>NC_073624.1:217692350-217995380 GCF_029407905.1 Bubalus kerabau | reverse complement strand
TCCTGTGGTAGTCCTTTCTGCTTCCTCTGGGTCCAGTTTCCCCCTTAGGGTTATGCCCCCATATTTTTGCTGTGATATAAGTTATGCTGGGCTGGGGAAGAATGAGTCCCATAGTTAAAAGTTGACTGGGCTGGGGAAGACCCTTGCCCCCAGCTGCTGATGTCATAGTTCTGCTAGTACCAGGTAATTGGGAAAAGGACCCTCAAATTTTGCATAGCCTGTTTCTTATATCTCACTGTTATTGTTTCCAGGGACTGCTTAATCTTTAACTTCAGAGGCATGGGCCAAGGTTTATGGGGATTTTGTTGTTTGGTAATTGGATGACCATGCCTGGGCCATCAGCAGAGCTAGTTGGGAGGGATATTAATGGGACCCTATTAATGAAATGGCAATTAAAATTCTTTGAACAATGTGTTTACATCAGCATGCCAAAGCTGAGCTGAAACCACCCAGCCATGGGATGGAAAAACCATTGAATTTCACATGTTTGTGGAGAGAAATGGCCTTTTTTCGATTGATTGAGTCATTTAAGACCATGGAATGAAGTAATTAAACTAAGGACAGCAAAAAACTTTGACAAAGCACTTGAAAAAACACAACCCTCTGACTTCGTGAGGGTTATCTGGAGAAATTGCTGCCTCCAGCTTGGCATCATAAGATAATGATGACGGCGATGGTCACAGTGGAAGTTTCTGCCATTTCTGAACACTTGCAAGGTACCAGGCAAGGTGCTACACACTTCAAAACTGTAAGAGGTAGTTATTACTTTCTTAACTTATAGATGAAGAAACGAAACCTTGGAGAAGTTTAGTAACTTGCTCCAGATCACACAGTTTGTGAGTGGCAATGCCAGGATTCACGAAGAGGCTGCCTGACTCCAGGGCCTGTGCTCTGAGCCCACTGTTTGTTTTCACAACTCCACAGGCCAGTTCAGCCTCTCTGCCCATGGCTGCTGCCTCACTTCTGCCTCCCCTTGATTTTCTGCTTCTGCCTTGAAGGTGGCAAATGAAGCATTAGTGTGGTAGTTTTTATTGTTAGTTGTTCTCCTGGGAATTTTAGGAGACTTCCCTGTTCCTTCCATTCTCTGGAGAACAGGGAAGTCTGTTGTTGAATCAACAACACTGATAACTGGGCAGTTTTGATACAGCCCTTTGCTCTGTGTGTATGATAGCAAGGGGAGGTACAGTACATACACTTCTGGAATTAAGTCAGCATGGCAAGAGAGCTCTTATCCCACCATCACAGGGAGAATGGAGGCAGTGAAAATTAGAGTCCGAGGGCTGGTGGTTGTAACCCTTGTGGGAAGTAGTCAGGTAAATCTGTGTTATTGTCTGTGGCAGCTGAGCTTTCTCCCTGGAGCAAGGAAACTATGGGCCCTGAAAGCCAAGAACTGATCAAGAAGGCTTACCTTTGCTCTCCAAAAATAGAGTAATAGAGGGGAGGGGAGAGAGATTTAAAGTAGCTCTGTTTTTTTAAAACCCTACTAAAATGTTTTGATTCTGTTTGTGTGTCCACCTTTCATTAGCAAATCCTGGGGCCTGATAAGTGGTTCCATTCAGAGGCACTCACTCATACCTGTTTGCTGGGCCGCTGGCCCCAGAATTAACTGGGTTCATCTCATCTCTGCAGGTCAAAGAAGTCATAGATGAGTTATCACTTCCATTTGTTCTGGGCTTGTAGTTTAGATAAAGCTGATCAAAGCTTTAGGTTTATTTCACACCATCAAGAGGGAGGAATGGACTTGGAACTTGCTTGAGAGGTTGCCTGAGGCCTAGGAAGTCTTGAAGAAGCATGGGAAGGGAAGCATGGTATTTTCAGAGCTTGATATCTGCAGACACTGAGGATTCACATTCAAGCAAGACAGACTCAAATAAGACAGAGCCTCCCCTCATGGGGATCATAGTCCCAGTATGAGAGAAGGACCCCAGGTGATAAGATGGGTTGATGAGCACTGTGATTTTAATTTCTTACCTTGGTGACTTTGGGAACACAGAAGACTATCACGTCATCTAGCCCGATAGGTGGGTTAGGGAAAGATTTCTATCCAAGGGTCTGAAATTTGAACCCGGCTCTGATGCCAAAATGTTTGAAACACTACTACTCTAAGATTGTTTTTTTTTTTTTTTAAAGAAATATAGTTAGATTCATATTTTCTTTCTTTCTCTGCAGTATCCCTAAGGGATTCTTAGGATGTTCTGATGTCTATATTGATTTTACCAAAATGGTCTGCTCAGGACAGGCTTTTATTATTTTGGAAACTAAGATTCTTATCAGAATATTTGTTATTATGTATAGATAGCATTAGTTTATTTTTGTGTGTGTGTGTACAAGAAACCCACTTTAATTATGAAGATTCATAGTCAGTGACAAGTAAAGATGGAGAAAACAACATCATGCCAACACTAGTCAAAAGAAAACTGGAGGGCTATATAGATAGCATTAGTTCAATACCAGGCTCTACCACTTACTGCCATGTGATACTGAGATCATGACTTAGGCTTTCTGGGCTTCCATTTCTTCATCTGTAAAGTGAAGATATTGATATTTGCTTCAGCTGGGCTTTTGGAAGATATAAGTGACATAATATATGTAAAATACCTAGTATGTTAGCCATTTTTAGGAAAAGCCCTTAACTTTGTCCAGGCCTGCTTCTTTGAAAAGACCCAGCTAGTCCACCTTTCCTGGGAATGTGCCACCCAGTTTCCTTATCCTTTCCACACTGGGAAGATATATTTGTGTCGCTTGGTGGGGAAAGGATTTACAATTGTCTGGTGCCCCTCATCTTCTCTATAATTTCTCATCCAAATAGGCAGGAACAGTTCCGTTATGTTTCATTAATCAAAATTTGGACTTTTTATTTTGCTGGAGAAAAAAATTATTATTACTTGCAGCAAGTAGGGAGAACACTGAGGATCTTTCCTAATGCAGTGTCTCCAAAACTTACATCTTAGACAGTGTTTGCTACTTGTAGTAAAGCCTGGTTAATTGGAACTCCTAACCAGATACTAATTAACTTTTTTTGTTTCTTTGTTTGTTTGTTTACACTCCTCCCTAAAGGGGAAAAAAGCAAGAAGATAAGAGAAGTTTCGATAAGATGAAAGTTTATTTTGGAGAATCCCCTTTCACGGGGCTTGCCTGTGGTTCAAAAATGCTATGCCCTTGCACATTCCACCTGTCCCCCAAGATGGAGCCTTGCCTGCCTCTCTATCTCCCCGGGAGCCTGGCACAGTTCCCCATACTTGGTGGAGGCTCTGTACGTATTTGTTAGATGAATGAAGATACAGCCTAGGCTCTAGCTAGACTGAGCTGTTGCTGTTTTCTAGATATGCTCTGAATTGGCCTTCTTTTATTGAATGTGGAGTGCGTTTCCTGGCATGGCCCTGTGGACTTTGGATTGAAGTCACTGGTGTCTTGTGTTACCCTTTTGTAAGCCAGTTGTCTCCTTGTAGACATCAGCTCTACTTTCTTCCCTTTTGAAGAAACACTGCTTTTGGCCCATAACATATGAACAGTTATTGAGCACTTGCAGTGGTCTCAGAAAATGGGAATTATTGTGCATATATTTATCTAATGCCCATCACACCTTTATGAGTTAAGTGCTATTATTAGCTCCATTTAATGGATGAGATAACTCCACCCTTAGGAAATTCAGTACTTATATCACGAGAAAGTTTGTGGAACTTAGTGGAATTAAAGTGGGATTCTGAGACCTTGGAGTCCACAGCCTCACTGGCAGGTCCTGCAGTCTCAAAGGATGACTGATGCTGTGGAAATGGCTTCTCCGTTGGAGAGCAGTGCTGCCTGCAGAACTGGGCTTCGTCATGCAGGTACACGTGCACGTGCTATTTCTCCTTCATTTCTAAAGAGTTTCTTATAGATCTCAAAGTAGGCTAATATATGTTATCATTTTTGAACTTCAGAACAACCTGGAGATCGAGGTTAGGCTTTATGGTCCCATTTTATGATTAATGAAGTCAGAGCCTGAAAAGAAGGGACTGTAAGAGGTGGAGCTAGGTAAACCCAGGTCTTCTGACTGTTAGCCAATTAGTCATTACATTCTCCCTTAATACATTAACAGGAAAGCAAAAGAAATTAAAAAAATTTCCAAACAAGTGTTAAAGGCAGAAGCTGATTCTCAAGGTGTATCTTGCGGGAGCAGAGTGGGTTCTTTCCAGGAAGTGCCTGAGAAGAGCGCTGACCTGAGTACAGAGTCTTCTGGGCAACTCCTGTTTCCCAGGAAACTGAGTTAGCCAGAGGAGCCTGTTCCTGTTTTTTCTACCCTGTTGTGTCTTGAGTGTTGCTAACAGAAAGGGGTCTCCTCTGGGGCTCAGCCCTGTGTCCCAGGCTGAAGGGAGAAGGGAAGGAGTTTCTGGGCCCTTCTTTGTGTCCTGCTCATGCCTGGCAAGTCTCCTTGGTCTCTGGGTGTGCCAGCCCTGAGTGAGAGAAGCTCCTGTCCAACACCTCCCTTGTTGTCTCCTACCCACCAGACGCTGCTTCCTGGGAGGATTTCTGAAGGGATTTCAGTGGGAGGTTCCAGATGGGCAAAGAAGCAGCCAACTTCAGGGAGATGGGACCCAGACTCCCATGCTGCGATGCCCCAGGGTGTGAGAGATAGGGAAGTGCGGAGGGCTGACTACTTTTTGCCTTGCTTTATCTTTGAGTACTTCTTGTTTGTCTACCAAGTCATCTAGGATATGCATCATCACACTTCCATTTTCTTCTTTTCAAAACCCAAGTTCATCTCTTGGCTTTCTGAGCTCTGAGGAAGAATTTCTTAAACCTCAGAATTTTACTTCCTCACCTCCTCTTACACCTCCTCTTATTCTTTTCCCTCTTCTGAATATTAGTTTTTTTTTTTTTTTTCTATGGTATGGCTCTGGGACACAGAGATGTTGGCATTGGCTGGCCTGCCTCCCCTGCTGAGCTCAGCCATGGCTGGTCTGCAGGAACTCTCTGCCCTACACTTGGTCAGTTTTTCTCTCTGCTGTTTCTTGTATGTTGTCAATGCATCTGGCAACTGGTCCAAAGACTTCTTGGGCCAGAAGAGTGTATAAGGAGAATCCTGTTAATTTCCAAGCCTCCAGGCCAAGAATGAATTCCCATCATCAAAGAAATGGGATGTTCACTTTTATTTAAAAATCTTTAAGAATGGATACTTAAAAAAATAAGTACAGTCTTAAATATTCTAAAAGTTAGACAGTTGAATCTCATACTTAAAATCTATGCTTTAACAAAAGATTTTTTTTCTATTGATGTGTAGAGAAGCAAGACCAACTTCTTATTTTGTGACAATTGCTTCCATCTGTAATGGATCTGACTTTTAACTTTGTGTTGTTATGTACAAACATCCCTGAGCCTCAGGATGGGCAAGCTTTAACTGTGGCTTCAGTTATATTATCAAGCTAGTGGAGAACAAGTGGGGAGCCTTTTTTGCCCAATGAGACATGGAAAAGATTATTTATAACTCAGACTTTGAGAGTAAAATATTGACATTTAGGGACTCTGGATGAAGGGTATATGGGAATTGTTTGGATCTGAAATTCTTTCAACATATAAAGTTCAAAATGATTTTTACAAGAAATGGCTTAAACCTTAATTTCTTTGTTTGGTTTTTAAGAAGTTGATGAGTGTGATTAGCATGCTTTGATTTTCATTTTCCTTGTGCAGCTGTGGCAGAGTTGATGTTTCAGCATGGCCTCCCAGGCATGGAGGCACTTGGAATCTCACTCCAGGGGCCAGCCAGACCAAGTTGGTGGGGGTGTGGGTGGGGCTTCTGGAATTATCCAAGAAGCTCTCAGGCTACAGCAGGACCACCAGAGAAGAAGGGGAAAGGTCTGGAGGGCAAAGAGCACAGGTGCTCCTGGGGTGATGGTGCAGGGTTGTGAGAACTGAGGAAGGAGCAAAGTCTGGGGCAAATGACAAAGGATCCTGTAACCTCCAGAGACTCTTGCACCTGGAGTTGTCAGCCCTTGGGCTGGTTCACCTTGAAGCAGCTTGCAAAACATGTTCTCAATTCCTTTCTCATCAAAGCATGGGAGGGAGACATGGTTTTTATCTCCATTGTACACATGAGGGTAATGGTGCCACAGGACACAGCTCGTAAATGACATAGCTGGGACTTGAATCTAGATTCCTTCTTTCGGAAGTGCCTGCTCTTTCCCTGGCATCTCTCACTGCCTCTGTAATAGCAGGATGGTGGCCTGGGAGAATGTCAGGGTCAGAATTGTCCTTGGCATTTCCCTCATGTGGCCCTTGGGGCTTTGAGATTTATCTCGTTCTCATTGTCCCAAACTCCTCTCTATGTTACAGCCTTGGAAGGCCTGGCCACTGTGGACCATTCCCAGCAATGGTCTTGGCAGCTGTGTTGCCGCCACACCCGAACAGAAGCTTAGTTGAGCCTTCTTGTGAACCAGAGGTAACAGGCTTGACTTGGGCAGGAAGGGATGAAGCCTTCTGCCAAGCTTCTAGCGCTGACTTCCTACCAGAACCCCCAGAGACTTTGGCCATGCAGCAGTTCTGACCCACTTTTGTTTGCCTGAGCGGCAGGGGGCACCGTCTGCAGCTCTGCCAGCCTGTACCTTGAGGGGAAATGAACCCAATTAAATAGGCAGGCCCCTGCGAGGTTTCTCTGCAGCGCCATTATTAATCTCATGGAGCATGGAAAAAATACAACCTCACCACTCAGTGACCAATTTTCCTCTGTGATGATGTTCAGGACAGAGGGTTACACAGGGGGATGCCTTTGCTGCTGAATTAAAAGGCTGGTTTCCCTCCAGCCAGGATGTCTACCTTTCTCTCTCCCTCCTGCCTCCCCTAGAGCTCCCCGGACTCTGCTCTGAATCCCACAGATTGTCATGGCCTTGGTTCCTGGATGGGCAGGAGTGTGTTATAACTTTGTTTTCTGAACTTATGCTTTTTTTTTTTTTTTTTTTTGAAACAGAGCAGCACTTTCCAGAGGTGATGCTAGGGGAAGAATTTCTTAGCCTAAGTCTGGACCAGGTGTGCAGCTTGATATCCAGTGACAAGCTGACCGTTTCTTCAGAAGAGAAGGTATGGCATGGCGCTCTTTGAAACAGAAGCCTCTCTCATGAGGCGGTTGTGGGAAGGACTTGTGATTCAGTGAGATCTCTTTTCCAAATTAAAAAAAAAAAGGTTTATATATTTTTTGTCCCTTAAAAAAGACTTTCTGGCCCATGATCACTATATATGCTTTATGGACCCTTTAAAGACGATGTAATGGTGATGATGATGATGGCTTCAAAATGGCTTCCATTTCTTAAACCTTTACAGTTTGCCAAGCCCTATGCTAAGTGCCTGATGTTCTTCAGCTCGTTCAGCCTTCACCTCAGCCCTGTGAGGCAGGCATCACTGTTGTCCTCACATTACAGATAAGGAAACAGACTAAGAGGCATTAACTGTCTGTCCACTCAGTTGGTCTGCATGTCACTTGATCTTAACCACTGTCCCACACGGCCTCTTGTGAATATCCAGTATTTAAGCCCCAGCCAACCTTTGGGGAACATCTAATTCCAATCAGATCAGATTAGATCAGTCGTTCAGTCGTGTCCGACTCTTTGCGACCCCATGAATCGCAGCACCCAGGCCTCCCTGTCCATCACCAACTCTCGGAGTTCACTGAGACTCACGTCCATCGAGTCAGTGATGCCATCCAGCCATCTCATCCTCTGTCGTCCCCTTCTCCTCCTGCCCCCAATCCCTCCCAGCATCAGTCTTTCCAATGAGTCAACTCTTCGCATGAGGTGGCCAAAGTACTGGAGTTTCAGCTTTAGTATCATTCCTTCCAAAGAAATCCCAGGGCTGATCACCTTCAGAATGGACTGGTTGGATACTGGAATTTTTACTGAGGAAACCGAGCCCCACAGAGGGGTTAGGAACTTCTGGAAATCACACAGTTTTGTGGTAGCCAAGCCAAGAGTAGAATCAAGGTCTCCTGACACCCAGTCCTCTAACTCACTGACCACACACCTCTTCATTTGTGCTGGAAGCGTGACTTCTGCCCCTGCTTAGCTGACCTGTGACTGCTGATCTGTCCTGCCTCCCAGCCTTCCTTATCTCTGACCCTGTCCATTCAACAGGGATTGCCCCTTAGTCGTGCCCACTCTTCTCGACCCCATGGACTATAGCCCGCCTGGCTCCTCTGTCTATGGACTTTTTCAGGCAAGAATACTGGAGTGGGTTGCCATATCCTCTGCAAGGCGAACTTCCCAACCCAGAGATCAAACCTGCATCTCGTGTTTCTTCTACATTGGCAGGTGGATCCTTTACCACTCTGCCACCTGGTAAACCATTATGCTAGGAATATTCTCTACTTTGCTCTTCATCTAGTTGAATTCCCAAACAGTTCAGATTCTTTTTCTACCAGGAAGAATTTCTTTACTCCAGGAGATATAGTCTACTATACTGGAAATAACACAAACTTGAGTGTTGGCCACTGGGATCCAAATCTTATCTCTTGTATTTACAAATCAGTGATTTGATGTTGGGCAAGAGACTTTGCTTCTCCACCTCTTTCCTCATTTGTGAAATGTAGGAAGTAATAGAGCATGTTCCACAGGGTGGTTGTGGGGATTGAAAGAAGTAAGGTATGTAAAATGCCTATTATAGTACCTGTTACCTTGTGGGTGCCTAGTCAATGTTAACTGAATTGACTGTTGACTGGGCATCCGGAATTAATTATTTTCTCCTCTGTGTTCCAGGAAAACGCTTACCTTGTTCTCCTTTTTACTGTAATTAGTTCTTAGCCAGTCTTACCTCCTTCACTCACTGTGAGTTCCCAGATGGTACAGACCACACCTTATTTGGGATTTCAGTGGCTCAGTGGTAAAGAATCTGCCTACAATGCAGGAGACATGGGTCTGATCCCTGGTTCTGGAAGATCCCCTGGAGGAGGAAATGACAACCCACTCCAGTATTCTTGCCAGGAAAATCCCATGGACAGAGGAGCCTGGTTGGCTACAGTCCATAGCGTCACGAAGAGTTAGACACTACTGAAGTGACTGAACACACACACACACACACACACACCCTGCTTACTCATCTCAGTCCTCAGAGATGCTCAGTAAATGTTTCTTTCTTTTCTTTTCTTTTTTTTTTTTTTAGCAGAATGGGTTTTTTATTTATTTATTTTTTTTAGTTTTATTTTATTTTTTTTAATTTTTATTATTATTTTTTTACTTTACAATATTGTATTGTTCTGGTCCACCCTTAGTGTTCAAGCTTTAGGCCCTTTCCTGAGGGAATATTCAAAGAAAAGCCCTTGAGGAGGATTTTATGTTGGATATTAGACTGCATCCAAAGGTACCTGTCCATAGAATGCGGTGAAATTCACAAGGCCCTGCCTGTCATCCTGCAAAAGTTTGATCAAGAAGAAAAGCAGTTGTTGGTTAGAACTATGGACAGTCCTGGACTTCACAGGGATCCTCAGAAGGTGCTTGCCACAAGCTGAGCTCTCCTTTAGGCTTAGGGACATCTGTGCTTCTGCTGGCTGATGTGAACAGCACCTCTGCAGGCTTCTTCCTGCCCCAGCCTCAGAAATGGAGAGGCCTTCCTCACTTCTTGCCAAGCCTCTGTACTGTCTTCTCTGGATTGTGCTACCAACTTGGCACAATTTGAAGGAATGAACCAGTTAACTGGTGTATGAATGTTGGTCTGTTGGCCAGTTTAGGGCCTGCTCGAGCATATATCAAGTGTAGCTTGAGAAAATGAAAGCAGACATATAAGCAGCAGGATTTGAATCAATTTAGGGGTGTTGAATTGAGAGGGAGACCCTCCTATCTTAAATTCATGGTAGCCCATCCTGTTCTGAGGTCATAGTAAATTTTCTTCAAGTGAGGGCTTATCTATGCTTGTTGTGCCAGGACAGACCTGGAGATGGTTGTTGGTAGGGGGAGGCATTATAGTGCCGTGGAAACCACTTGGGTTTTGGACGTGGGCAGAACTGGTTCCACACTCAGCTTGATGCTTACTGGTTGTATGACCTTGAGAAGTCACTAGTTTCTATGAACCATAATTTACTTACCTGTAAAACTGAAATACTATGAGT
Organism: Bubalus kerabau; assembly: GCF_029407905.1. Taxonomy (NCBI): domain Eukaryota; kingdom Metazoa; phylum Chordata; class Mammalia; order Artiodactyla; family Bovidae; genus Bubalus; species Bubalus kerabau. The sequence continues at coordinate 217,985,317 of NC_073624.1, read as the reverse complement.
GCCTCCCTTATAGAATTGTCTTGAGGATTAGAGATAATGGATTAAAAAATGCAAATACAGTTTTGGTAGGTGCTCAATAAATGGCAGCTATCATTGTAATTATCATAGTTCTCTATTTGGAGGTACCATTGATAAATGGCAGTGCTATCGATTTTGACTCAATATGCCAGCAAATTTGGAAAACTCAGCAGTGGCCACAGGACTGGAAAAGGTCAGTTTTCATTCCAATCCCAAAGAAAGGCAATGCCAAAGAATGCTCAAACTACCGCACAATTGCACTCATCTCACATGCTAGTAAAGTAATGCTCAAAATTCTCCAAGCCACACTTCAGCAGTACGTGAACCGTGAACTTCCAGATGTTCAAGCTGGCTTTAGAAAAGGCAGAGGAACCAGAGATCAAATTGCCAACATCTGCTGGATCATGGAAAAAGCAAGAGAGTTCCAGAAAACCATCTATTTCTGCTTTATTGACTATGCCAAAGCCTTTGACTGTGTGGATCACAATAAACTGTAGAAAATTCTGAAAGAGATGGGAATAACAGACCACCTGAGCTGCCTCTTGAGAAACCTATATGCAGGTCATGAAGCAACATTTAGAACTGGACATGGAACAACAGATTGATTCCAAATAGGAAAAGGAGTACGTCAAGGCTGTATATTGTCACTCTGCTTATTTAACTTATATGCAGAGTACATCATGAGAAATGCTGCACTGGAAGAAGCAGAAGCTGGAATTAAGATGGCTGGGAGAAATATCAATAACCTCAGATATGCAGATGACACCACCCTTATGGCAGAAAGTGAAGAGGAACTCAAAAGCCTCTTGATGAAAGTGAAAGTGGAGAGTGAAAAAGTTGGCTTAAAGCTCAACATTCAGAAAATGAAGATCATGGCATCCGGTCCCATCACTTCATGGGAAATAGATGGGGAAACAGTGGAAACCGTGGCTGACTTTATTTTTCTGGGCTCCAAAATCACTGCAGATGGTGACTGCAGCCATGAAATTAAAAGACGCTTACTCCTTGGAAGGAAAGTTATGACCAACCTAGATAGCATATTCAAAAGCAGAGACATTACGTTGCCAACAAAGGTCTGTCTAGTCAAGGCTATGGCTTTTCCAGTGGTCATGTATGGATGTGAAAGTTGGACTGTGAAGAAAGCTGAGTGCCGAAGAATTGATGCTTTTGAACTGTGGTGTTGGAGAAGACTCTTGAGAGTCTCTTGGATTGCAAGGAGATGCAACCAGTCCATTCTAAAGGAGATCAGTCCTGGGTGTTCTTTGGAAGGACTGATGCTAAAGCTGAAACTCCAATACTTTGGCCACCTCATGCGAAGAGTTGACTCATTGGAAAAGACTCTGATGCTCAGAGGGATTGGGGGCAGGAGGAGAAGGGGACGACAGAGGATGAGATGGCTGGATGGCATCACCGACTCGATGGATGTGAGTTTGAGTGAAGTCCAGGAGTTGGTGATGGACAGGGAGGCATGGTGTGCTGCAATTCATGGGGTTGCAAAGAATCAGACACGACTGACCGACTGAACTGAACTGAATGGTAAAGTAAACCATGGTGTTAACTGCATCTTTTCAGAAACAGAAACATGGCAATTGATATATACACTTAAAACTTGCCTGTAGTAGCTTTCATTTATTCATATGCTTACATATGAGTTGCCCTTTCTGTAGAATCAGTTTGGAGTGTATGTGTTTTTCACATTATTGATTTTGTGTATCATTTTTGGGTCTCAGAAATTATGTGTAACTTCAGAGTTATGCTTTTCAGAAAATATGTTACTCATGGTATTTTTAAGGTTGGCCATGTAATTTTGAGGCTTATTAATGAATAGTGGATTTTGCCTATATTTTCTCTTTGGCAAAACCCATAATTTTTTTAATCCTTAATTGATTGCTTATTTCTGGAAATTTAATAGCTGGAAGCTTTGACAATTAGGTGTTTGTCATTTGAATGCTAGCCTTTTAAGCTTTGAAGATTCTGTAATCTCTTCCAGGAGATTTGGTGATTTCTACTCCTTTTAATCACATTGTGTGATAGGCATAATCGCTTGCATGCACAATGGCTTTTTCTTGCAATATTGTGTTATAGCGAAATTTTTTTTGAGTGTATTCAAAGCAGTATTAGGGATCGTCAGTTAAGTTAAAATCCAGCTCATTTAATGTTAGCATTTGCATAAAATTCAGTTGCATCAGCAATCAAATAACCTGTATTCAGCAAAATTCACACCTGAACAGCAGTATCAGTTATATTATGGCTTACTTCTCTACTTGCAGCCTGCAAGTTTCTTTCAACATATATTATAAAATGCAGCCAGGTTTCAGATATGTCTTACAACTATGCATCTTGAAATAGAGGAAATGTGGTATTTTACTATTAATGATGATTTTCAGTGTCTGTGGCTGGGCCCAGACAGCTTGTTTGCTGGAAGTTTGAAAGTATAGGTTCTGCAGCCAGAATAACTGAATTCAATCCTGGCTCCAGTACTTTAACAAGCTGAGCGACCTTGAACAAGTTACTTATCTCCTACCAGAATTCACACACCATAATAATCAGGAATTTTGTCTGTCCTATGGTTACTGCTAGAGTGGCATCAGGTCCTTGTGTGCTGTGTGCTTAGTAGCTCATGTCTGACTCTTTCCAACCCCACAAACTGTAGCCTGCCAGCTTCTCTATCCATGGGGATTCTCCCCGCAAGAATACTGGAGTGGGTTGCCATGCCCTTCTCCAGGGGATCTTCCCAACCCAGGGATTGAACCCAGGTCTCCCACATTGCTGGTAGATTCTTTACTATCTGAGCCACCAGAGAAGCCCATCAGGTCCTTGCTGCTACTGCTGCTAAGTCGCTTCAGTCATGTCCGACTCTGCCCACCATAGACGGCAGCCCACCAGGCTCCCCCGTCCCTGGGATTCTCCAGGCAAGAACACTGGAGTGGGTTGCCATTTCCTTCTCCAGTGCATGAAAGTGAAAAGTGAAAGTAAAGTCGCTCAGTCGTGTCCGACTCTTAGCGACCCCATGGACTGCGGCCCACCAGGCTTCTCTGTCCATGGGATTTTCCAGGCAGGAGTACTGGAGTGGGGTGCCATTGCCTTCTCTGGATGATAGTATAGTATCTATCTTATGGCGTTGTTCTAGGGATGAAATAAGATGATACATGTACCCATTGATTGGGGCCTTTCTCAGGGGAAGCTGTTCCCAGGCCCTGTGTTGGTCTGGGTGGTTGGCATGACCTGTGCCTGGCAGGAGCTAGGCTGGTAGCTATCTTTTGGTCCATCATCCCCAGCACCATCTGGGCCTCTTCCAGAACTCAGATGCTGTTTTTCCTCATGAGCACTTGCTTTTGCCCATGCCTCATCTCTTCTACTATGCTCAAGCTCCTTGAGGGCTATGAGAGTACCTTAGCCATCCATGTGTCACACACAGTCCTGACGCAGAGCCCTGGGAGGCGCTAGGAGGTGCTCAGCAGACATTTCCTGAACAAGTGACAAGGCAGACTGTGGTTGGACTCTGCCCTGAGCCAGCTGAGATTATGGGGACAATTTTAATATTTTTCCAGAGAATAAGGACAAATGTGGGAACTAGAGGTCAGACAGGGGGATGGATCTTTGCCGTTTTCTCTCCTGTTTTTCCTCCTTGTAGTTTTTGTTTTAAAATTCCTGTTATTTGAGAGCGGACAAATGGATGTGGTAGGGATCACAGAATCAGTGGTTCTTTGTGATCACGTCCCTGCCCCCATCCTTGCTCAGTCAGAGGAATGACACAGAGAAGCAAGCCCCTCCTAGTCACCTGAGTCTCTCCTATGGGAGGTGTCTCAGGGGCTAGAGCTAATCCTGTGAGCAGATAGTCTGTTTCTTGCATCCCCTTTGAGACACAAAGTTCAGCTCTCACCACATGCAGCCTTGTTGACCCAGGGGCAGGGTAAGCAAGCTTCTGGGACACACATACTGTGAGGAGAAGGGATATGACTAAGTTCTACTGCAGTTTGACCACTGAATTTCTGGATACTAGACTTTTCTGAATCTTTGCTTTTTCAGCTGGTAAATATGTTTCTACTTCTCAAGATTTCCACTCCTTATGAAACTCTGTTGAGGCTTTTTAGAGTGAGAACTAACAGAGAAATGACCCACATTTCAGGTATAGGTCAGCAAGAAATTGGTTGGATCTCTTCAAAAAATTAGATTAGTGTCAAGTATGTGTTAGAAAGAGAAGTACAGATTTGTTTCTTTCTGCATGATCACATTTTATGTACTATTATCTCCTAAAACTATCATCAGGGGCCAAATTCTGATATTGTATTTCCTGGAAAGAATTGGACCTTGTCTCCTGGGATCTTCAGTGTTGTGGGCCCTCCTGTCTGAATTCCTGGCCTCTCCAGGGATGGGTCTGGGGTATAGGCAGGAGCTCCCTGGCCAGTATGCTGGGCTTGAGTGCTTGCTGCCAAGGCACCATCCAGGGACCAAGCAAGTATATCCTGTGCTTAGGCTGGGCTCTTGGCAGCCCTACCACACTCTGAGGTCAGCATTAGACCTGCCAAATTCTCAGCCTGCAAACAATGATCTGGCCTGGACCCCTGAGTCAGTGATACTCTTTTTTACTGTTCTCCTCTGAGAGCACAGTTCACTAAGCACCTGTGACTGGAATACTACCACGCTATGACCAAAAACCTACCTTGACTGCTCACTGTGATTATTTCACACACTGTTTAAAAAAAGGTGTTTATGTTGCAGTAAGCTCAAAGACATGAGCAAATGCAAAGTGCACGGCTCAACTTTTACAAAGCCAGCATCTGGATCAAGAAACAGAACTCCAGGTCTTCCTTCCAGTCGCTACCTCCCACTTCAAGAAGCCAAACTACTATTTGACTTCTTATAGATTAGTTTTATCAGCTTTTAAGCTTGGTATAAATGGAATTTTGCATGCTTTTGTGCCTGACTTCTTTTGCCCAGAGTACTGTTTTGCACATCATTCTGACAACAACTCACAAGGCCATTTTGCAGAGGAGGAAACTGAGGCTTATTTACAGTAGTTGGTTCTATGATTTGAAGCTGACTATGTCTGCTGCCCTGCTTTTTATTAAGGAACCTCCACCCTGATGGGGAGACCCTTAGTTATTACCATTCAAGAACTTTGGGGGAGTTCCCTGGTTGCCTAGTGGTTAGCATTCTGGGCTTTCACTGCTGTGGCCCAGGTTCAGTCCCTAGTGGGTTCCTGTAAGCTGCGAGGCATGGCCAAAAAAAAGAGGAAAGAGCTTGCAGTCTGGTGGGCAGACAGACTGATAATGTGGCTGTGAAAAGTAGCTGGCTGTAATCGAAGTTCAACGAAAGCACCCTAGAGTATTTTATTCCAGATTTTGGGGGTAGGATAGGCCTCATAGGAAAGGGAATATCTGAACTAAAACTTAGAGAATGAAAAGTTGGGTTTTTGGAAATCCATTCAGGTTGAAGGAATTGTAGGAATATAGGCATGGAAGTTTGAAATAACTTACTTGGGGGAGAATAATTTGTGTAATGCAAATCAAGGATTTTTGGTGGGGGAACTGGAAGATAAGGCTGGGAAGGGAGTAGGGGTTGTGGAGAAGGTTAGGAAGTGAGGGCTTTCTTCTATAGGCCAGTATTTACCCAACTGCATGCTATAAAACCATAATGGTATGAGATAGTTTTAGGTAAAAAAAAAAGTGTTCAAGTGAGATGCATTTGGGAGACAGTGGCTAAAACAAAGGAACCAGGTTAAGAAAGTGTGGGACTTGTCTGAGTGTTTGTATATTAATGAGGATCATGAATCTCTAAAAGGGATTTGTAGTTGTATATGATGTGCTCCCCAGGCTCTTTTGGGTCCTAGAACCTCTTTACTATAGAATGTCTCTGGCTTCTCGTATTTTGAGGAAGGTTACCTTAAGGTAACCTAGTTTTTTGAGGAAGGTTACGTTAAGGAAGCTACCTTTCTTTGGTTGCCCCAAATAATTTTTGATTATTGCATCTGTCGATTTTCCTTTTCATTTCATTAGTGATCTGTATTTTTTGATGGTGAGACCATCTTCAGAGGGTGTTATATCCATGGGAGTCTTGGTTATCCTGGGCTGTGAAGGTGCCCCTTCTAGAACAAGTTTACTGGTTTGGAAATAGTTTTTATATTTTTGTCTTGAGTACCCCTTGTACCACCTGGGTAGTATTAATTCAACCCCCGAATCTGTATGTGACATGAGCCTTGGGTTCTGGTTTCTTGAAGATGAAGTTTTCACTCCCCAGGCCATAGGAGATGGTGGACTTCCTTCTACCTTCCCATAGCAGATGGTTGGAGTTCATCTATTCCTGGTTTTACAGCTGAGGCTACACTGTCCTCAAGGAGCCTGTGGCCTACACATTCAACCTGATGGGATACTTGTCCTGAACCATTAAAGCCCATATTGGAATTCTGCAAGCCTGTGAGCCATTTTGGTCTCAGCTTTCATTCAGCTCCCAGACCTAAATCCTTTGTTATTTAAAGCACTCAGCATTTACCTCTTGCTTCTGAGTATGGCTCAAATCTATTTTTTGGTTTTATACCATTTTTTTATGTGTTTATATAGGGGAAGATTCCTTCTGAGTCAGCTCAGTATGCCGTGTTGGCTAGAAGTTGTTGTCCCTCTTTGGGTCATGTTCCCATCATTTGTAGGATTAGTACAACTGAAGTAGTCTGTCAGCTTGGAGGCCTTTGTGTCAAACCATTGTGCTTCAGTCCTTTCCCTTATCCTTTGTATAGTGAATCATAGTGGAAGTGTTTTTGCTGGCTGTAGACAGTAGTAGAAACCTGAAGGACAATTTCCAGGCAAGGTGCTGTTATTGTTATAGTTTTGTCATTGTTTTTGTTTATATGAAGTCAGATTTCTGGCAGTGTGCTGTTGGAGGAAGAGAAAGAACCACGTGCCTAGTCATTCCTGCTTTGATTAACCTATTCATTCTCTCAAGAAATACTTCTTGAGTGCTTTCTGTGTGACAGACACTATGTTAGCCACAGGAGAGACATTGATGAACAGATAAACACAAGATTTCTAGCCTCATGGAACTTAAAACTACATGCAGGGAGACAGATATTGTCAAACACACATGCAAATAAATATGCGGCTACAGACCGTGAGCACAGGGTGCTGTGAAAGTGCAGACTGAAAGCAGTAGTTGGGATTGCTTCCCTGACATCATGACTGGGTAGACCACTTTCTCACTGTCTTACCTCAAGTTCTCTTTTTGTGAGTGTCTCTAGCTGTTTCACAGGACTCTTGTGGGTCTGAAATGAAACAACTACAAGAAAGAGCTTTTTCAGTGTCAAACCTTAGGATGATGATACTATCTGAGAGACGAGGGCAACTAGATGAGGTTTTCCTAGAGTCTGGGGAACCTTCAGACCAGTGATATGCTGGTAAATGTTTAGCAGTTGGCTCTCCAATAAAAAATTCCAAGAGCTTTGATTTGTTTGCTGATCCCTTTGCTAATTTCCATGGTGTAAATATTTCCACCAAGGTAGTGTCACTAGACACTGAATTGGGACCAGCTCCAATCCATCACTGCTCCCAGCTGTGTCCCATGCTGTGTGTGGCAAAGAGTGGGAATATAGTTAACACGCCTGTTAAGTTTTGATTTGAGAAAGAGCACAGAAGAGTGACAGGATCACTCTTGTGTCTGGATATGCTGTCTTGTCTTTTTTAAAAAAGTAATCTTATTTAAGTTTAAAATGTTTTTATTAAAATATAGTTGACATACAATATTTTGTTAGTTTTAAGTGTACATCATAGCAATTTGACACTGAAATACATTATGAAATGATCATGTTAAATCTAGTACCTGTCTGTCCCCACACACTTATTACAATATTATTGACTGTATTGTTTATGCTATATATCGCATCTCCATGACTTATTTTATAGCTGGAAGTTTGTACCTCTTAATGCCCTTCACCTGTTTTACCCATCCCTCCACCCTCCTTCTGTCTGGCAACCATCTGCTTATTCTCTGTCTGTGAGTCTGTTTTCATTTTGTCTTGTTTGTTCATTTGTTTTGTTGTTGTTTAGATTCCATATATCGGAGAAGGCAACGGCACCCCACTCCAGCACTCTTGCCTGGAAAATCCCATGGACGGAGGAGCCTGGTGGGCTGCAGTCCATGGGGTCGCTAAGAGTCGGAGGAGCCTGGTGGGCTGCAGTCCATGGGGTCGCTAAGAGTCGGACACGACTGAGCGACTTCACTTTCACTTTTCACTTTCATGCACTGGAGAAGGAAATGGCAATCCACTCCAATGTTCTTGCCTGGAGAATCCCAGGGACAGGGGAGCCTGGTGGGCTGCTGTCTATGGGGTCGCACAGAGTCGGACATGACTGAAGTGACTTAGCAGCAGCAGCAGCAGCAGATTCCATATATAAGTGAGATGATATGGTATTTGTCATTCTCTGACATTTCACTAAGCATAATATCCTCTAGATCCATCCATGTTGTTGCAAATTTCACTCTTTTTTATGGCTAAATCATATTCTGTGTGTGTGTGTGTGTGTGTATCACATTGGAAGTGCTGTCTTCTTGATTTAAAATCATGGCAGTGCATTTGGCAAATGCTATTGGCTCAGTCCCTAGGAAAGAAAAATGTACCAGGGGATGTTCTAGGATGACAGGGAGGGTGCAGTTAGGATTTTGGATTTAGAAACATAGTTTTCCAGCTCAACAGTGTGCCCAGGTTTTTTAAATCATTGTGCCTCTTAGATGCTATATTGCATAATGTTAAACCTGAATTTTTGGCATTACAGGTGAGTCCATGTCTCAGATCCACTGCTTCCTGGCAGAAGGGTCTCGCACAGGTTGCCAACCTCTCTAAGGGTATTTTCTCATCTATAAAATGTGAGCAGTGGTACCTCCTTCACAGAGTCAAGGGTGGACTAAATGAGGTCATACATGTAAAATGCTCAGCACTGCGCCTGCTGTTGTTGCTGAAATTAGTCCTTCTCAATCTTGAGTAGCAAATCAGGTCCAAAGAATCTAGGTTTTCCCCTGATGTTCTCAAAGCTAGCTTATTTCCCCATCCCGTATTTGGCTGAGAATCACCCTTAACTGGACCTTTCCCCTTGCCAAGTCACTGCCCTGCCCTATTTTAATCTGAGTCCCCCTCTTCATTCTCAGAACACCTTATTTTTCTTTTATTTATTTTTAATTGGAGGATAATTGCTTTTCAACATTGTGTTGGTTTCTGCTGTACGTCAGCATGAATCAAGCAGGGCAGAGTGCCCCAGGGCTACTCTCTTTGCTCAGTATGCAGGTATGTCTGGCTTGGCTCCCTCTGTAACTTAGGGGGCAGAGTGGAAGGATCGGGTTCATCTAGTGTTTTCTGACCAAGGCTTGTGCTTACATCAGAGGTGTGAGCTGAGGACTATGAAATCCGATTTTCTCCATCTCCTTTCCATGTAGCAACCTTGTAGCACTCAAAAAATTGGTTCTGAAACATGAAGCAGTGAGGAAATGATGCTATGGACTTCCCTTGTGGTTCAGCTGGCAAAGAATCCTCCTGCAATGCGGGAGACCTGGGTTCGATCCCTGGATAGGGAAGATCCCCTAGAAAAGGGAAAGGCTACCCACTCCAGTATTCTGGCCTGGAGAGTTCCATGGACTGTATAGTCCCTGGGGTTGCAAAGAGTTGGACACGACTGAGTGACTTTCACTTTCTTTGTCTAAAAGTGAAACACTAAGTGTGCCTTGGGGGCAACCGGTTATTTCATTATGGAGTCCACAAAAAAAAAATTTTTTTTTCATCTGAGTAGACATTACCCTGTCCCATGATTGAAGCCACAGGGTTGCTGCTTAGATCTAACAGACCAAGGGTTTATGCAGTTTTCCTTTAAAGGGCCAGAGAGTAAATATTTTAGGCTTTGTGGGCCACGGCGTCTCAATTCAGCTCTGCTATTAAAGTGTGAAAGCAGCCGTAGATGATTTGTAATGAGTGAGCGTGGCTGTGTTCCAAGAAAATTTTATTTACAAAAACAGGTGCATGTGGCCTGTGGGCTGAGGTTTGCCAACTGGGTAGCTACTGAGAATAACGGGAAAGAGTCTGAGCATTAGAGATGGGAGTATGTGGACCCAGCTCTGCTGCTTTCTGGCTCTGGACTTGGGTGAGTCACTCAGTACGGGGCTGGAGTGTATACTCACTGGCTGTCAGGAGAGTCTGTGGTTATGGTATCCCTGGAGAGTGTGGTGCTGGGCATGAGCTGCTGCTGCTTCTACTTGTTGCCCCTTTGCCTTGGCCACTCTTTTGACAGCAGGGGCTGTTGGGAACGATTGTAGGTCCATAGGCTAGTTGGAAGTTCATTTGCTTATTTTCCAAGCTTGACATCTAAATGAAAAAAATATGCAACCTCCTCTAGCTGTGGAGAAGGTCACCGTTGCTGCCAAGTGCTATGGCTTTCACAGCTGAGTAGGTAAACAGTGCAACTGAGCGGAACCAGTTAGACAAGTCAAGCCAAAAATAAAGATAAGGTTAAATATCGACTTCATTAGACTCAGCCTGCATTGCAGCTTCTATAACAAAGACTATGCTGATTGGCAGGGAAGGGTGCGACCAGCGAATCCCACCTACTCAAGGCCCTGCTGTTCATTCTTTAGGAAAGTGTTCTCATCCGGCCATGTGCTCTGTGCCTGGCACTGTGCTTGGTGGCAGGAAGTGCAGAGATAGAGCTGATACCCTTCTCACCCTGCAGGAATCACAGTCCAGTAAAGGGAAGAGGAAGGCAGTGTGAGCAACCAAGGTGCAGAGCAGGTGTGGCTGTCCGTCACCTAACCCAGCAAAGTCAGGCGTCTCTGGCATCCTTTGGTTCTAGGGCCTGGCTCTGCTTCCCTAATCCTGCTGCCTGCTCCAGCCTGCTTACAAGCTCATTCTGAACTCTTTTGTCCATTCATTGTTTAAATACATTTGAATGTATATTATGTGCCAACAAGTAAGACAAGATCCCTGTTCTCATGAATCTTAAGGGCTAATTGAAGAAACACACAAGTATTTACAAAATAATGCAATAAGGTTGAGACACATAGCTCCATGAGTTAATAATTTTTAGAAATGAACTAGACAAGGAGGATTTCCATGACGTGTGTGCCTATGTTTGTACACATGTAGGTTATTTTATATAGAAATGGGAGCAAACTACATGTGTATACTGCTCCTTCCCTTCTGTTCCATTCCACTCACCTCTCTTCCTTCTCTTCTCTTTCTGATGGATTCCATTCTGATATCTCATCCAATCTGAGTATTCTCAGCCTGACTTAAGTATATGTTTAGGAAATAGGGCCAAAGCATTAGTAACATATCAATACACACAAATACACAGTTAGAATAATAAAAATTGGAGGTTTTTTTTTTAATTTTATTTTTTTATTTTATTTTTAAACTTTACATAATTGTATTAGTTTTGTCAAATATCAAAATGAATCCGCCACAGGTATACATGTGTTCCTCATCCTGAACCCTCCTCCCTCCTCCCTCCCCATTCCATCCCTCTGGGTCGTCCCAGTGCACCAGCCCCAAGCATCCAGTATCGTGCATCGAACCTGGACTGGCAACTCGTTTCATACATGATATTTTACATGTTTCAATGCCATTCTCCCAAATCTTCCCACCCTCTCCCTCTCTCACAGAGTCCATAAGACTGTTCTATACATCAGTGTCTCTTTTGCTGTTTTTAAACCCACACTGGGAGATATAGCTTTCATTTCAACTTGTGAATTTTGAAATTGTAAATTTTTCTGTAGTATTTACCTTTTCCCTTAGGATTTCTTTTCTTCTCCCTTCCACTTTTTATTTTGAAAAATTTCAAACCTATGGTAAAGTTGGAAAAGAATGAACATTCATATATTCTTTACCTAGATTCACCATTTGTTAACACTGTGCTTCATTTGCTTTCTCTCTTTCTCTCTATAATCTTTTATTTTGTTGAATATTTAACTTTTATTTTTGACAGTAAATTGTAGACATCATGACACTTTACCCTTAAGTATTTTAGCTTGCCCTTCCTAAGAACAAGGAAATTCTCTTTCTGAGCTGTAAAACCATTATCATACCAGACAAATGTAACACTGACACAATATATTTTCTAATATACAGTCAGCATTCAAATTTCCTAACAGTCTCAAAAAATGTCTTTCATGGTTGTTTCTTTTTAATCCATGACCAAATAAGGACCATACTTTGCATTGAGTTCTATGTCTCTGAAGAAAAAGATTAAGCGTGCATGGTGTCATGACCGACTCTTTGAGACCCCACGGACTGTAGTCCGTCAGGCTCCTCTGTCCATGGGATTTCCCCAGCAAGAATACTGGAGTGAGTTGCCATTTCCTTCTTCTGTTTCCATGCCCTTTTTAGTGTCTTTCATAATGCTAACAGCTATTTTAAATGGCAATTAAAATTTTTTTTGTTTATTTATTTTTGACTATGCTAGGTCTTTGTTGCTGCACTTGGGCTTTCTCTAGTTGTGGCAAGTGGGGGCTGCTCTCTAGTTGTGGTTCTTGGGCTGCTCATTGTGGTGGCTTCTCTTGTGGACCACAGGCTCTGGGCACGTGGGCTCTGTAGTTGTGCTACAGAGCACAGGCTTAGTTGCCCCTCAGCATGTGAAGTCTTCCCGCACAAGGGATTGAACCTGTGTCCCCTGGATGGCCAGGGATGTCCCCAATGCTAACAGTTTTGAAGAATCCAGGACACTTGTATTGAAGAATATCCCACACATGGAGTTGTCTATTTCTTTGCTATAAGATTCAGGTTTAACGTTTTAGAAAGACTACTGCATAGGGAATGCTGTTTCCCTCTCATTAAGTCACATTCAGGAGTGTAATATAAATTTGGCCTGTTTACTAGTGGTGTTAACTTTGACCTCTAGTTAAAGGTGGTATCTGTCAGATCGACCAATCTGAATCTCCCCCACTCTCCCTAGTAATTAAAAAGTATTCTGTCAGATGACACTTGGAGAACTGTAAATATCTTGTTCCCAACAATTTTTCACCCAGTGTTTTCAGCATCTATGGTCGACACTGACTGAATCAGTTATTATACTGGTGGTTACAAAGTGATGTTTTTTTAAATCTGTGCTTTTACCTTGTTAGCTGGCACTTTTCTGTGAAGAGCAGCCTTCCCATACTTTTTAAAGTATGGATTCTTTTTATTCTTTGGGTTTTGATTCATTGCTATCTTTTTCTTTTAACTAAATATATTTTAAATGAGGTATGATTTACACACAGTGAAATGTATAGATATTAAGTGTAAGATTTGATTAGTTTTGACAAATGCACTTGCCTAAATAGCTGCCTCTCTATTAAGATATAGAATCTATCCATTATCATCAAAAGTTTCTTTGCCCCTTCCCAGTCAGCACTGAATTATTTCTTCATTATCCTGTTAGGTGTTTGAATTGTCCCAAATGTTGGCAATGAAAAAGCCCTGTCTAGCTCGCTCTGGTCTGTCTGTTGTGTCCCCTTGATCTTTGAGCACTTTCTTGCTTTCTGGCACAAGAAAGTGTTTTGTCTTATTATTAGTTGTTGTTATTATTGTTTTTAACAGCTGAAAATATCCCGTGTCAAAACTAGTTTAATAATTTCTCCACTAGTGGACTTCAGATAGTTTCTTTATCCTCTTAGAAAAATCCTGCAGCAAACATCTTGGAACACATATTCTTGTACCACTTGTGTAAATATTTTTGTTGACTAGAGCTCTGGAAGTTATATTTCTAGGTCAAAGATATGCACATTTGAATTTTTGATTGCTATTGCCAAATTCTTCCTTCCCCTCTTAAAAAGCCATGTTAGTTAAGCTTCCATAAACAGTGGTGGTTTCTCCGCTGTGTTTCCAATGCTGACGTTTATGCGTGTCTGTGTGTATGGTGGTGCAGGGTTTGAATCTGAACTTAACCTTGAGTAAGGCGAACATTCAAACCATAGATTCCCCTTTTTGGTTCCCAGACCTGTTTTGATTTGTATAGAAATGAAATCTCTCCTCAAAGGAAAGGTTCAACCCAAGGAGAAATTTTTGCCATTCTCTGTCATTCAGTTTCAAATTCACCATTATTACCAACTTTTGTGGGGGACATCTTTATAGTTTTTGTTCTGCATTAAACGAACATGGGAAATAGATGAAGAGAGGGGTTTGTGTGATGAAGACATTGCCCCCAGGGCTTCTGGTCCTCTTGGGAAGTCTTTGTAAAATTTGATTCAGAGTTATTGCTCTGCATTTCTACCCTGGGGTAACTGTTGGAATTGATTTTTATTTTGCAGTGAACCTGGATGATTCTATGTTTGGGGCAGCAGGTTTTTCTTAGTGTACATTTGTGTGTGTGTGTGTGTGTGTGTGTGTATGAGGGAGGCAGAGAGCACTCTCTGACATGACATCAGGTAGTAAATATATTCTGTTTTTATTAATATTTTCAATATTAGACCTTAGGTTAAATGCCTTTGTGGATGACTTGTAACTTTTCTTTCTTTTTTAAGGTTGAAGAAATTGTTTGAAAGCTATTTTAAAGTTATTATCTCTTTGCTAAAGTTCCCTATTTCGGTTTTACTTACAGGTATTTGAAGCTGTGATTTCATGGATCAATTATGAGAAAGAGACCCGTTTAGAGCACATGGCAAAACTGATGGAACATGTCCGTCTCCCTCTTTTGCCGAGGGATTACCTCGTCCAGGTGAGTGCTGGGTGAAGAATCAAGTGCTTCCCTGGTCACCCTGGCCTCCAGGAGTAGCAGTGGGCAACACTGGTTGTATGGAATGGTGAGGAGTTTCATGGGTCTTTGGTGTGGAGTGAGGGCACTGAGCCACTGATCCTCAGTGCGAGGATGTGTTAGTGTAAGGTTTAAGAGCATAGGTTTGAGAAGGAGACACTTAGGTTTAGTTCCTCCTCTCCCACTTCTTAGCTTTGAGTCTCAGTTTCTTTTTCTCTAGCAGGGAAATTGTACTACAGCCCAGTGGGGTGGTTATGAGGACCAAAGGAGTTGTAAGTATGTAGTTCAGGTGTTTAGCATGGAGCCCAGGAACAACACGTGTTCAACAGAAGCTAGCTGCTGCTGTTGTACAGGACTTCAGCTAGGAGGGGCATTTCTATGTTCATGTTTCTATGTTCCTTTTTTGCTTCATGTTAGGCAACTTGGGGGCCTAATTCAGGACATAAAAGCCAGCTCTTCACAGCTGCCTGGAATACATACTGCATATATGGGCTTGCCAGGTGGCTCAGTGGTAAAGAATCCGCCTGCCACTGTAGGAGACATAGGAGATGTGGGTTCAATCCCTGGGTCAGGTAGATCCCCTGGGGGAGGGCATGGCTACCCACTCCAGTATTCTGGCCTGGAGAATCCCCATGGACAGAGGAGCCTGGTGGGCCCATTATGTGGGGTCTCAGAGAGTCGGACATGACTGAGTGAGCACACACTGCTTCCTCTAAAACATGGTGCCACATGTTTTTTCATTTAATCCTATAAGAACCCTGTGAGCAGAGGTTATAACCCTCTTTTTACAAATGTGGGCTTTGAGGCTTATGGAGGTTGGGATTTATGTGGAGTCTCCAGCTAATAGGTAGGTGGCAGGGTCAGGATTCAAATCCATGTCTGTCTGGCTCCAGAGCACCCCACGTTCCCTAAGCAGGCGCCACCTTTAATACTCTCTGTTCTGTTTGTGCATTACACAACTGACTTTGTAGCATAAATGGCATTAGATGTTTTCCAAGTAGGCAGAAGATAAAACTTAGTAGATAAACTACAAGTGCCGAGGCGGAAGGCCAGCTCAGCCATTCTCAGGAAGTCTCTGGGAGGAATGGCAGGCGTAAAGCAAGGATAAGAGGAGGCTCAGTATCCAACAGTAGAGGTCTGTCACTTGACCATAAGACGCTGGGTAAATCCTCAACCTTTTTAAGCCTCTGCCTTCTCATCTGGTGAAAAGAGCCGCTGCCCTTATAGGATCATTTGAGGATCAAATGAGGTAAATCATGTAAAGCCTACAACCCAGTGTTCAGTGATACTACTCCTCTCGTCACACCACTGCTGCTGTTGGTGCTAGTGGGAGACAGTATCCTTACCAGCCCTTGTAAAGTCCTCCGTTTGTGACAGTGTTGACCACAGGCCTCAGAGGTCAGTGGAATGTTCTCTGTATGTCTGAACCTCAGCCCTCTTCTCAGGGTGTTGAGCCAATTGCTCAGTCATGTCCGACTCTTTGCAGTCCCGTGGACTGTAGCCCGCCAGCTTCCTCTGTCCGTGGAATACTGTAGGCACGAATACTGGAGTGGGCTGCCATTTCCTTCTTCAGGGGTCTTCCCAACACAGGGATTGAACCCGGGTCTCTTGTATTGCAGGCAGATTCTTTACTTTCTTGGCCACCAGGGAAGCCCAGGGGCCAGAGTGTATACTCAATAACCTTCAGACGTGCCCTGCGTTTTACACAGTGGATGGTACCACTGCCACCTGGTGGCCACACATTCTTCCTGTAGAAGAGGCCCCCTCAGCAGAGGAACCAAACCCACCCCAGCTCCCATTGTCGGAACCAAGCCTCCCACGGAGTGGGCCCAGCCTCCTGTAGAGGTGGATGCTTGGCCTTCAGCACAGTCTCACCTGCACAGGGACCAAGGGCAGCCCGTGGCATTGGGTTCTGGAGAAAGTTAAAGGGCCTTAGAGAACCCGTGCTCACCAGCTCCATCTGGTGCCTGCAAGGGAAACTTAATGAAGACTTTAGGAAATAGTTCCTGGGTTATTAGGGCAAGGTCAGGTTTAGGTCTGGAGAAGAAGGAAGACAGAGACAATGGGCGTGAGATCTGTGGTGTGGGACTGTTTTTTTTAAGGTTCTTTTTTTCAGAACACCTTCGGAAGGAGATATTTCATTAACACTCATTTGACCTTGAAACGTCAAACAGTTCTAACCACTGAGGATGACTGATGGAGGAGGAGAGAAAGGAAAGCTCTGGGCAGACTTGTACCAATATTGATTCCTAGGGGAGGTGTTTTTTGTTGTTGTTGTTGTTGATTGTTTTTTTTTTTTTTAATAGCTAACATTTATTAGGTTTTCATTAAGTATTTAAAAATATTGTGCCAAGTGTATAACATGGTATATCTTATTTAAAAATTTGTTCTTGTCATAAAATATGTATGATATAAACTTCATTCTTTTAACCATTTGAAGGGTATAGTATAGTGGCATTAATTGCATTCATTGTACTCTACAACCATAACCATACCCATTTCTAAAACTTTTTCATCATCCCAGATTGAAACTCTGTACACATGAGTACTCTCTGAATGAGTGCTTTGGGAGAAGTAGCTACTCATGCATTTTTCCTTCTTCCCAAGCTTTCCTCTCCCACCCTTAAAATTTTTTTTAACTGACCTTAAATGTTTATGATTTGTTCCAATTCGCCTTAGGCCCTCAGTGGGACAAAAAAAAACCTTCCCAGAAAAGGGAGTGTTCCTGGGGATTGTCTGTGGGGAAGGAGGCATCCAGAGGTAACAGAGGTGTTCTCACTGACCCTCCTTTTCCTGGCATTTCTGACACTGCTCTGCAGATGATGGCCCTGGCCACATTCCCATTCCTAGTTACAGGTAAGGACCCAGGAGAGGCTCAGCCAGGCCTGTGCATGACCACTCCAGGGCTGAGAGAGTTGAGATGGAAAGGCCCTTTCTCTTTCTCTGACCAGACCTGAGGGATCATGGTCAGAGGCCTTGTTTTGGTCATCATTTTCTTCCCTGAGGTTCAGCACTGAGCTGCTAAACCAGGAGACGTTCAATCACTGTTAGCTGCTGAATGGAACTGACCTTTGCCGATAACTCCCAAACACTGCAGCAAAGAAAACATGAAGTAGCCTTCAAGGATCACACTACCCCTTACAAACATGTCATGTAGCAATCTGACCTGCACCCAAGGGCAGAGATTTGAGAGTTGGGGTACCAACATGGTTCATGCTTAGCTTTGCACATGAAATATTTAGGCTTAAGTCCTTGGCTCTAGAAAAAGGCATGAAGAAGTCACAACTCCAGCTTAGATGGGGTCCAAGTGGAGGTCAGTTGGTGGGACTTTAGTGCAAGACATTCTTTCTGTTCTGATATGTTATAGAGTGCCTCCCTGGCTGCTTCTCCCTGAGGCTTGTACAGTAGGAAAAGGGGCATGAATTCTTCATGAACACCACCTTATTACTCCCAGTGCCTATAAGAGCTGGCTGTTGGGTCCCACTGTCTTCCTGTTTCCCTCCCTCTCCTTCTCTCAAATGCCTGACCATTTGCCTTAAACATTATAAAGTTTAGGTTGATACAAACATAATTGTAGTTTAGGACTGTGAATTTTAAATCACTGTAACTAGGCTTAAACACATCTTTTTTTCCTTTTTAATTTATTGTTTTATTGAAGGATAATTGCTTTACAGAATTTTGTTGTTTTCTGTCAAACCTCAACATGAATCAGCCATAGGTATATGTATATCCCCTCCCTTTTGAACCTCCCTCCCATCTCCCGCCCATTCCCACCCCTCTAGGTTGGTACAGAGCCCCTGTTTGAGTTTCCTGAACCATACAGCAAGTTCCCATTGGCTCTCTATTTTACATATAGCAATGTAAGTTTCCATGTTACTCTTTCCATATATCTCACCCTCTCCTCCCCTCTCCTCATGTCCATAGGTCTGTTTTCTATGTCTGTTTCTCCATTGCTGCCCTATAAATAAATTCTTCAGTACCATTTTTCTAGATTCCATATATATACATTAGAATATGATATTTGTCTTTCTTTTTCTTACTCACTTCACTCTGTATAATAAGTTCTAGGTTCATCCACCTCATCAGAACTGACTCAAATGTGTTTCTTTTTATGGCTTATTAATATTCCATTGTGTATATATACCACAGCTTTTTTATCCATTCATCTGTCAGTGGACATCTAGGTTGTTTCCATGTTCTAGCTATTGTAAATAATGCTGCAATGAACAATGGGATGCAATTTTCAATTTTGGTTTCCTCAGGGTATATGCCTAAGAGTAGGATTGCTGGGTCATATGGTGGTTTTATTCCTAGTTTTTAAAGGAATCTCCATACCGTCTTCCATAGTGGATGTATCAATTTTCATTCCCACTAACAGTGCAGGAGTGTTCCCTTTTCTCCACACACTCTCCAGCATTTATTGTTTGTAGACTTTTTGATGATGGCCATTCTGACCAGTGTGAGGTGATATCTCATTGTGGTTTTGGTTTGCATTTCTCTAATAATGAGCAATGTTGAGCCTCTTTTCATGTGTTTGTTAGCCATCTGTTTGTCTTCTTTGGAGAAACATTTATTTACGTCTTTTTCCCACTTTTTGATTGGGTTGGTTGTTTTTCTGGCATTGAGTCGTATGAATTGCTTGTATATTTTGGAAATTAATCTTTTGTCAGTTGTTTCATTTGCTATTATTTTCTCCCATTTTGAAGGTTGTCTTTTCACCTTGCTTAGTTTCCTTTGCTGTACAAAAGCTTTTCCGTTTAATCAGGTCCCACTTGTTTACTTTTGTTTTTATTTCCATTACTCTAGGAGGTGGGTCATAGAGGATCTTGTTTTGATTTATGTCATCAAGTGTTCTGCCTATGTTTTCCTCTAAGAGTTTTATAGTTTCTGGTCTTACATTTTGGTCTTAATCCATTTTGAGTTTATCCTTGTGTATGGTGTTAGGGAGTGTTCTAATTTCATTCTTTTACATGTATCTGTCCAGTTTTCCCAGTACCATTTATTGAAGAGGCTGTCTTTGCCCCATTGTATATTCTTGCCTCCTTTTTCAAAAATAAAGTACCCATAGGTGCATGGGTTTATTTTTGGGCTTTCTATCTTGTTCTACTGGTCTATATTTCTGTTTTTGTGCCAGTGCCATACTGTCTTGATGACTGTAGCTTTGTAGTATAATCTGAAATCAGGAAGGTTGATTCCTCCAGCTCTTTTCTTCTTTCTCAAGACTACTTTGGCTGTCGGGGTCTTTTGTGTTTCCATATGAATTGTGAAAACTTTTGTTCTAGTACTGTGAAAAATGCCATTGGTGATTTGATAGGGATCACACAGAATCTGCAGATTATGTTTAGTAGTATAGTCATTTTCACAATATTGATTCTTTCTACCCAGGAACACAGAATATCTCTCCATGAGTTTATGTCATCTTTTATTTCTTGCATTACTGTCTTGTAATTTTCTATGTATGGTTCTTTTGTCTCCTTAGGTAGGTTTATTCCTAGATATTTAATTCTTTTTGTTGCAATGGTGAATGGGATTGATTCTTTAATTTCTCTTTCTGATTTTTCATTGTTATTGTATAGAAATGCAAGTGATTTCTGTGTATTGATTTTGTATCCTGCAACTTTGCTAAATTCACTGATTAGTTCTAGTAATTTTCTGATACTATCTTTAGAGTTTTCTATGTACAGTATCATGTCATTTGCAAACAGTCAGAGCTTTACTTCTTTTTTTCCATCTGGATTCCTTTTATTTCTTTTTCTTCTCTGAATGCTGTAGGTAGGACTTCCAGAACTATGTTGACTAATAGTGGTGAAAGTGGACACCCTGTCTTGTTTCTGATCTTAAGGGGGATGCTTTCAGTTTTTCATTATTGAGAATAATGTTTGCTGTAGGCTTATCATATATGGCCTTTACTATGTTGAGGTAGGTTCCTTCTATTCCCATTTTTTGAAGAGTTTTAATCATAAATGGGTGCTGAATTTTGTCAAAGGCTTTTTCTGCATCTATTGAGATTATCAAATGGTTTTTATCATTCAGTTTGTTAATATGGTGTATCACATTGATTGATTTGCATATATTGAAGAATCTTTGCATTCCTGGAATAAACCCAACTTATCATGGTGTATGAGCTTTTTGATGTGTTGCTGAATTCTGTTTGCTAAAATTTTGTTGAGGATGTTTGTATCTGTGTTCATCAGTGATATTGGCCTGTTGTTTTCTTTTTTGCATGTTGTCTTTGTCTGGTTTTGGTATCAGGGTGATGGTGGCCTCATAGAATGAGTTTGGAAGTGTTCCTTCCTCTGCAATTTTTTGAAGGAGTTTTAGAAGGATAGGCATTAGCTCTTCTCTAAATGTTTGATAGAATTCTCCTGTGAAGCCATTTGGTCTTGGGGTTTTGTTTTTGGGGGGATTTTTGATCACAGATTCAATTTCAGTGCTTGTAATTGGGTTGTTCATAATTTCTATTTCTTCCTTGTTCAGTCTTGGAAGACTGAACTTTTCTACGAATCTGTTGATTTCTTCCAGATTATCCTTTTTTTTTTTTTTGCCATATAACTGCTTTTGCTGCATCCCATAGGTTTTGAGTTGTGTTTTCATTGTCATTTGTTTCTAGAAGTTTTTTGATTTCCCTTTTTATTTCTTCAGTAAGCTGTTGGTTATTTAGAAATGTGTTGTTTAATCACCATGTGTTTGTGTTTTTTACAGTTTTTTTCAGGTAATTCATTTCTAGTCTCATAGCATTGTGGTCAGAGAAGATGCCTGATACAATTTCAATTTTCTTAAATTTACTGAGGTTTGATTTGTGACCCAAGATGTGATCTATCCTGGAGAATGTTCCATGTGCACTTGAGAAGAAGGTGTATTCTTCTGCGTTTGGATGGAATGTCCTGAAGATATCAATGAGATCCATCTCCTCTAATGTATCATTTAAGACTTGTCTTTCCTTATTACAGAGAAGGCAATGGCACCCCATTCCAGTACTCTTGCCTGGAAAATTCCATGGACGGGGAGCCTGGTAGGCTGCAGTCCATGGGGTCGCTAAGAGTCAGACATGACTGAGCGACTTCATTTTCACTTTTTTCTTTCATGCATTGGAGAAGGAAATGGCAACCCACTCCAGTGTTCTTGCCTGGAGAATCCCAGGGACGGGGGAGCCTGGTGGGCTGCCGTCTATGGGGTCGCACAGAGTCGGACACGACTGAAGTGACTTAGCAGCAGCAGTTTCATTATTAATTTTCTGTTTTGATGATCTGTCCATTGGTGTGAGTGGGGTGTTCAGAGTCTCCTACTATTATTGTGTTACTGCCAGTGTCTTCCTCTTGGATTGATCCCTTGATCATTATGTAGTGTCCTTCCTTATCTCTTGTAATCTTCTTTATTTTAAGGTCTATTTTGTCTGATATGAGGATTACTACCCCAGCTTTCTTTTGCTTCCCATTTGCATGGAATGTATTTTTCCATCCTCTCACTTTCAGTCTATATGTGTCTTTAGGTCTGAAGTGGGTTTCTTGTAGACAGCATATATATGGGTCTTGTTTTTGTATCCATTCAGCCAGTATCTGTCTTTTGGTTAGAGCATTTAATCCATTTACATTTAAAGTAATTATTGATGTACATGTTCCTATTGCCATTTTCTTAATTGTTTGGGGTTGATTTTGTAGATCTTTTTTCTTCTCTTGTATTTCTTGACTATATAAGTTCCTTTAACATTTTTTGTAAAGCTGGTTTGGTGGTACTGAATTCTCTTAATGTTTGCTTGTCTGAAAAGCTTTTTATTTCTCCATCAATTTTGAATGAGATCCTTGCCAGGTACAGTAATCTTGGTTGTAGATTTTTCTCTTTCAGTACTTTAAATATATCCTGCCATTCCCTTCGGGCCTGCAGAGTTTCTGCTGAAAGTGTATAGGGTTTCTGTTAAGCATATGGGGTTTCCCTTTATGTTACTTGTTGCTTTTCCTTTGCTGCTTTTAATATTCTTTCTTTGTGTTTAGTTTTTGTTAGTTTTATTAGTATGTGTCTTGGCATGTTTCTCCTTGGGCCTATCCTGTTTGGGACTCTTTGTGCCTCTTGGACTTGATTGACTATTTCCTTTTCCATGTTGGGAAAATTTTCTCATACCTTTTCTTGTTTTTTTTTTTTTCCTTCTGGGACCCCCTATAACTCGAATGTTGGTGTGTTTGATACTGTCCCAGAGGTCTCTGAGACTATTCTCGGTTCTTTTCATTCTTTTTACTTTATTCTGCTCTTCAGAAGTTATTTCCTCAATTTTATCTTCAGCTCACTGACTCATTCTTCTGCTTCAGATATTCTGCGATTAATTCCTTCTAGAGTATTTTTAATTTCAGTAATTATGTTGTCTGTCTCGATATGTTTATTCTTTATTTCTTCTAGGTCTTTGTTAATTGAATCTTGCATTTTTTTTCCATTTTGTTTTCAAGGTTTTTGATCATCTTTACTATCATTATTCTGAATTCTTTTTCAGGTAGTTTGCGTATTTCCTCTTCATTTATTTGGACTTCTGTGTTTCTAGTTCGTTCCTTCTTTTGTGTAGTATTTCTCTGCCTTTTCATTTTTTTTTAACTTATTGTGTTTGAGGTCTCCTTTTTCCAGGCTTCAAGGTTGAATTCTTTGTTCCTTTTGGTTTCTGTCCTCTTAAGTTTGGTCCAGTAGTTTGTGTAAGCTTCATATAGGGTGAGATTTGTCCTGAGTTTTTGTTTGTTTGTTTATTTTTCCTCTGATGGGCAAGGCTGAGTGAGGTGGTAATCCTGTCTGCTGATGATTGGGCTTGTATTTTTGTTTTGTTTGTTGTTTAGATGAGGCATCCTGCACAGGGTGCTACTGGTGGTTGGGTGATGCTGGGGCTTGTGTTCAATTGGTTTCCTTTGCGTGACTATTTGATACTCCCTAGGGTTAGTTCTCTGGTAGTCTGAGATCTTGGAGTCAGTGCTCCCACTCCAAAGGCTTAGGGCTTGATCTCTTTACAGACTGTTCTCAATGGATTTCCCTTCTTTGCTGAGCTTCAAAGCTGGTTTTCCTAATAGGCAAAGTCCAAGTTCACAAGCAGTAAGTGGAAGAGGCGAGGTGAAAATCCACGTCTGCCTCCCCACAGAGCCTGTGCTCTACACAACCCAGTGCCGTATGATGACATCCACAAGGAGACAGCAGGAAGGAATTGATTTCTTTTGGCAGTAGTCAAAATATCTTTAAAATACCAGGTATAAAACATTTTCAGTCCACCAGATGCTTATTTAATTTTGAAAAATCAATTTCTATGAAGCTGCTCTGAGAAGTAGTTTTGTGTTTGTTAATGCCTGGTGATAGTCTTGAAAAAGTAGAAGCCAACTTCAGGCCATAACAGGTAGAAACTGAGAAGAAAAAGGCTCTCTTCTCTAATACTTGGTCATGAAAATCATGATTCATTCTTGCAAAAATTGTACTGGATCATTACTCACATATCTTACCAAGAGTTCATTCTAGAAGTCATATGAAGGGGAAGACTGACCAAATCAGAAAGTACCTACAGGATGGTAACCAGAATGGTGGGGCTTCTGAACTTCACATAAGGAATGACTGAACTAGCTGGGAAATAGTCAGCCTTCCAAGATCTTGGCAGCTGAGAAATAAAAGGCAGAGGGAGGGAGCGTGGAGCAGGAACAGCACCTAGGCATGTGCCCATAGGGGTGGCTGCCTGAGGTTCCTAGGAGCAGAGGGCAAAAAGTCCTGTGACTGGACAAAACGTCTTTATTAATCAAAATAGAAACCATTACCATCAACGCATTTTTGCCAGTGAGAAATAAGTTTGTTTATTCCTGTAGCATAAAAATCCATGCTTCAGGATTCAAAGAACTCTTGGAAAGTGTTTTCTGCCTCCTGCTGGTGGTGGAAGTGTTTTCCCTGCAAAAAGTTGTCAAGATGCTTGAAGAAGTGGTAGTCAGTTGGTGAATATGGAGGATGAGGCAAAACTTCATAGCCCAATTTGTTCAACTTTGAAAGTGTTGGTTGTGTGATGTGTGGTCGCGATTGAGTATTGTTGTGGAGAAGAATTGGGCCCTTTCTGTTGACCAATGCTGGCTGCAGGCATTGCATTTTTGGGTGCATCTCATTGATTTGCTGAGCATACTTCTCAGATATATTGGTTTCACCAGGATTCAGAAAGCTGTGGTGAATCAGACTGGCAGCAGACTACCAAGCAGTGACCATGACCTGTTTTTGGTGCAAGTTTGGCTTTGGGAAGTGCTTTGGAGTTTCTTTGTGGTCTAACCACTGAGCTGGTTGTTGCCAGTTGTTATATAAAAGCCACTTTTCATCACACATCACAATCCAATTGAGAAATTCACTGGACGTTCGTTGTTATTTTATAGAATAAGAGAAGACACTTCAAAGCAATAATTTTGTTTTTTTCATTTTTGGTCAGCTCATGAAGCACCCACTTATCAAGCTTTGTCACCTTTCCAATTTGCCAAACAACCATAGAATGGTCAGCATTGAGATCTTTGGTAACTTCTTATGTAGATGTAAGAGGATCAGCTTTGATGATGGTTCCCAGTTGGTCGTTGTCAACTTCCGATGGCTGGCCACTGCGCTCCTCACCTTCAAGACTCTTGTCTCCTTTGTAAAACTTCTTGAACCATCACTGCACTGTACGTTCATTAGCAGTTCCTAGGCCAAATGCATTGTTGATGTTGTGAGTTGTCTCCACTGTTTTACAACCCATTTTGATCTCAGATCACTCAAATTTGGTTTTTGTCTAACATCATTTCTATAGTCTAAAATAAATATAAATAGCAAGTAATTAGTCATTAGCAGAGAAAATATAAAGCGAGAAATGCACATTAAAATGATGTATAACATAACCACATTTATCTAAGAATGTATTCCAATATCAAACAGCAAAGTTCAGCAGTGCAAAACTGCAATTACTTTTGCACCAACCTAATACATTCCAATCAGGGGGCATGTGGAAAGAAGCCTTAGGGACAATAAATTGTCTTTATATTATTTACATTTACAAGAAAATACAACGTGTGAGGTTGTGGGGTACTTTAATATGCCTGCCTTGCATCTTACAGATGAGGAAACTGAGGATCAGAGGAGGTAAGTAGTGGGATTTGATGCCAGAGCTTCATCACTTACTCCATTGTACTCTTGAGATGCAGGAGGCGGGCACCCGGCTATAACTCTGGACTTAGGTCTTGGGGTTTGAGACAATGCGATGTGGGAATGGGTGAGTGTGGGAGCACAGGAATGACTCAGCCCAGGGAGATGGCTTAGGAAATGGGGCTGAACTCTGCCCCGGGATCATCTGTGGGTTATTACCTTTAGACAGTTGAAGAAGAAGCTTTGATAAAGAATAACAACACCTGTAAAGACTTCCTCATCGAAGCCATGAAATACCATCTGCTCCCTCTGGATCAGAGGCTCTTGATTAAAAACCCAAGGACCAAGCCCAGGACTCCAGTCAGCCTGCCCAAGGTAAGTCCCAGCCCACTACCAAGAGTTGAGACTGTGACCTGGGAAAATGGCCTTGCACACCTGCCTCCAAGTCTCTCCTCACCCGTGGCTGCCCTGCATCTCAGTTGTATTTACCACCTAGGAGATGGAGTCTGCTGGTTCTTCTCGAATCTGCCGGCACCTCTCATTTCCAGGGTCTTCCTTTCCTAAGAGTGTCAAGGTAACTTTCAGTGTCACCAGGGAGGTTTGAGAAGAACTCAGGCTCTTGTCTTCTTCTGTCTTTCTTGTTTCACACCAGGGTTTGGGCTCTATTTCATTTGAAAGCAGAGGAATGGCTGTGCAAGTTTTGACTTAGTGGTGGCTGCAGCAATCTTTTCTCTAGGCCATTCTTTGAGTCAGAATAGCCCTAGTCTGGTTTCTCCCCTCACCACAGAGCCAATAGGGACAATTAGGGCTGCCAGAGGAGAGAAGGGCCCTTGAGGAGCCTGACAGGTAATAAGGCAGGGGAAAGGAATGGGGGAAATGAAAGCATGTGAGGGAGCCAGGGGGAGGGAAGGGTGAGCATAGCAGGGGACCATGATGGAGAGTCTGTGCTGGGTGCTGGCTGCTCTGGTTCCCTGTGAGTCCCCTTCTCTCCCCGGTCCTCAGGTCCCTCACCTCCAGAATGAAAAGGATGCTGCAATATATAGTCTGTAAAGTTCTTTCTGGCTTGGCATCTGCATCATCTTTCCAGGATCCTAACATACGAAGTCTATGGGGGAGGTCCCAGTCAACCCAGGAAGAAGGGTGGAGGAGAGGGGTGAGTCATGTTGGCTCATCCATTACAAGCAGGTGAACTCGGGGGTTATGTTGACCCTCGCCTTGCCCTCTCCTTCCCCTTTGCGGTTTACCTTACTCCTCACCTGCTGCTTCCAGGAAGGGTTTCACGGGGCTCAAGAAGCATGTTGTCCAAGACTCAGTGTTTGGATTTTCCAAGGTTTGCTGCTTCTTCTCTCCATTCTGCTGTGTGATACCAGATCATGGAGAACATAGTGGCTGCAATGTGAATGTCCCAGATAATAATAGAAACAGCTGGCATTATTGAGTACTTACTGAGCACCAAGCAGTGAACTGAAGGCATCACATAGAAGGTAGAAGTAATTGTCCTAGTTCAGCAAGGAGGAAGCTGAAGGCCAGAGATATTAAGGAACTTGCCTAAAGTCAACACAGCTAATGTTGTAGAACCCGATTTTGATTTGTGTTTTTCTCCCCCTCCAAACCTATTCTTGAACCCATACCATCTTGCACCTGCTCCACCTTTGTAAACCTGAGAGTTTTACCTACCTGTTTGCCACCTGTTGCCAGTGCTGGCTAGAAGGGCAACTACAGGGCATGGACTGCTGTCTGATAGACCATTTGCCTTACTGCATGTTGATGCATTTTGTTTTGTTGGAATATTGCATTGAAATGTTTTCATGTTTTTCAAAGTGAAAATAACTTTATTATAGAAATATGTGTTCATTGTAGGTTATTAAAAGGATACTACAATTTGGAAATAAAGTAAAAACCACCTGAAACCCCTCCACCCAGGGACAATCACTTTGGTGAATTTTCTTCTGGACGTATCTCTGCACACTTATTCACAAATCAAAACACACACTTTTAGATAAATGGACTCTTGCTAACAGATTGAAATCTTTTTTGTCTACTCAACCAAGTGTCACAGACTACTTTCAGTGTTATCAGTATGGGTAAAACAGCATTTAAATTGTAATGGGGTACAGCATTTAATTATATTTATATACTGTTATTTATGTAACTATATTGATGGGCCTTTCAATAATTTCCATTTTTAGATATCTAAACATTTATATGTCAGATATCCTTTTAAAGAGGGCATCTTGTTTTGGTTTGCTTTTCTTTAGTTGTGAGTAAGGTTAATGTTGGTTTCATGGGATTTTTGGCATTTATTTTGGGTGGGGCATGGAACTTTTCTGTTCATGTCCTTTTCCCATTTCTTTTTTTGTTGTTGGACTGTATTTTTTTTTTTATTAATGGTTTTTAGATGTGCTTTTAAAAGAGTTTAGGTCTTTGTATGTATTTTAATATTTTTTCTTAGTTTTCAGTTTGTCTCTAAATTTGTTTATAACATTTTGAAATCCTGAAAAAAATAATAGGTAGTCAAATTGATCTATCTTCTGCTTGATGCACTTAGAATTGGTTTTTGTGCAAAGAGTGAGAGTAGGAATTCAGCTTTGTTTGTATGGTAAGTCATGAGCCAGTTGCCTCAAAGTTATTTTATTAAAAAGTCTTCCTCTTTCCGATGGACTTGAATGTCACCTTCGATTATGGTCTGAATTTCCACCAGCTTTGTTTCTGAAGAATACTGATTCTAAGGTACACTGTTGTATTGTTTTGTGTGCAGGCTGTTTCTTACACCCTGGGTTTTCAGCTGGCCTTGTTGCTTGTCTGTGACTTTTCTCTTTGGAAGCTGAGTTTCTCATCCTTTCTGATATCAGGGTAATGATGTGTTTTCCCAGTGAGAGTATTCTGGAGCTAATAAGTGGTGCATCACTGGCCCATTTTCTTTGTGTGGTAACCATAGCCAGTGACCTCTCCTTTTTCTAGGCTCCCCATCTGGGTGTTATGACATACACCCACAAAAAAACAGTTTTGAAAATCAAAGCCAAGTTTGTGTCTGCGTCTGAACTAAACAGCCTGACCCCCGGCCTCAGCAACATACCTTGTGCCCCTTCCCAGATACTTTGTGTGTAGTTGAGCAGAGTCCACCCCTTGTTTCAGGAAGCCAAAGATGTCCCCATGTTGCCTCTACTCCTTGAGAACCATTTATTTTCCAATGAAATGTTTAGATTTCTGGGCACATAGCCTTCTACAGGCGACTGGAACCATGATTTCCTTTGAATCTGTTGAAGGGATTAAAAAAAAAAAAAAGGCATGGCTACTCTTTGCCTCATTGTTCCCCCAACTTTAATCCTTGAATGATGTAAGATTGTATTGTCCACCCTGCTTCTCAAACTCTTACTCCTGTCACCATTGTGTGGGCACTTAAGTTAACAAGATCCCTGCTGCAGGGTTGAGGAATGGGGTGTGCTGAGGGGAGCTGTCACTGTGAAGATTACAGACTGTGCTCATTCAATTGTGGCGGTAGTAGGTCAGCGTAGTCATGTCCCTACTCTACAGAGTTTACTCAGACAGGTTGAGTAACTTGCCCAGTTACACAGCTAGCAAGTATAGAGCTGGGGTTTTAACAAGGTCTGTTCCATTACAAATTCTTGCGCCAAACTGCCTCTAGAACAGATTTTCAGGTTTTGGTGACAGGTGAAAAAAGATTCTTTTCTTTCTCCTCCTTTTATTTTTTTTATTTTTCCTTCTCTCCCTGCTTCTGTTTACCCTTTCTTCTCACCTTCCCTTCATTTTTCCTTTCTTTTTTTCTTTTTCTTTCTCAGCAAGATATTCTTTCATTACAGCACTATAATATCTCATTCATCTTATTAAGAGATGCATTTCTAATACATTTATTTCTTTAAGTCAAGACTTTATATTTTTAGTGCACTTTTAGATTCATAGCCAAATTGAGGGGAAGTTAGAGATTCCCGGTATACCTTCTGCCCCTACAGTGTGTAGCTTCCCTCATTATCAACATCCCAGATTATTTTCTTTTCGGTTTATTGAGGCATAATAATTTATTCACAGTAAAATTTGCTTTTTTTTAGGGATGCAGTTTGATGAATTTTGACAACTATACACAGTCATATAACCATCATCTTCATCAAAATATGAAATATTTTAATCACTCTAAAAAATTCTCTTGTGTTGCTTTGTAGTCAAGCCCCTTCTCCCACCCCCACCTCTTGATGGCTGCTGATCTGATTTCTGTCCTTATAGTCTTCTCTTTTCTAGAATGTCATATAAATGTAATTATGCCATATGGAGCTTTTTGATCTTGCCTTGTATCTCTTAGCATCATGCTTTTGGGATTCATCCATGTTGTTTCATGTATCAGGAGTTCATTCCTTTTTATTTCTAAGGAATAGTCCATTGTATGAATGTATTATGCTTTGTTTATCCATTTATCAGTTGATGGATGTTTGGTGTCCAGTCTTTTGGCTTTTACAGATAAAACTGCTTTGAACAGTCACTTATAGATCTTTGTGTGGACATATATTTTAATTTCTCTTGGGTAAATACATTCTCTTGGGAGTAGGATTGTTGGTCTGAGTGGCAACTATATGTTTAACTTTTTAAGAAATTGTTAAACTATTTGTTTAGATGATGGTGCTATTGTGCTTTCCCAGCAGCAATGTATGTGAGTCTTTGTTACTCCATTGTCTCACCATACTTGTATTATCTATTTTTAAAAAAATACAAATTGGCCATTCTAGTAGGTATGTGGTCGCATCTCACTGTGGCTTTAATGTAAATTTTCTCTGGTTATTGATGTCAAACATCTTTTCATGTGCTTATTTGTCATTTGTATGTCTTCTTTGGTGAAATCTGTGTTCAAATCTTTTCACATTTAAAAAATTATTTTCTAATTATTGACTTCTAAGAGTTCTTTATGGGTCTGGTCAACTCAAAGTCTTTGCTTTTGACCATGACATGGTACTAACCCCACATGGATGTTGGTAGCAGGTCTAATTGCTGAGCATGTGCCAGGCACTGAGCTGAGTGATTTACATTTATTACTTCATAGGATTGTCAAACCTGTCATCATCCTCCTTTTATGCATGAGGAAACTGAGTCTCGGGTTATGTCACCTTCTCACCATGTATTATTATCACTTTCTGCATTATAGATTACGCTAACTTCGGTGGCTTTACACAGCAAGCGTTTGTTATCTCAGTTTCTGTGGGCAGGGATCCTGGAGGGGCTTAGCTGTATCGTCCTGGTGCAGGACCTCTTGTTAGGCGGTAGTCAAGCTGCTGGTTCCCACTGCAGTCCCCTCCAGGCTCGTTTAGGGAGGATCTGGTTCTAAGCTCACTCTCGTGGTTGCTAGTAGGCATCAGTTCCCCACCCCATGGCCTTCTCCATAGGCTACTTGGGTGTCCTCAACACATGGCAGCTGACTTCCCTCAGAGTGAGTAATTTCTACAGTAAAAGAATGGGAAAGCTCGCCCGTGACAGGAGCTGTAGTCTTTTAATAACCTTCTCTCAAAGTGATATTCCATTACCTCTGCTTTATTTTATTTGCTGGGAGCAAGTCAGCAAGTCTAGCCCACACTCAAGGGAGGGGTGGTGATTAGGTTCCATGTCTTGAGTGGAGGAGTACCAAAGAATTTGTAACGTGTCTATAAGCATAGCTAGTAAATAGCTGAGGTGAGATTTAACAGAGTGATTCCAGACCAGCCTCCACACTTTACAAAAGCATTTTAGCTGAATACTGGGTAGAAAGAAATCCGATTCTTACCCTCTGAGAACTTTTAAGAAGTCCTTTTGAGAAAGTGAGGTAGAAATATAGAAGTGGCCAAATGAGGAAGAAGAGAAGTTAGGAGACAATGGGACTCCCTGGAAGAGTGGCCACAAGGAATTCCAGGGGCCAGAAGGTTTGGGCTTTCATGAGTTCAGTCTAAGTTGGCTTTCTGACAAAGCTGACTTGGAGAAACTAAGTGGTTGAGAGAGATTTGTACTGTTCTCAGCAGTTCTCAGCAATGAACTGTTTGCCAGCCAAATCTCCTCCCTGGAAGAAGCAAGACTCTGCCTTGAGATAGCTGCAGAGGGTAATAAGGGATTTTTTTCTTGTGCCTCATACACACTGATCATACTGACACATTCAAGCCGGAACAGCTAATAGCCTCATCTGAGCTCCCACACATTCACCGCCCAGCACTTTCCCCACGGCTGGGTTGCCATGGACAACTAGGGGCTGTCTCCCAGACACTCACAACACTCCTACGTTACTGTGTGCTGCAGATGGTAACAGAGAAATGAGATTTCAGGAAGATGGAAATAAACCCTTTAGAGATGTACTGAATCTGGCCCTTTTCACTGTCATCTCAGTTCAGCTGACATCTCTATTAAACTTTTAGATGATGCCAAAAGCTCATTTGGGCTGATAGTGGGTGGCTTCCTCCTAGGTTGGGCAGTCAGAAGATAGTGTTGGAACCAAGGCTTGTTGGCAGGGTGGGTCAGATGACTGCTCTCCTGGGCCAGGCTGGTGAGTGGCAGTGCTCTTCCCTCATCTTGATCCTTCCAATAGACCCAGGCTGTACCTTGGAAAACACTCTGCGGTCCTGAAAAAGCCCCATCATTATTCCTGGAGTTATTCTCTCTCCCATTCACAGATCATAAGTATCCTTTTCTACCGTTTGCTGAGAATCTGTTTTTTTAGCAACTGTTTTAAATGGTAGTAATGATGCTGGTGTTGATCTAATAATAGAAGCTTAATGTGTGCTCTTTACCAAGCGCTGCGCTAAATGACTTATATCATTTAAGCCTCCTGACACCCAGGAGGAAGTATCCTGTCATCCTGGTATTTTAGGTAGTGGAAGTGAGCTTGGCAAGGGTAAGTGGCTGCCCATGTTCACACAGTGAGTTAGTGACGGGGCTGGTGTTTGAGCTCAGATGTGTCTGACCCCAAAGTCCATTTCCCACTCGTGTTCTCCTCCCCCCGGATATTGCTCTTGCGTTGCTGCTTCTCCACCCCTCATTTCTGCATCCTGGCTGTCAGTCCTTGCCTGGAGCACCTGTTGCTCAGGAACCTGCTGGGACAAGTCTTCTGCCTCAACCTCGACATGCTCCTTCGGATGAATTTTTGGTGTTAGCCCTGCGGCCCCACGCACCAGGGTAAGAGAGACTCGCTTCCTGCCCTGGCCCGAGGGACCGACTGGCTGGGCCTGCCTTCTGCCCAGCTCACCGGTCGTGGAAGAGAGTTTGGACACACACTCTACCTTTGCCTGATGAACACAGTGTGCAGAGCCTAGTTCATTCCACTCACCTGAGTGCAGAGTCTGTGAGTTAGGGTCTGGGTCCTGCTGGGAAGTTCTGTGCTGTTCACTTACTGCCCTTTTCCTGGCCAGTCTCTGCTCCCTAAATGACTCTTTGTATAGAGCAGTTGTTAGATCCTAAGGAGGGGCAACAGGCTTGGCTCCCAGGTCACACTGGTAGAGTCAGACTCATCCAAGTGAAAGAAATAGTATGACGTGTTTTTGTTTTTAAAAGCCATCTTGTTATGCTGGGAGTGCAGTTTCCTTCCTAAGAAATCAGATAGTCTTTCCGTGGTCTCTCTCTAACATCCCTGAAGCAAACGACCACTTGGCTTTTATTTTTTTTTTTAATTTAATTAATTAATTATTTATTTATTTAAAATGAGGGTGTTTTCCTTGGGAGTCTATCCAGTAGCTGTGCCCTGTCGAGTCTGGCTCACCAATGTTGTGTCACCCAGAACTCCCTCCTCACCAGGAGATCTGTAGCCTTCTACACAGTGATGACTGAGACTGGGAGTCAGAACCCTGGGTGCCCTGTTGGACTCCCAAGTACACTGCTGATCTTGAATGTGATTAAGTTTGGTCTAGCATGATTGTTAGCCTGGAACCAGTTCTTTAGTTATTTTGTGATTCCCATATGACCACTGATAGTTGTTAACTCAGAGTTAGTTGCCTGGAAGGACAAATGTTGAAAATAGTGATCATTAAACAAGCTGATTTGATTCACTACTTTGTGTTAAAGACATTACACATCTTTAGTAAAGTGAGACTTAGGATGTTGGGGAAAGAAAGAAATATGCCTATTGGACTCTTTGGGCCTGAGTTTTTCTGCAAATGTCCAATGTGGGCTTTCAAGAAAGAATAGATCAAGTCTGTTCTTGCCCTGACAAACTGTGGTTTCTTTAAGTAGCTGGAAGTTTACAGTTTCAGAGATGTAATACACGTAGACTCTGGGGAATACTCGTTTTTATCTAATTGGTTGCTAAGTTCAGGTATCTATGGAAACAACTATCCATTAGTAGTTAAGATAGGAAATTTGTTCTTTTTTACACTGCACAATTACATGGCAATGAGCATAGTGCTCCATGTATGATGGCTTTTTGCAAGACCTGCCATAGAAATTGGGTTTCTTATGCTTACGAGAGAAGCAGAAAGCACACCTATTCCTCCCTGTGCCTTGAGCTGCCTCCACATTTTCAGAAACCAGTGATTTGCAAAACCTCATAATTGCTCTTCCCAGATCATTGTACAGCCTCTCATCGGTGGTTTTATGAGCTCAAAGGCAAGTTTATTTTGAAAACCTTCTTCTGTATCATTTTTGTCTGTGTACATAAAATTTTTGCATTTTCTTTAGTATTGTTTCTGTGTTACTATGGAAATTCTCAGAGACGAATGCTGGATTTTCTCCAGTGTGAATGTACTGATATCTCCCTACTTTGGTGGAAGATAGTTTCTGGGACATGGTTAAGTCACCCAAAGCTTTCCCTTTTTTTGTTTATGGCAGAAGCCTTGATAGCTTCTACAAAGAATTGATAGCTTCTGTCTTCTGGTGGTTGAATCAAAAGATGGGAAAAGCTCCCCTTTCTCTTTTTGTTTGTTTGCCTCAAATTCTGTCCCTAGAATTGTAATCTGGTGTCCTGCATGTCTTAATCCAAGAAAGAGATATTCTGGCTAATTTTTTTAAAACTGTGTGTTTTTTCATTTAACTCTTTGCATGTGGTCTTTACTATTCATTTATTCTAAATAAATATCTGAGTCATTACTTTTACCTGGTACCCTAAGGCCCAAGGATTATCTTTAGTAATTGAGGCAGATTTTTTTTTTTTGTTGTGCTGGCAGGGCTAACTGTCTAGAAGGGGAGACAAAGTTACCAGACAGAGCATAAAATTGGGCACTTTTAGTGGGAGAACCTGGGTGTAAGTGATCTTGGGGAAGGACCTGTGATTCAGCTTTGGAGGTCAAGAGGTTCTCTTGGAGGAGGTGATGTGTAAATTGAGACCTGAAAGATAAGCAGGTGTTAGAGGAGGGTGATCAGGTTGGGGAAGAGTATTTTAAGGAGAGGAAACAACTTGTGTGAGGATTTTGGGTACTTGAGGTCATTGCAGAAAGAAAGCTAAAAACTGGTTTTATTCCTGCTGCTAAGTCACTTCAGTCATGTCCGACTCTGTGCGACCCCATTCCTACTTAGCCCCAAAATCAGATATCAAAGAAAATCCTTGAAATGGTTTCACTTCGTTTGAACTTTACCAACTCAAAACCAGAAAGGCAGTACAAATTCTAGGTATGTTTATAAACTCAGGTCATTCAACCCTGGAGGAAGAAGTTGGGAATTGTCTAAAGTTTGCCAGGAGGCTGTGTTCATTAACGTCCCCTCTTGAACTGTTCGTGGATCTCAGCCAAGAATTACCGATAGGAAATAATGTAGAATTCTGCATCTCTCTGAAAAGGACTGCTCCTGACACAGAGCAGTGGACCTCCTGAGCACAGGAAAGTCAAATGCAGAACATTTATTTCTGGAGGCAACAGCATCCCTGAGCCTGGACTATGTGTCCTGGGTTCCTCTGGGATAGTCCTGAAGTCAGAACTGAATTCTGAGTTTTTAAACACTGGTTACTCACATTTGGTCACAGAGGAGCTGCAGACTAACTCTGATGACCATTGACCACCCACATGGGCAGTGGGTGAGCCTGATTCTAGAATCCTGGGGCATAAATAATTGATCTTGAGCAATGGTGGTCAGCCCTATATCTGTCTCCCTCTATGGTGGATAATGTTCAGCTGAGGGGTGTGCTCCTGTGTGCTGACACAGATTTCAGTGATCACTCTTCTCCCCAAAATCACTTTGAGGAGGAGTAAAGAACACTATGATAAGTATAATGGCAAAAATGGTTAATGGCACATCATCAGGAAATCCCTATGTTTGTGGGAGTAAAACAGTGGTTATCAAAGTATGACGCTTGGAATTGCAGCATCAACATCAACTTGTTAGAAATGTGTATTCTCAGGCCCACTTCAGACCTACTAAACCAGAAACTCTGCGGGTGAGGCCCAGCAGTTTGTGTCTTAACAAGCCCTCAAGGGGATTCTGATGCACACTGAAGTTTGAGATCCACTGGGGTAAATAAGACAAGCCTCAGGTAATGAGAAGATCCTGTGACTTATATTGATTGCCTGTGACTTCATCTCTTTCTCTGCACTTAAGAAAGCATATTGGAATGAGTGAGTGAGAGTAATGTCATTGTGGGACAGCCGTGAATTTTGTATAAGCTTATTGAAATATGTAAAATTTTGTTAACTCTGGTGCTTTAATTTTTATTTATTAATAGCTCATGACAATTGTCATAGCAATGGGGATACCACAATGGAGTGATCACGTTCTGTTGCTACAGCCAAAACAGTGACTTTCATTTTTTTGTTTGTTTTTAAATACTACATCCTACACTAAGAAATATGCCTAAATTGCTTTCCAGGAGACACATACATGTATGTATAACCAGAATAAGTCTTTTATGAGATAACATCCTTATGGTATTTTCTGTGCTCTTCTATTAAAAGAAGTGTGCTGATTGAAACTTTTCAAAATTGATTTCATGACCCACCAAAGAAATGTGACCTGGAGTTTGAAAACCATTGTGTAGTGAGCTGTCCTGGCATAGACCCTGTCTTTAGAGCGGGGCAGTGAGTAGCGGGGAGGGGCTGCCTTCACCTCTGTGTCAGATGCACTTGGCTTTCAGTCTCTCTTCTGCTGCTCTTAGCTGTGTGACCTTGGGCAGTTTCCCTATATTCTCTGAGCTTTACTTTCCTGACCTATCAATGTGGATGGTAATATCTACCTCACTGAGTTGTAGTGACAGAGGAATGACCACATACTTCACATGATGACTGGCAGTGGCAGCTACTACCTTACTTGTAGAAATAGTACTAGTAACATTATTTTTCAGAACATCATCAGTTACATATATTTTTGTGGTAACCACCACAAAACAGTGTTTTACAATTTTTTTTCCCATACTCCAATGAATAAGTACCCCCTACAGTCTATGCATTCAAAAATATTTTTGAATTAATTTTATCTTAAAAATGCATCCAAATTCTATACTCTATTCCAAAATATATTCAGATGTTGAGAGATATATGTGAATATTTTGTTTCAATATAAAATTTAGTCTCCTTGCCCCCGTTCCTTAAGGACACACAGATTGTAGAAGATGCCCCAAGTGGCTGCACATGCCCCCAATACAACTGTGAGTAGGGGCACTTGGGAAGCATAGACTTAATGGTTGTGTTTCTGTGGGAAGATGTTCACTAGATTTTTCTGGAATATTCATACCTGTTGGTGATCAGGGGCAGCGTCTTCATGTATGTAGCTCTGTAAACTGGCATTTCAGATCGTCCACGGACCCTGAGCAGTGAGCATGTATGTAGCCGGGGTTGGTGACCCATGAGTCTGGATGTTGGGGCAGCCAGCTAATGTCCACTTGTCTCTCTGGAGGTCATGATCGTGGTTGGTGGCCAGGCACCCAAGGCCATCCGCAGCGTGGAGTGCTATGACTTCGAGGAGGATCGCTGGGACCAGATCGCTGAGCTTCCCTCCAGGAGATGCAGAGCAGGTGAGCCGCATGGTCTCCCAGTGTGCCGGCTGCCCCCTAGACCCCGCTCCCACACTGCAGATCTCTGCTCCCTGTTTCTGAAAACATTGTGCATTCCACACTCCCTTCCTTTCCCTTCCCCACCTGCGCACTTTCTAGCTGTACCTTCTGTGATCAGTTCTTATGTGCTTAGGGACTTTAGGCTAATGCAAATATTTGCTTGACACAAACAAAATTAGCAATGCAAATCTGAGAAGAAATCCAATGAGTCCCATAGCGACTTCCAAATATCACAAGTTGGAGATCACCTTCTCTGTTAAACTATCAGTATTTACATGCCTGCCTCATTCCCACATTGTCACTTATCGAAATGTGAGTCATCAGCTGTTTGAGATGACCCTGATGCCTTGGTTTCCTGTGCCTCAGGTGTGGTGTTCATGGCTGGCCATGTGTATGCTGTGGGCGGGTTCAATGGCTCACTGCGTGTGCGGACAGTGGACGTGTATGATGGGGTGAAGGACCAGTGGACGTCCATCGCCAGCATGCAGGAGCGCCGGAGCACGCTGGGTGCTGCTGTGCTCAATGACCTGCTCTATGCCGTGGGGGGCTTTGATGGCAGTACTGGTAGGTCCCGGACTTACTCACCATCCAGCCTGAGACATGCACTCCATGTTACTCTGGTTTGAAGCTTCCCAAGTGGCACAGCAGTAAAGAATCCTCCTGCCAATGCAGGAGACATAAGAGACGCAGGTTCAGTCCCTGAGTTGGGGAAAATCCCCCCGGTGTAGGAAATGCAACCTACTCCAGTATTCTTGCCTGCAGAATTGCATGGACAGAGAAGCCTGGCAGGCTACAGTCCAAGGGGTCACAAAGAGTCAGACACAACTGAATAACTGAACCCGCAAGCCTGGTTTGCTCAGCCAGCTCTTGGGCCAGCCTTTGGTCTCTCTGTAGGTACTGTCCCAAGAACATACCCATCCTTCCTCTGCTCCCAGCTTGTGTGTCAGAGTCACGCCTTCCTACACACACAGTACCATCCATGTGCTCTCATTTCTAGGTTCCAGGAAGTACCCCACCCTCAGAAGAGGCCCTTTTGTCCTTTCTAGTGTCTGGGAACTCATTTAATCCACAGATAAAACATAGAGCAAGCTTAACTGGAGGGTGTCTCGGGACTGTGATCTGAACCCTCTGCTGAACAGACGGGAGAGCTGAGGTTCAGTTGTGGGAAGAGGCTTGGCTTGAGTCACACAGCCTTTGTCCCTTGCCCTTTCTGCCGCCCCACCAAAGCTGTGCAAGACTGTGACCCTGCAGAAGCGTCTCCTTGCTCCTGGTGTCCATCTTGCTCCAAAGTCAGAATCAGAAACTATTAACGCTAGTGGACATGGACTTGGAGAAATTCTCTTATCTCTTCTTATATCTCCAGGTGGATGTCTCTGTAAACACTTAACTCTTTTGGTCCCCAGTGACATGAAAAACAATACGCTATATCCCTCTGAAATTTCATTTCCATCTTCACTAGTTGGTAACCTTTTTCAACCTTCGCCTTGCCTCTTTCATGTAATTCCAAGTTATATAGCCCCTCCAGAGGCTGCTTATAGTGAGGGGGGACTGGGAATAAAGAGAGCAAAGGATAGTGGGGCATTGTTTCTTTTAGGCATTGCTTTTGACTGCTAGTGGAAAACCTGACTAAACCATAGCTTGAACAAATGAGAGCTTTTGTTTTACTTGTGAAACAAAGTCAGAGGTTGGCAGTTGCTGACTTAGTTTAGTCATTCAAGGATCTTGGGCCAAGATCTTGCAGAGTCTCTTAGACTTGTCCTCATGGTCACAAGGTGGCTGTTATAGCTCTTGCCAATACATTTGTATTCCAGGTAGCAAGAAGTAGTGGGGTGGGGGGAAGAGGGCAGGGCTGAGAAGGGGGCCTCTTATCAGAAAAGCAAAGGCTACTTCAGAAATCCTGCTTAGATTGGATTGACTTGGTCACCCCTAAGGAAGTCTGGGAAGACAAGTTTTCATCTTTCCTCTAAAAATTGAGGAAGACAAGGGCACAGAGGGTTGAAATAGGTGTTCAGTGAGGCAGTCTCAGGTATTTAGTCCATTCTGTGGTTTTATGATTTACTTTAGACCCTCAGTCTTCTCACAGCCCACTCTCTAGGTCAGGTCTTAGTGGTCCCCTTAGGCAGACACACTGCAGGTGTGTTTATGGAGGTGCCATGGGATGCATGGTGAGGCAGAGGTAGTGCTGAGTCATACTCCCCTGGGTTTTCGGCCCCCTGTCTGCACTCTTCCCCCATCCTCACTCCCAGCCCAGCAGGGTGAGGCCTGGCGCCATAGAAACCTCACGAGTCGCTTGTCTCCCAGGCCTGGCGTCGGTAGAAGCCTACAGCTACAAGACCAACGAGTGGTTCTTCGTGGCCCCGATGAACACGCGCCGTAGCAGTGTGGGCGTGGGCGTCGTAGAAGGTAAGGAGCGACAGCGGATGGCTTCTGTTCCTGCCCTGGCCCCCGGGCCTTCTTCCAGTGTCCTGGCTCTGTTCCTCCCCTTACTGCCGAGTTGGGTACTAGTATCGTGATTAGCGGATGAGAGGAGTTGAGACTCAGAGAGGTGTAGCTACTGGCCCAAGGCTAGAAAGTAGGTGAGCTGGACTGGGGGTACTAGGAGGAGCCTAGAGGGAAAATGCTGGGCTCTCGTTTAGGCTACTTATCTATATTACAAGTTGGGGAGTCCAGAGTCAAGATATAACCCAGGAGTACAGTGTGTTTGGGAGGGGGAGAGCCAGTTGTTTAATCAATTTTGTCCTCATATTTTATGTTGAGCACTGTCAGCAGAGCCCTGAGTGAGGTGGGTGCCTTTCCCCAGTTCTGATTAGTCACTGAAGGGAAGGTTGGTGCTGGGTCCTGCTCAGGCAGGAAGGATGTGTGTGGTGAGGTAGGAGAGGGGCGAGGTCTGGGGCCTGGTTAGACAGTGCACTGGAACTCCAAGTGCCTTCATATCGTTTCTCATTTTGTTCCTAAAACTCTCTTGAAGGAGAAGGGCAGGACTTGGATTTTCTCCATTCTCCAGAAGGGGAAACTGAGTCCCAGAGGAGTAATCAGTGTGCCTGTCCCACACTGGTAAACAGCACAGCCACTCCTTGAACCCAGGTCTCCAAATTCTAACTCAGACCATTGGCAAATGTTATTAATAACTGAGAGGAGTTTTAGAAATATGTATGATTTCAACATATTAAAGCATAAAGTATTATTTGGACCCAACTGTTATACTTCACAGGACAACACTGACTTATTAGCCTGTCCTGAAGTGGGAATTTAGCTGAGAATCTGTGCATTCACACAGGTACACAGGCATTTTCTCTTTCTCATGTGTACACACAGCTCACACACGTGCTTCGGGGAGAGTGTCAGGCAGGGAGTTAGACATTAAATGTAATTTTCTCTTGCTGCATTTCTTGGTCTGTACCAGTATTACGTAGTTTAAATTTTAATTTAAAAGTATATTGTTCTAACACACAGAACGAATCACCTTAGTGAGTGCAAGGATTTTGTCCTCCTACCAAGATAAATTGTTTCTTGCCATCTCATCCTCTTGGTGAAACAGAAATTGATTTGTCTGCCAAGCGTAAGTGCTTTGTCTAGCCACCTTCCCATTTCCCCCCTTGCTCCTTAGTCAGGAATATCAAACAATAGTGTAGGGGTTAAAAATAGCGTATCCCTGAAAGGAGAAACCTTGAGTGGGTATTTTTTCAGCTGACACAGAGTTGAGATGGTTGATGGGAGTTAGAGGAGATGCCTGCATGGTGCTCATCAGAAATACTCCCCCTGACCCCTTTGACAGAGGCTTCTGTAAGCATGTTCTACATGGCAGAAGTGCTGTGTGGTAGCACACCCCGTCAACACAGAGGGCAGACTGGGGGTTTATTTATCTTGTCCATCCTGAATTTGAAGCTATTTCGGCTGCTGTCTCCCTCTCCTCATCTCGTTACCATGGCGTCACAGCCTGATCGACAACTGGGGACAAAAACAGGAAAACCAGGATTTAGCTACCAGCCGTCCTGAAGAATCTCTGTAGGAAAAGGGACAGTGAGGCTGAGAGATGAGGCAGAAGCTCCCAACAGAGCAGAGATGGTGTATTTCAGAGACTGGGGTTGCCCTCAGGAGCGTCTTGTCTCCTCCACACCCCTGGCCTGTCTCCTCCCTTGTGATGGATAGCTGGCCAGGCAGGTGGTTACCTCTGAGCCAGCACACACCCCGAGAGTAGCCTGGGTCCTGGGGGAGCCTATCTGAGTCAGGATTTTGCTCTCTGGCTGGAGAGCAAAAGGGTCAGTTGAGAGGGCTCTGAGGCAGAAAACAAAACCAGGCTCAATGATAGAAGAAATAATTTTATATTTGATGCAGTAAAGTCTTGATGGTAAAACATGGTTCTTAGCCTGAGAATCTCTTTCTGACTTAAAATAATTGCAGATTTTTCACATACTGGTTGTATTCTTGGTGTCTCTCCATTAAGAAAGTACATATTAACCAAAAAGAATCTTTTGATTAGGTAACCTTTTAAGTAGATTTGCATCTGGTGGTATTTATTTAGCCTGCAGCTGGTATACATCCTTATTATACACTTATTACAGTGTGCTACTGCTGCTGCTGCTGCTAAGTCGCTTCAGTCGTGTCCGACTCTGTGCGACCCCATAGACGGCAGCCCACCAGGCTCCCCCGTCCCTGGGATTCTCCAGGCAAGAACACTGGAGTGGGTTGCCATTTCCTTCTCCAGTGCATGAAAGTGAAAAGTGAAAGTGAAGTCGCTCAGTCGTGTCCAACTCTTAGCGACCCCATGGACTGCAGCCCACCAGGCTCCTCCGTCCATGGGATTTTCCAGGCAAGAGTGCTGGAGTGGGGTGCCATTGCCTTCTCCCTAACTCCAGGGTCCCCCACAGAACTGAGACCTCAGATGAAGTGGGACCCCCACACCCAACACACACACACACACACACACACACAGAATCCCACTGCATTCTAAGACTACATGTTAAACCCAAATGTTCAAATCTCTCTGGGAGAGCTCAAGTACCAGTTTCCTGCCCCCTTGCCCAACCTAAGCACCATCCTTAGGCCAAAATGATGCTCTTTAATAATAGCTTATGGTACTGTATTTTAAAAATAGGTGATGGTCAGTGGAAAGTAACACAACATTGTAAAGCAATTATCCTTCAATTTTTTTTTAAAGTTTAACTTGAATGTAATCCAATAGATCAATATTTTTCTTTAGGATTACATTTTTTTGTTTTTGGTTAAATAAACCTTTGCCTATTCCAAGATAAAGAAAAAAAAATAGATGATGGTACTTCCAGGTTCTTGTGCATGGCTCAGAAATTGTAAGGGGATCTGCAGATCAATTCCAGCCACTCCAGCCCAGAGTGCACACAGAGTACTCCATTCACACGCTTTGCCTGCCTGGGTTGTGGACAGAGTGCAAAGCATGGTGAAGACGTTTGGGTTCCTGTTGGAGAATATCTTTCCATATTTGTTCTGTCTGCTGTTGTGAGTCTAGCCAGAAAGTCTGCCAGCCTGGCTGCAGCAGGGGCCCTTAAATTTTCCATCTCCCCGGTGCCTTGTTCTGGAGAAGATCTAATACAGTTCACCAGTGAGAATATGTTGAGCCCTGGTGATGCCAGGCCAGCTTTGCACTGGGTGTTGAGGTGCTTTTTGAGATAAAGCTTCTGTACTGCTTTGAGGAGGAGCCCAGGGCTTAAGAGGCAGTAGGAGGCAGAATCATGAAGGATGCTTGCTCTGGTTGGGAAGTAAGTTGGTTGGTCTTCCTGGGGAAGGCGCTCTGAAGCCTGATGGAGGTGAGGGTGTGCCAGTGGGTTACAGGCAGAATTTCAGCTATACTCCAGTTCCATGCCAGGGTCTGAGGCACCCCCGACCCCTGGCTACTTTGTCTGTTCCAGGGAAGCTGTATGCTGTTGGGGGCTATGATGGGGCCTCTCGCCAGTGCCTGAGCACCGTGGAGCAGTACAACCCAGCGACCAATGAGTGGACATATGTGGCAGACATGAGCACTCGCCGCAGTGGTGCAGGTATGGGGTGGGGGTAGGGAGTTGGGGTTCAGGGGGCAGACCGTGTTTGTTCTCACTGGTGGGTCTGGAGGCCAAAAGCTTAACATTCTACCTTATTTTCCCTCCCTCCTGTCTGCTTTCAGTGTATATAATCCCACTCACACGTTTGCAGTGATTTAACCTTTCTCAGGGGGATCCCTTTGTAGAGAACCAGTGGGATCACATTCCCTTCATTGTCATCTCGTCCATTTGTTTGGAGGTGTCCACATCTCTTGAAAGTGAAACTTGCTGTGTGCCAGGTGCTGTCCTAATAAGCACTTTCTATGCCTCATTTACGGAGAAGGCAATGGCACCCCGCTCTAGTACTCTTGCCTGGAAAATCCCATGGATGGAGGAGTTTGTTGGGCTGCAGTCCATGGGGTCGCTAAGAGTCGGACACGACTGAGCAACTTCACTTTCACTTTTCACTTTCATGCATTGGAGAAGGAACTGGCAACCCACTCCAGTGTTCTTGCCTGGAGAATCTCAGGGACAGGGGAGCCTGGTGGGCTGCTGTCTATGGGGTTGCACAGAGTCGGACACGACTGAAGCAACTTAGCAGCAACTTAGCAGCATGCCTCATTTATGTTTAATCCTCATCACAGCCCTGCAGGGGTTCACAATATAGCTCACACAATGTAACTCCACTCAGCAGGTTTAGAAAGTGAGTCAACCAGGGGTTAATTGGCCCAAGGTCTTGTCATTTGTCATTTTCATTAGTCACTGGCAGAGTCAGGATTCCTACTCAGGTCTGTCTCCCTTCAAAGTTAGCTTTTTCTGACCTCAGGTTATCTGAGTCTCGTTCTTATGAAGTCCCAGTCTTCCCTGGAAAAGCTAAAGCCTGCCTGTCTTTGTCTTAGGGGGTCAAAAGTCAGGTTTGTATTTGGAAATAAACTGGTGTCTCTTCCCCAACTTTTCTTCAGGTCAGCCCCCTTCCTGACGTGGGAGGAGAATAAATCCCTATGTGTGGCCCACTTTGGCCTCCTGGGGGAAGACCAGCAGCTTTGGGATTTTCCAGGAAGTGGAGCAGCAGCCCCTTCTTCCCTGCTTTGTCTGCCCCATTCACGTGGGGGCCCAGGGGAGAGGGTCTGGGAGGGCAGACAGAGGTGCTGGGGGCTGGGCACCGGCTCTCTGTCCCC
Source organism: Bubalus kerabau (assembly GCF_029407905.1). Taxonomy (NCBI): domain Eukaryota; kingdom Metazoa; phylum Chordata; class Mammalia; order Artiodactyla; family Bovidae; genus Bubalus; species Bubalus kerabau. Next base: position 217,940,415 of record NC_073624.1, on the reverse strand, counting down.
GGTTCGTGTGGCAGTGGTGACTGATGACCACCCTGGCTGGCGGGTAGGCCATGTGACTTCTGGGAAGGGAAGCCACAACTGAAAGCTTTTCCCCACAATGTTATTACTTTATCTTTTTTGTATTTTTGAAGATTGAGTTGTGATCTCATTTATACCACTTGACCCTTCCTCAGCATTCCTTGAAAATTAGGCTGTTTTATTTTATTTTATTTATTTTTTTAGGCTGTTTTAATATTTTTCAAGAATCACTGTATACTCACTCACTAGTTAGAAAAAAAAAGGCTGTATGATTCCATTTAAGAAGCATTTGTGTTTGGAAGGCTATTTTTAGGGAGCTCGTCTCTGCTGATCCTGACAGGTTGGCCCTTCCCACAGCACATGCCTGGAGGGCAGGAGGTCTGGACCTTGGTTCTGGGTCCACTCGAGCGTGCTATGTGGTCTTGGCCTCTGCTTCTTCAGGTGTGGAATGAGTGGGTTGCAGTAGGTATTCCTGAGGGTCCAGTTCAATTCACGTCTCCTGGTTCTCCTTCCTTCACAGGGCTCTTTTAGCAATTTCAGTTGATAGTATTGCTAGAGTCTTCTTTGTTCTTACTGGAAATCCTATGTGTGACTGAGGTGTGAGAGCTAGTGGTCATAGCCCAGGGAGCAGGGGCAGCTCCTCAGGAGCAGAGCAGCACCCTGAGGTGTTTGGCTGTTCCCGGGAGCACCTGGAGCAGAAGGTATGGAGGGGCGGCCCTGAGCAAAGCCGAGCACAGAGCCACCTCAGAAAGTTGAGCCTCCTCCTGTGGATAGAGCTGCCTCTGGAGGCCTTACTGCTCTATGTCGGGCTGCCCAGGGGTCACTGCTGAGTGGATGTCCCTCGGGCTGTTCGTGCCTCTCACCTGGGCCCGAGGCCCTGGATGGTGAAGAGGGAGGCACAGTGACCTCAATTCAGGGGGCGTCTCTTTCCCTGAGGTGGATTCTTTCCTCAGTGCCCTGGCCTCAGGCTCCCGGGGCAGTGTTTCTTTAGAGCTTCACCTCCCTAAGATCTGGGGACGCCTCCCCCTCTGGAGCTGGGCACCCACGTACTTGTCCTAGTAGGTGTTCTCTAAAGACCCAGAGATCCTGGCACGGGGCCCCTGGTGGCTCACTCTATTCACCTCTGTGTGAACTTTCACAGAGGAGGCCACAGAAGGGCTTGGTGTCCCTGAGTGCCTCCTCAGCAGGGGTGGGCAGTGCCAGCAGATGGCTGTGCAGAAAAGAGGCCATCTCTAGGTTCCAGCGTGTGCTCGTTCCTCTGTGCATGGAGAAGGGGAAGGTGAGGCAGCTTGGGAACGCAGTGAATTCTATTAACAGGAGTCCATCAGATAGCCACTGTTGATGCAACACCACCATCTGCTGTTAGTTTAGGGCAACTGCGAGGAACCATTTGCACACTCGCATAATTACTGGTGGGATTTTATGCATCTTGTCATTCAAGCAGTATTTGTTGAGAACCTACTATGTGCCATCAGGCACAGGGCAACCGACATGATAAGGCAAGTGTGGTTCTCGTCCACGTAAAGTTTATATTCTGGAAATTGAGACCTTGGGTCTGAAACCTGGCTGCATGTCGCAATCACCCAAGGCACTTTTTCTGATTCCTGGCCAATGTCCCTGGGAGTGAGGCTGTGGAAATCTATGTTTTCAAAAATTCCCCAGCTAATTGAGCTGCAGCCTGTCCATGGAGTGGAGTAGTCTGTGGTCCACTGAAACTACCCATCTAGTCCGGCTCCCTCACTGTACATGTGCGAGAACCAAGGCCTTGAAAGGGCAGCACCACCTGGTGGGCAGGTTGGAGACACGGGTGCAGAACCCAGGTATCCTGGCCACCACGTCAGCTGCCCTTTCTAGGGCACTGTGCCACCCACCTGCTTCTGGATTTTATTTCCTTAACTTGTTGTTGTTGTTCAGTCTTGTCCGACTCTTTGTGACCCCATGGACTGCAGCATGCCAGGCCTCTCTGTTCCTCATCCTCTCCTGGAGTTTGCCCAAGTTCACGTCCATTGCATTGGTGATGCCATCCAACCATCTCATCCTCTTGTATTAAAGGATGACATCCTCTTGGCTTGTATTAGAGAATGTCAAAAGGTTATGCTGAAACCTATAAACGATGCAGTCCTGGCCCTTAGCTGAGGCTTATCACCACCAAGAGTGGTTCAGGGCCCCTCTGCCACTTAGGAGGAGAGCCCAGGGGCAGAAAGGACAGCTTCTGATTCCAGATAAGCAGGGAGGTCTCAGCAGTCGTGATCTCAGCACACCTGCTGTGTCGTTTCCATTTGAAGTCTCTTTACTACACACACACACACACACACACACACACACACGTATTATGTATATTTTTACGTGTCTTTAAATAGAAATGAGGTCATATTTGCCTTCTATTTGGAGGTTTTCTGGTTGGCGATTTTATGAGGCAGGCAGGGTGTCGTTATATTTGTTTTACAGACGAGGACCCTGCGTTCTAGAGAGACAAAATAGCACTCCTCATGTCACCCTGCCAGTGATGGCTGTCCAGGACGGGTGCCAGGCCTCCTGGTTTCTGGTCATGGCAGCCAACCTGAGGCTGGGACTCTGTGCTCTGCCTTTCAGGGGTTGGGGTCCTCAGTGGGCAGCTGTATGCCACAGGTGGGCACGATGGGCCCTTGGTGAGGAAGAGCGTCGAGGTTTACGATCCTGGAACAAACACCTGGAAGCAGGTGGCAGACATGAACATGTGCCGACGCAACGCAGGTAATATGATGGCTCCTTCCTGTTTTCCTTGTGGGGAGGTTGTGGGTGTTTTCTCCTTGCAAACACTGGCCCTAAAAGAGGCAGAACGGAGAGCTCCGGTGGCCTGGGGCTGAGCTTGTATCCTGAGCAGGGAGTGTCCATTTGCTGGGCAGAGAGAGCATGGAACCCCCAAAGCTAGCCAGAGGGCCCCCTCTTAGAGGCAGAAGGTTCCTTCCCTCCCAGTGAAGCATGAGGACTTTCACTGCACATGGATGGACTCAGACCCAGAGGAGCAGTGTGCCCAGGCCCAATGGCTTTGTTGGGCAGCTAAGCCTAGAGCTGTGTGGACAGGGCCACACAATGACACTTGGTTCTATCTTTTCTTTGCCGATGTCTGAGAACCTCTCACTTCCCCCCAGAAACTGATTTCCTTCCTTTCAGTGGCATCCATGAAAGGATTTGTGATCCATTCTCCAAAAGGACCACTTTCCTTATTCTCTTGTTTGTATTTCCTGTCTCTCCTTCCCTTCCCTTCGCCTCCCCTTTTCCTTCCTGTAGGAATGATTTTCCTTAGAGTGTTTAGAGTTTTGTTCCTGGAGACTGATACCTCTATTAAACCATTTCCTTTTAGACCTTTGCCCTATGGGTCATGTCTTATGTTGGTATATCTTGCTTTATGCCTTCTCACTGTATCCAAGTGTTGGCTTAGCCCAACTTCCCTGGCTGGAAATACAAGCAGGTGACTTTTAGGCATACTTATTTCCTTTATACTCAAATTACCTGTTCGCTAAACCCATTTGCAGCTGACTTGTTGAAAGTGTAAATAGAGGGGAGTTTATTAATTTGCTCATTGTCTAAGCCTGCTATGATATAACCTGGCATTTGGCCTTGAGCCACATGAATGAGGAATTACAGAACCTTCAAGGCAGCTAATGCAAGGATTAGGTTTAGATGTAAATGCATGTGTAAGCACACATTCGCATATAGATATTTCTATTTTTTATAACAAAAATAGAATCTTGCTGTAATACTGCTTTATTAAAACCTGCCTTTTTAGATCCACTTTACAATCTTTTATGAATATCTTATTATAACACTAAGCCTATTTACATAATATTATTGTAAATGGCTGTAACATAATTTAAAGAGCCAGGCTGCTATTGGACATTTAGGTCATTTCCATCTTTTCTGTAAGTAATGCTTTGGCTATTATAAATAGCCTTTATAGCTAATTAATGCACACATTTAAAATTATTTCTTAGAATAAAAGGTCAGAAGTGAAATCTTGGATTCAGAGGGAGTATATGTGTTTTTGACATCACCCAGGAAAGTGGTGCCTTTTATGCTCACCAGTATTTGAGAGTATGTTCACCAATACTGGTAATAACTACTTTCTGAGTATCACTCACCCCTGAATTGGGCTTCCCTGGTAGATCAGGTGGTAAAGAATCCATCTACAATGCAAGAGACCCCAGTTCAATTCCTGGATCTGGAAGATCCCCTGTAGAAGGGATAGGCTACCCACCCCGGTATTCTTGAGCTTCCCTGGTGGCTCAGATGGTAAAGAATCCACCTGCAATGTAGGAAACCTGGGTTCAGTCCCTGGGTTGGGAAGATACCCTGGAGGAGCGCATGGTAACTCACTCCAGTATTCTTGCCTGGAGAATCCCCATGGACAGAGGAGCCTGCTGGGCTAAAGCCCATGGGGTCGTAAAGAGTTGGACCCGATTGAGCATCTGAGCACATAATCCCTGAATCTTATTTTGAAAAAAAGCACAGAATATTTGACTGTGGCCTTTTAAAGTCTTAATGAGCAGTACTTACATTTTCCTATTCTTGAGTCCCTGTTACATGAGACCTTGCCCCCAAACCAGCTGCCTCTGAGATCAGGGTGGGTGGAAAGCCTTTTCCCTGAAAACTGTATGTGGATTTAGACACCAGTTGTATGAAGCGATTACAAGCACAACCATTAGTGCCCCGCAGTGTTGATGAAACAGGGCTTATCAGGGAACTAAGCAGAGTAGAAGTAGTGTGGGTGAGATCCCCTGAGCTGTCTTCTTTCTTAGCTCAGACTGAGCGTGGGAGGCCTGTGTGCCTGTGCAGTAGAACGGGGCCTGTACCTATGGTGCTCCGTGCCAGAGCAGGGAACATCTGTGGGCCTGCATCGTTGTGAAAGCTGCCTGGTCAGAGACATGACCTTGTTAGGAAGGGGGCTCCTCAGAGCCCAGTGACTGTTGAGTATTCATTCGTTGAGCAGACTTAAACCTGAGGAGCCAAATATCTATTGTGCTACCACAAAGGGAAGGAAGAGCGCCCCCAGGGCAATCTAGACTTGTCTTTCGCCCATTCTCCATGCTCCTGCTCTCATGCCTCCTCCGGCCTCTATTTGATTCCCAGGGGTCTGTGCAGTGAATGGGCTCCTGTATGTGGTTGGCGGGGATGATGGATCCTGTAACTTGGCTTCGGTGGAGTACTACAATCCTGTCACTGACAAGTGGACGCTGCTGCCAACCAACATGAGCACAGGGCGGAGCTATGCAGGTCAGTGTGCGCCACTCCACCCGCACCCCCACACTAGGGCCCGGGATGGGGTGGGGCAGGTGGGGCCCAGGTCAGGTCAGTTTGCTTAACTTGGGACCAAGTGCCTCCTCCAGGGATGGCAGATGATTGTCACATGTCACCACTCCTTCATGCTGTGCCCACGGCAGATACCTGTAATTAACACTCATTTCCCCAGTGAAATTGAAGGTAGCCTCCGAACTCTTCTTAACAGTGTTCCAGGGCATCCCTTCCAACTGATCTGAGTTGTCATAAGAGGTTTTAGAATTTCACTGCCCTTCCTGACCAGCCTCCAAAACCAGGAAATACACAATAATGTACATGTAAGTGCTAAAAGAAATGTGCTACACAGGCTTTAGGACATGACACGCGAGAAGTGGCAGAGTTAGGGAATACTTCCTGGAGGAGACAAAGCCTACCTAAACTTAAAGGCTGGGTCACAGCTACACAGATAGCTGTTTTTTGCCAGGTACCCACTCCCTGCACCACAAAGCAGTGTGTTAGATATGGTAACTATTTCACAGCTTAGCTACTTCCCCTCATGTCAGACATTAAGTAGTTCTCAGAGTCTTCTTTTGCTATGATAAATAATGCTCTAGTAAATAACTTTGTTTATAAATCTTTACCTACAAGATATTCTTTTCAACAACCCTCTGGTTGAATGAGACTGTATCCTTCCATTTTATAGATGATGAAACTGAGGTTTGGAATGTTTAAATAATCTGTCCAGGATCATGTGACTAAAAAAAGTGTCAGAGTCAGAATTCAAACCCAGTCCTAAGCCCATGCCTTTTGTGCTACCATAACTCAGGGTTGGGGGGTGAAGCAAGAGGCTGGAGGGAGGTGGGGAGGAAAGAAGCTGCTGTAGAAGTTTTTTTTTTTAGTGTGTGAAATCAGTTCCCTGACCAAGGATTGAACCCATGCCCCTTGCACAGGAAGCACAGAGTCTTAACCACTGGGCTGCCAGAAGAATGCCTATGGTAGCGGGTGTGTGTGACAGTTTTGGTGAGGTGTAGGGCACAGGATCAGAGTTGGTGGGGCTGAAGTCAAGGGTCTCCAGGGAGACAAGCAAATATATCTGTGTAGCTCAGCTCCTTGTATCTGGTTCTCCAGAAACTGGAAGAGTTAGAGCTAATATTTATTTATTGAGCACATACAATATGCCAGTCATTGTCCTAAGTATTTTATGACCATTATCATTCACTATGACTCCAATGGTATTCTTATTCTATTTTATATTAGAAAGGTCCTTATTTCATTTTGTTTGGATCTTAGTGCAAAGGAAGACTATGCCGTGCAGGCTCAAAGGGCTTTGTATTGCGTTCTGTCTGCCCAAAGCTTCAATTAATGAATTTATTTTACCTTTTTTTTTTTCCCTCATTGAGGATTTTTATCAACTAAATAGAAAAAATTTCAGGGCATTTTGGTCCTAGAGTGATTCTGTCCTCACTGTTACTTATTAAAACCAGCACTCTCATTTTCTCTCCGAAGCTGAAGTGAAAAGTGCAGAGCATTTTCCTATATGAGGCAGGGAGGCCAGTGAACGATGCCCCCTTGGCTCCATGTGAGTCTTAATGAGAGGGAAAAGTGCAGGTGTGAGTGGTTAGAGTTTTGGGTATGTGCTGAGTATTTCATGTCCATTTCTTTACTGTTTGCTTACTCCAAAAGTAGGTGGCAGGGAGACGAGCAGATGTGCAGTTTATGTTCAAACCCATTGACTGAGTGAATCTGTTATCTTAGAATCTACGGAAATGGCCTGACATGCAAAGATTTATGGACAAAGTTATTTATTGGAGCATTATTTATCATAGCAAAAAACTGAGAAATACTTATTGTCGGACGTGAGGGACATAGCTAAATAAGCTGTGGAATATTTATACAGCAGACGTGTTTTTAATATGAGAATATGTTTGTGACAGGCTTTTAGGTTAAAAAAAGGATGATGCAAAATATATGTACCATGTGAGCTCGGTCGAGCAGTCCTGGGTCATGGGAGTTGGAGTAGCTCCTGCTTACAGAAATGGATGTTGGAGTCACATCTGAATTCAAGTCCCAGCTTTGCCACTAGCCCTGGGCCTCTGGGCAAGTCAGTCAGTCTGATTGAACCCCTGTTTTCTCATTTGTGAAATGAAAATAAAATCATATCAAGCCTCTTGGGGCTGTTGTGAGAATGAAACGTGAGAATATATGGAAAGCGCCTAGCACAATGCCTGTCTGGCAGGTAGAAACCACTCAGTGGCTGATTATGACTATCATTAGAAGTCAGGATATATTCCAAAAAAGAGAATGGTGATTCTCTTTGTATGTAGGGATTAATCTTTTTTTCTTGGTGTTCTTCTGTGTTATCTAAAATTTCCATAATGGGAATATTTTATTTTATAATCAGAAAGCTTATATAAAAAGCAGTACAGGAGCCTGCTTTTTAAAGAAATGCTGCCTTGAGAAGGAGGAGCCTCAGGTGCAGGCAGGATGTTCTGAAAGGCAGATAGCACATCTGGGTCTGAGGACTTGGATTCTGCCACCTCTGATCTTTTCTGTCTGAACCTTTATCCAGATATTGACATGAAGTGCGTGTCTCAACAGAATCTCACCATTTGGGTGTCCTGGGCTTTCTTTTAGCAATGTTCTCTCAATCTTATTTTCAACCAGATTTGATAGTCTAGTCATGGGAATATGTTAAAGTAAGGCTCCTAGTTACACCTTACCTGTAAGTTAGAATTTGGTTCAGCTGCAGGTACCAGAAAACCTGTCAGATACTTGCTTAAATAAGGAAGTATCTTATTTGTATGTATGTATTTGTCCCAGGCAGAAAGGAGTCCCTGGCTAGCCTGGAGGTTCAGACTGTTATTGAAGAATCAGGTTCCTCCTGTCTTTTCTGTTCTGCCAGCTTTATGAATAGCTCCTGCTGCCCCTTGCACCTTACGTGAGCTTCTTCCGGCAGGTCAAGGGAGAAAGCCAAAGCTGCAGTACTGGCAGACTTGTATTTACAATTGCATGGGCCAGGATTGCAGCACCTCCAGCTGCAAGGAAGTCTGGGAACCTGAGCTCGAAACTTGCTACTCTCAGTAGCAGAGGACAGCAAGTAGAAGGGGTGTTGGGTGAATCAGCCTGCAAATGTCTGCTGCACAGCTGCAGCCCATTACACGTAAGATTTTAGGCTCATAAGTTAGCTGTTGAGTGTGGTTCAACTTGGCTAAAACAATAACACATACAGACATATTTGGAATGTTTATCCACGCGTAGAATTTAGCATTGGAGGGATCTTTCAGTTAGATGGGCTTCCGTTGATAGCTCAGTTAGTAAAGAATCTGCCTGCAAAGCAGGAGACCCCAGTTCAATTCCTGGGTTGGGAAGATCCACTGGAGAAAGATTAGGCTACCCACTCCAATATTCTTGGGCTTTCCTTGTGGCTCAGCTGGTAAAGAATCCGTCTGCAATGTGGGAGACCTGGGTTCGACCCCTGGCTTGGGAAAATCCCCTGGAGAAGGGAAAGGCTACCCACTCCAGTATTCTGGCCTGGAGAATTCCATGGGGTTGCAAAGAGTCAGACACAACTGAGCGACTTTCACATTCAGTTAGATGACCTTAAATACATGGGAACGGAGCCTAAAGAGGTACATGGACTTATCTGAAGCCACAATGCAGCTTGAGTGGTGGCAGAGCTAGGATGGGAATTAACTTGTTCTTGCTGCCATGAAGTCAGTCCATTGTTCTTTCCAGTTCATTTCCATGTCTGCTAAAAGGGGGCATGAATCACTCATCACTTCTCTTAAAGTGATACAAACTTAGAGCTGTGAGGTTTCCAGTGAGGGTGCTGAGTGCTGGAAAGAGGAGTCATTACAGTATGAGATGAGTTGGTGTGATGATGCAAGGTGAGACCTCTCATCTGTGGCGTTGAGGGACTGTGCTTTATGTTTAAGCATCTTGTGGGGACTTAGCTGTTACAGCAGGAAGCAGCGGCTGCTGACAACCTGAGTCCACAGGCCCTTCAGTGTTTGGGTATAAGTCATGCCCATTTCCCTTGACTGTGGCTTGGGATGTTGTTCATGAACTCCTTGAGACTCTGAAAAAGTTTGCAGAAACTATTAATAATATGGTAACTTTCTCCCCCTTTCATCTTAGGTGTTGCTGTGATTCACAAGCCCTTGTGACCCCAACTCCCACTGCCAGGAGGTGGAGGAAGGGAGGGGTGCTGCCTGTGACTCAGCACAGCAGGACCACGCTGGTTGGATGCCACTCGTTGCCAGAGTCTGCAGTGGGGCGGGAACTGCCCTCCTCCAACTTGGCAGTATTGTCTGGGTGGGAAGACAGTGGTTGACCCCTGGCTTCCATGAGGTGTCTTGTCCCCTGCCCTGAGCAGTGGATTCCTGATAGTTCTGGCTGCACCTTTGAGCACTGTGTGTGTGTGTGTGTGTGTGTGTGTGTGTGTTTCTATAGGGGTATTAGAGAAGCTGGAACTTGTGTGTGTGTGTGTGTATGTGCGTGTGCAGAACATTTTGCTTCACTAAGTTGGGGGATGATGACGGTCTACTCCATTTCTGTACTACTGATCCTTCTGCTATGCTAAAAAACCAGTCACAGAAGCGTCTCTTCTGGATCGGCCCATGGGGACCTTGCGACTATGGAAGCTGCTGTCTACTGGAAGTGCAGTTGGACACACCAGGAATGTCCGGAAATGACCAGGCCCATGTACTGGCCTAGACCACTGGCACTGTCTGCAGAAGAGTGGGGCCCTCCTGAAGCTGCCCCGTGTCCTCTGTGCACTAGAACTAGGACCGTGGGTTCTCCAGCCCCTCGGCTGGGTGCTCTTCCTTTACCTCTTCTCCCAGAAGTTCTCATCAGAACTGCCTGGTCTCTGGGCCCCTGGTCTTTGATGTAATGGATTCCAAGTTTGGGAGATTTTGTGTCTCTTCAGCTGAGAAAACCAGCTCTTCAGTGAAGCACTGAAAAACACACTGGAGAAAAAAATACATGGGAAACAAAAGCAACAAAACCAAGTGGTAGGGCTTTGGTCCTTGCCCACAGCGGTCTCGGAGAAGACCCTGCTTCTGGGTTTTCCTGGGATAGGACGCCTCTGTTTATACTTATTATCCAGGTTTAATTATTCAGAGCATCCCATTTTACTCTCTTAAGTGTTCTGGTTTGGTGGTGAAGTAAAAGGTCACCCTACCTCCAAACCTAAAGATAGGTTTTTCCTTGCACTGGATGGACTCATGTGTGATTCAAATGGACACGGATGACTTTAAAGGGGTGTACTGGCTGGCCCTGGCCATCAGCAGTCTGTGATGAAGGTCCTAGTCTGTCTGACACCCTTGTCCTCTCCCGCATTCCAGGCCTATACCGTCTCTCCAGCCCTCAGAAATCCCACTCCTTGCTTCCATGAGGGGAGACATGGTGCTAGGCCCTGGGTGTGTGATGTCTCTCAGGAATACTTGCATTTTGAGAGAGGAGCTTGATGAAAGGTTTGCAAATTCACAGGTAAAAATGATTAATGACAGAACTTCAGGCATCTGGAGAGGGGTATTGGAGGGTGCACAGACTCACTTGCATTTTTAAAAAAAAAGAAGAACCTTAAAGCTGTACTGCTCCTGAACTAGCAAGTTGCTTATATTGGAATTTCCAGCATAAGGAGGGGAGATCTTATGTCTGGAGCAGCCTCACAACTTGGGGACTGGGATTTACCCTCCCTGTTGTCAGGGTCCACCCTTAGGGAGCCAAGGAGCTTTATGAACCCTGACATTGGACTTCTGATACAACTGGGCCCATTCCAAGCAGATTTTGCAGGAGGCTGGCATTCTTCCCACTTCACCCCAAGTTAGAAACCCAGGACTCTCCCTAGCGAGTTGGCCACTCTGTGTATTTACTGTATATTTATTGTGCACGAACCACTCAACTCTCTTGAGGGGGAAACATCTTCCGATGTTGAGCAGAATATTATATCAGTGAGATGTTTGGAGAACACCAAAGCACCCAGGGTCTTTAGCAGCCTTGGAAAGGGGCTGAAATATCCAGCTTTGATGGACCTGGAAGAACAGTTCCAAAGATCCAAAGAGATTAAGACATGCTGTTAGCTGGGTTTTCTGCCCTTACCTGGCATGGAGGTGGCTGTGGTTTCAGAGCTCTGCCTGACTCTGGATCAGAAGCTGAAGAAATGTGCTTTCTGTTCCAAATGTTGTTCTCCTCCCTCTCTGAGGAAGGTTTGGGACTTTGTTTCAGGGTTTGTGTGTGAGTGTGTGTGTGTGTGCATGTGTGTTGGTGATAAGGTTGGGGGTTGGGGTCTGATGCGTGCCGTCACACAGCTCCTGATTTCAGATGAAACGTGAAGTACCCCCCAACACTTAGAAGCTGAACTTTCATGCTTATCATGCTTGTGTAGGGGAGGCTACTGTTCATGGTCATCTTCCCAGAGAGGGTCCCCTCCATGAGAGCTAGCCAGCGTGTTTTCTGCTTTTGGGTTTTTGCTGTGGCCCCTTCTTACGTCTTCCTGCCCAGGAAGTGCTGCCCCTGTTGGCAGTGTTCTGAGGCTGTGTTCATCTCACCTCCATGCGTCCTTTCTCATGGGGACTAGAACACTGGTACATCATCACCAAAAAGCCAATGTGCTGTATCTGCCCGCAGATGCCATCCAAAACCAGCTCTCCCTTTACCACCATATGATTTTCTCCCTACAGTGGGCACAACAGACTTATTTTCAAGTCTGTGCTTTCATGTGGTAGGTGAGCCCCCCATACCCCTATTCTGACTGCCACAACTGCTTGTGAATGCAGCTTTGCCAGTGGTGTATCTGAAGTCTGATCACAGTGATGAAATGGAATTGCAGCCCAAGGTTAGAAGCAGCTTAGACTCTGCTTGGATACTGATTTGGACAACAGAGAAGTCAGACTGAATTCCAAAGTTATTTCTCTTAAGTACCCAATGGCATCTCTCCATCTAAAAAGTTGCAGTATTATGCAAATGAAAGTGACCTCATTTTCTGCTATGCAATAAGAATACTTAATTCTTTTTGTGACAAACCAGTTGCAATATCCCCTAAGATGCTTTCTGAGCTGTCTTACTTTGATATCTGTTGTGTAATGTTTGTATCTTCCTGAGCCAGATGCTTTCAAAGATTGCCTTTTTATAAAACTGAAGCTATAGCTTTCAGGCTAAAATTTTAATGTAGATATTTTTATAAAATAATTTTTCACAATATTTGAATTGCTTCTTATTATCCATGATAATGAAATGTTATGTTCTATTGTGCCATTCACTCGAACATCATTCATGCCTGTAGGTATTTTCCCTTTGTTTCTCACCTTACCCAAACTGATTTTTCAGTAGCTTCAGGCTGACTTGGAGGCTTCTTTCTTACAACACATGCAAGGGAGATTGCTAAAAAACTCATAAATCACTGGTGTTTTTTTAGTTGTTCAGGGTTTAACATTAAGCCTAACGCAGCACTTACCCATCTATGATGCCTGTCTGCTTTTTCTGGAGGCAGGCTTTCGGCAGGAGTGAGGCAGGGTGAGTCTGGTTGGCCCATCTCCTGGCATCTCTCACAGTCTGGCCTGGAGTTTGGCATGGAGAAGCCCAGGGAAAGGCCTGCCCTTCAGCATATACTCCAAGGAGGTTCTAGGTCCAGTTGACTAGTCTTCATTCTTTCCTATATCCTTGTTCTTCAGAGCTTCAGGCCTAAGCCCTTTGCTGCTGGATGATGTATGTCTCTTGAGAAAGCATCTTGTCAAGGAACTTGAAAAGAGTGGTCATGGACCCTGCTAAGAATGTGATCAGCATGTGCTTTGCAGATGTTCATACTATACTTACAACTTACTTGTCTCTTGAGCTGTGTCTACACTCCAGGCTCTATTTTGTGTATTTATCTGCCAATTAGTCTCATTTAAAGAATCTTTATTATTTTTGGGACAGGTGCCATTTGACTTGCCTCTGTGCTCCCCATTCGTACCTTGGTGGATCAAGTTGGGAAGCTGAGCAAACTCCTAATCCAATTAGCTGGAGTTTTTCTATTTGCCTAGAGAGGCGAGGAGGTTAGAATGTATTTTTTTTTAAAGTTTTTGCACTATTTAGAGTCCTAAGCCCCTCATGTTCAGCCATGCTGTGTATCTATTGACCAAGCAGGAGAGCTCGCGGCACCTCTGACATTTGGGAGTGTCAGAGGTCTCTTCCGTAGTGGATAATCACAACCTCAGAGCCCCTGCGCACCCCTTGTCATGGGGCTCGTGACTTACAGATTCAGCATTGGCCAAGGCAGTAATGCATGGGACTGGAGCATTTGGAGCAACAAAGTGCTCCAGTGCTACGTTCTCACCTTTGGTTATGAGATTTCAAATTATTTTATCCCCTTTTCAGTGGCAATAAGAACCTTTGTTGGACTTCTTGTTTAATTCGTACATAATGTGTAAAATACTTTCTTTGAAAGCAAATTCAAGGCACTGAATCTGTATGTCTGTGTGGGTGCTGTGTCCGTGTAGCTGTCCATTGGCAGGCAGACTTGATCCCTGACGCCCTGTACACCACACTGCATGAGTCAGGTCCTTGATCGGGTGTTCTCTGCTTGGATGGTAGGAACCACAGAGCTTATGAAAGAACCCTTGTCACCTGCTCCATCGGTTACAGTGCTAGCTGAGGAAAACAGTTCCTCATATGTATTCTTTTAACAGGACTCATGTTCTAGTTTCCTGTAATTTATGTTCCTTTAATTTTAATAAAAGCTGAACTGTGAGAACCTTTCTCAGTATTTTATTTCTGTCACCCAGCCTCTCTACCCTGTCTCAGACATGAAGGACAGACCCACTCCTGCGTGCTTTTAGTTAAAAAATATTTTTTCTTCAAGATGTATTGGACAGAGTCTGGGTTTCTTTGGTGTCTATTGTCTGGCACAGTGCCAAATCTATGGAGCTCTTCAGTGAGGCCCAGAGAGGCCAGTCCCCTCAGTGGGTATGTGGACAACTGCCTGGTGATCACTGAGAGGTGAGTGAAATGGTGTCAGGCACCAGAGGAGGAAGCAGAGATTTGGCTATAAATAAACAGTGGGTTTTTTTTAAAAAGTTTGTTACAAGAACTAGAGATTGTATAGATATTTTGTTATGTTTAAATCATTAAAAATGCAAATATATTTTATCAGAGATACACAGCTGTTTATTAAATATGTTGACTTATAAAATATCAAAACACATGAAATAATAGTCATAGCTAACATTTACTGAGTATTTGCTATGTGCCAGCACTTTTCTAAGTACTTTGCTTTTATCCACACATTTAATCCTTATCATGGTCTTCTGAGTTACTACTATTATCTTCATTTTACAGATAAAGATGTGAGATGCAGAGGAGCTAGACCACCGCCTGAGGTAGCCGCGCTGCAGGATATTGGTCACTCTCCCGAGCCTGTGTCCTTAGTCTTCTCGCTCCAGCTGTGAGGAGGGGAGGAGGGTGTGCTGAGAAGCACCAAGGAGAGGAAGGCCCCAGGGCTCCCTGGGGAAGTACAAACCTGGCTCAAGAAAAATACTGCAGCCCAAGTTTTCAGTCATTTGGACCAACAATGTCCCAGTGTTACATTAATGGCGAAGAATCCCATTTGTCACTGTGGTGACAATGGCAGTAGCCACTATTGGTTGTATCCATCCTTGGACAGAAGCCTAGAGAGGTGAATCTAGTTGTCTGAGGGTGTGTTATAAGTGAGCCGGGGCTCAGACCCAGATGGAAGCTATTTTGGTCCACAACTGAGTTTGAGAATCAGGCTGAGAAGAGGGCTTAGGATGTGCTTGTTTCCATCATCATAGTGGCAAGCATTTATTGCACATTTGCTCAGCAGCAGGTCCTGGGCTTTAATGCCCACAGCACCTCATAGAGAGGAGTGACGCTCAAGTCACAGGATCGCAGGGGCTAGTTAAGTGGCCTGCAGTCAGACAGAACCTTGAGAAGTGATGCAGACCTGCCCTTCTGCTAGGCTGCTTGTGGAGCTGTGGCATCCTTGATCCCAGTGGGCTGTACCTTATGTGAGCCTCCTAGAGTGAGGAAGTTGCCAACATCCGGTCCTCCAGGGCCATCAGGGAGGCAGAGCCATGTGCCAGCCTGCCGTGGAACCACTCCTCGGCCTTGTCACCCCCGCTGAGAGGATCCTGGGGAGGGACAGATGAGCAAATGGCTGCTAGTTGGAGCACACACACCTTTCCCTCCCGTTGACCCTTTGACCTGGTTTCTTCTTACCCAGAAGTTCCAGAGTGAAATCATATTTGGTAGCTTTTCTACCAACTTATTCTTCTACAATTTACAAATAGGGTCTTTTGACCCTACCTAGCTAGTTTATTTTAATACAAAATCTGTTGTTTCTGACTGCCTCCTGAGATTTTCACGGAGTGGCCTGCGTCTCCTACTGACCACTCCTTTCTGCCCAGGCAACTTCCCTATAAAGTTCTATATCAAGGCCTATGGAGGGGGGGCATCTGGCTGGGACTCTGGACATCTTCTAGTCAGCCTCTGTGTTTGCAGAAGAGGAGCCCGGGGCTTGGAGCTGTAGACTGGCCTGAGCTCCTGTGGCAGAGCCAGGTACCCCAGGGGTCCAGAGAGGCTACAGGGCCATGCCTTCCCACCTGTACCTGAGGAGGCTCTGGGACTGAGAAAAGGCAGTGACTGCAGGCTTGAGGGCCACCACCCTCTCTGGGTTAGGAGAGAGGAGAGGTAGGTGCTCCTGTCATGGCAGGCCTGGTCTTTCTGAGATTCCTGCCCTGTGGTCACTCCAGCTTCAAGGCTTGTTCCAGATGCTCCCTCAGCTGTCTGTGTCCTTCACTAGCTGCAGATGGGAGGAACCCCTGCAAGGGCTGGGGGAGTCCCTGCAGGTGGCTGCGTGGCCTGCATGGAACCTCTTCCCCCTCTCTGGGACTCAGTTCCTTATCTGTAAACAGAGGGCTCTTGTGTCCTTAGGAACATTTACTCTACTTGCAGGGTCTTGTTCTTGCTCCCACCTGATTGGGGAGGAGATGAAACTCAGAGAGGCCAAGCTAGAGTGGGGAGCTAGGGTCTGAACCCATATCTTCCATGGAAGTAGTTTTGGATGACCCTGCTGCACGTGTATTTAAGCTCTTAGGCCCCTGGGCCCTGCCAAACACATGCATGATCAAGACTGTTTGGTGAATCTTCTAACTGTGAGTTTTATAAGGACTGGAAAAGTTGACTTTAGACCTCTTTCCTTCTCTGTTTTCCTTCCCTTCCCCTTCTCAGTTCCCAGCTGCCTCTGAGAGAGACCACCCCCACCCCATCTTTCCCAGTGTGGGGGATCTTTCATTCTCCTTTCACAATATGTTCTGCAAACATTTATTCATTCAACAGAAATACATTCAGCACATTGTGTTGGCTACTTGACATACAACTGCCAACAAAGCAGGAGGTCCCTGAGGACTGGAGGTTGGAGTTGTGTAAGGGACACAGTTGGTAAACTGCTACAGTATAGTGTGCTAGTCGGGGGTGGGCAGAGAAACATGCTCACCCAGAGAAAGACAAGCTCATAGAGACCTAGGGAAAGGGTGTAAGATTCACACAAAGGAAGAGAGATAGAGACCAAGAGAGAGACTGAGACACACAAAGATAGAAACAGAGGGAAACAGAAACACAATGAACGAGATGCATGCACGCTGCCCAAGGAGATGCCATTTGTATAGAAATACATAGGCAAGCCAGACAGAGCCAGCATCATTTCTTAAAGTGACAGGAGACACGTCAGTTTAGAGCTTCATATCAGAAGCTTCTGAGTCTGGAGACATGAGTTCAAATGTGATCTTGGTCAGGTGGTCTTGTGGTTTAGAGCCAGTCTCTTTGCCTGTTAGCTGCAGTGCCCTCAACTATAAGATACAGATGGTAGTACCAGTTTTGTGAGCTTTTGCAGAAGGTTACATGAAAAGGCCCTGAAACAGAAGGCAGTCACTCAAGGTTCCAGGGAGACTGGGCCTGGCAGAGCAGCCTCTGGAATGAGAAACCCAGTTTCTGCAGTGACAGCACAGAGAGCATCCTCACTGCGTGTGGTCACCGGACCAGGTACGATGGAGGGGAGATAGACAGAAGAGAGGATGAAGCTCTCTACCCTGAGTCTTGTGTGGGCTGGGGATGCACCCAGGGCTTAGCTTCTGAAGGAGGCCCCCAAGGGAGACAATGCAGACAGGGCCTGCTTTCACCCGGCAGTCACGTGGCTTCTGTTTGGCGCAACTGTTGTTTCAACTCCTTTTGTTTTCTCCTTTCCTCTGGATGGTGATGGGGGCTTGTCTCATGAGTTTACTTCCTGCTCCAGGAGCAGAGCATCTCCCTGGATTTGATCCCACTGACTGCACAGAACATGGGATTTAGTAGGCACCTGTGTAACCCTTTATTCCTAAGGAATTTCAAATGTGGTCTCATTGGATTCTCAAAAAAGGCCCAATGAAGTGGCCACAGCAGGTATTATTTTGGGCAATGTGTCTCTGCCCATTATATACAGTGGTCACTTTCTCAGTGCAGTGGGTGGGGAATTTGAAACACTGCTTGGTGCCTGCACATAGTGGGTGATTTAACCCACTCCAGTGTTCTTGCCTGGAGAATCCCAGGGATGGCAGAGCCTGGTGGGGTGCCATCTATGGGGTCGCACAGAGTTGGACACAACTGAAGTGACTTAGCAGCAGCAGCAATTATTACTCTCATTGTTCTCTTTATGCAGATAGGGGAAATGAGGCTAGAAACAGGTGAAGCAACTCTTTCAAATTCTGAATCAGTTAAAGCTTGGACTTTATCACCCAAGACTGTGTTTGGCTCACTGTAACAACAAAATCACAATAGTGGCTTTAACCAAAGAGTGGGTTCCCCCTCCCCCCGCCCTGAGAACCACAAGTCCAGAGATAGGAGTTCCAGGGCTGGCATAAGCAGTTCCATGGTGTCATTGGGATCCCAGGTCCTTCTGCCTTTCTGCTCTTCCATCCTTAGCGTGTTGTAAGATAGGGGCTTCATAGTTCTTTTCATATCTGCAAAAGGCATGAAAAAAGAGAAGGGGAGGTAGAAGGTACAGTACTCGTAAAAGGAAAGTAAAGTCTTTCCAGAAACTCCTGATAGTGTTCTTCATAGCGCCTGCAGCTGCAGGAGAGTCAGGGGAGGTGAATGCTTTTAACTGGGCACATTGCCATTCCAATCAAACTCAGAGTTCTGCCTGGGAGAAAGAAGGGTAGAATGGACATTGGGTAGATAATTGGCAGTGTTGGCCACAGTCAAAGCTCCTGTTAACCAAGTGCCATATGGCTCCTGCTCCAATGGTCAGTCTCCTTGGATCCAAAGCCTATGTCCTTTTGGTCCATTGTCCGGCAATTATCTTGGCTGGACACTCAGCATGTGCAGCACCCTTGTCAGTGAAGCGCAGTGGTGCTCCATGTGTGTTCAGCATCTGCTGAGGGGGTGCAGAGCAGGGGCTCTGGGGCAGGGCTGAGTGGGGAAGGCCCCCTCTCCCGCTTCACTCAGCTGTCTGCCTTGCTGTGTTGGCATTGAGGGTGAATATGCCTCTTGCAGGATGAAGGAGACATTCTGAACGAAGGAGACATTCTGAACCATGGAGACCTTTAAGAGCCTGTCACCGAGGCTTTAGGGACAGCTCATTTATCAGTCAAGGATGCTTTCCTGAAGCTCTGATTGAGGAGGCCTGTCAGCTGCAAGATTAAGACCTTTATCTCAAGAATGACCCCTGTGTGCAGTGCCATAAATCTTGCTGGGCCACAAACTTGGAGGTGGAGATGGGTGAGATTTGGTGTTGGCTTTTTGGAGGCACTTCCACAACTCCCTTGTCATCCTGCCCACACCCCCACCCACCGCAAGCTATCTTCACATTTAATCATAGCCCAGCGAGTGGCGTCTGAGCCATGCTAAACTGAAGGAGGTCAAGGAAATGATGTGCCAAGGGGCTGTCCTACGTCTGTTCTTGCCAAGTGAGGCCCCTGCTCCACCCTGGCAGTAGCGTGGGAGGGGATTCTATCTGAGCTTGAGAGGGGCTTGGCCTCTCCCTGAACCTAGTGAGGGGGTTGTATGGCAGCGTGGAGAGGGCCATAGAAAAACTGGATGATCTAGTTGCGAAGTAGAGCTTGACAGGGTGGTACAGTGTGTAAAAGCTAAGGCTCTAAGTTGGAGAGTGTGGGTTTAACTAGCGGGTTTAACACTAGCAGGGGGACCCTGGTAATAAAACCAGGCTCAGGCCCAGTCCCTCTGAGGATGAGGACATGGACAGACAGGTTGGCACAGGCATTGCCCCCCAGTCCTGAGGGAGCCTATACTCTTGGGAGCTAATAGTCCCCTTGAGGGCCTTCCTTTGGTCCTGGGCCTCATCTCTCCTTCAAGCTGCACCCTGGATCTGGGAGGATGGTATCTAGGTGGGGGGAATGGCTGAGGCTACAGAGGGCATTCCAAATTATTTTTCAGGCATAGATCCATCATTTTAATGTACCCCAGCCTCGTATTTGAATGATTAACTAAGGAATGGTCTGTCCTAGTGCCTATGACTTCTGCAGTGCCCTGATAAGGCAACCCATAAAAACCCTCTCCAGGCAGCCAGACGAGGTTTTATACCTGTCTCAGAGTGGTTTGATTTCTAGTAGCTTCTAGCAGAATTTTTTTTTTTTTGCGTGGACCTGGGAAAATGTTAGGCACCAGGATCCTGTGAATGCAGACTGGGCGGGGACTGGAGGGGGCACTGGGGGGACTCAGGAGGCCTAGGTAGAGACAGTGGGGTGAGCAAGGGAACTGGGCTCTGCTGTGGTCTGAGTGCATAGTACAGGGATGCCCAGGGGCACAGCTGGCTCTGGAGGGGCTTCAGTGGAGCCCTCCCCCTGCGGGCCTGGGTGGAGGGGCATGGGGCTCCTGTGCACTGTGTACCCTGTACAGGAGCTTCCCTTCCTGAGACTGTCCCTAGTTAGGCACTGCATCTTCTGGGCTGCTTTTGCACTTTGTATGTATTCAATATGTGTTTATTTATTCAGTGCACATTAATCGAGCTCTTCTTGGATGTCAGGATTTACACCAGCTCTACAGACATGGGGGTAAATGAGAGGGTCTCTGCCCAAGGGGGGTTCATGTCTGGTCATGCAGACAAAGCAATAAAGAAGGGATTAGAATCTGTGTGGTGCACATAAGAATGGGGTGAATAAAGGGGCCTATGGATGCACACAAAAGGGTCAGGGGCAGTGTCCTGGAGGAAGTGGTGGTCAGCTAAGGTTCTGCTTTGAATGGATGATAGATGATAGCAAGGTTAGTGTGGGGGAGAGAGGAAGAAGTTATAGCAAGTATAAGGGCCCAGAGGCTACAGAGATGGCCTTTTTGAGAAAACATAAGTTTTCAATATGTGTTTCAATATTTCACACAAGTAGTTCAACACAAGTAGTTCAATATGGCTGGATCATAGCGTGTGAGGAGAATGTATGGGAAGGATGAGTCTGGAGAGGTGGGTAGGAGCCGTGTCACAGGAGGACTTGAAACCATGGGGAGGAGGTAATTCTCTTTCTTGAGGTCAGTGGGAAAACAGTGGAAGTTCCTAAACTTGGGTTCTCCCCAAAATATACTCTTGTGTGCTGAGATATTCATTCAGAGTGTCACTAGTCCTGTTAGCTGAAACCCATTTGAAGGAGAGAGGGAAGCAGAAGGAGGAGAGGGAGAAGTTGAACCATAATGTGATTGCAACAGAGGCCTCAGCCATTCAGCTGGGGATCTCTGGAGCTGGGAGGATCTTTCAGAACTGCCTGGTGTTGATACAAGGGGACTACTTTTCGAATCTTTGCAAAAATCAGTCATTGATCAAAAAGAAAAGGGCCAACTTGGCTCCATCAAAATTTAAAACTTTTGTCCTTCAAATGATACTGTCAAGAAAGTGAAGATACAACTCAAAGAATGGGAGAAAATGTTTGCAAATCAAATATCTGCTAAGGGTCTAATATCCAGAATATATAAAGAATTCTTATAACTCAACAAAAGAATCCTTACAACTCAAAAACAAGAGTCTGAAATGCAGTACTTGGGTGAAATCTCAAAAATGACAGAATGATCTGTTTGTTTCCAAGGCAAACCATTCAATACCGCAGTAATCCAAGTCTATGCCCTAACTGCTAATGCTGAAGAAGTTGAACTTGAATGGTTCTATGAAGACCTACAAGACCTTCTAGAACTAACACCAAAAAAGGATGTCCTTTTCATTATAGGGGACTGGATTGCAAAAGTAGGAAGTCAAGAGATACATGGAGTAATAGGCAAGTTTGGCCTTGGAGTACAGAATGAAGCAGGGAAAAGGCTAACAGAGTTTTGCCAAGAGAGCTCAGTGGTCATAGCAAATACCCTCTTCCAACAACGTAAGCGATGACTCTACACATGGACATCACCAGATGATCAATACCAGAATCAGATGGATTATATTCTTTGCAGCCAAAGATGGAGAAGCTCTATACAGTCAGCAAAAACAAGACCAGGAGCTTACTGTGGCTCAGATCATGAACTCTTTATTGCAAAAAAAATCAGATTTAAATGGAAGAAAGTAGGGAAAAACCACTAGAGCATTCAGATATGACCTAAATCAAATCCCTTACGATTATACGGTTCCTTGCTGTAGCTCAGACAGTAAAGAATCTGCCCGCAATCTGGGAGACCTGGGTTCAATACCTGGGTCGGGAAGATCCCCTGGAGAAGGGAATGGCAACCCACTCCAGTATTCTTGCCTGGAGAATTCCATGGACAGAGAAGCCTGGTCTGCTACAGCCCATGGGATCGCAGAGAGTTGGACATGACTGAATGACTAACACTTACTTACTTACTTACGATTATACAGTGCAAGTGAGAAATAGATTCAAGGGATTAGATCTGATAGACAGAGTCCCTGAAGAAGTATGGACAGAGGTTTGTAACATTGTACAGGAGGTGGTGATCAAGACCATCCCCCCAAAAAAAGAAATGCAAAAAGGCAAAATGGTTGTCTGAGGAAGCCTTACAAATAGCTGAGAAAGAAGAGAAGCGAAAGGGAAAGGAGAAAAGGAAAGATATATCCATCTGAATGCAGAGTTCCAAAGAATAGCAAGGAGAGATAAGAAAGCCTTCCTCAGTGATCAGTGCAAAGAAGTAGAGGAAAACAATAGAATAAGAAAGACTAGAGATGGCTTCAAGAAAATTAGAGATACCAAGGGAACATTTCATGCAAAGATGGGCTCAGTAAAGAATAGAAGTGATATGGACCTAACAGAAGCAGAAGATATTAAGAAGAGGTGGCCACAATACACAGGAAAGTGAAAGTGAAGTTGCTCAGTCGTGTCCGACTCTTTGCAACCCCGTGGACTGTGGCCCACCAGGCTCCTCCGACAATACACAGAAGAACTATACAAAAAAGATCTTCATGACCCAGATAACCCTGATGGTGTGATCACTCATCTAGAGCCAGGCATCCTGGAATACAAAGTCAAGTGAGCCTTAGGAAGCATCACTACGAACAAAGCTAGTGGGGGTGATGGAATTCCAATTGAGCTATTTCAAATCCTAAAAGATGATGCTGTGAAAGTGCTGCACTCAATATGCCAGTAAATTTGGAAAACTCAGCAGTGGCCACAGGACTGGAAAGGGTCAATTTTCATTCCAATCCCAAAGAAAGGCAATACCAAGGAATGTTCAAACTACCACAAAATTGCACTCATCTCACATAGCATCGTAATACTCAAAATTCTTCAAGCTAGGCTTCAACAGTATGTGAACTGAGAACTTCCAGATGTTCAAGCTGGATTTAGAAAAGGCAGAGGAACCAGAGATCAAATTGTCATCATCTGTTGGATCATAGGAAAAGCAAGAGAATTCCAGAAAAACATTTACTTCATTGACTACACTAAAGCCTTTGTATGGATCACAACACACAGACTGTGAAAATTCTTCAAGAGATGGGAATACCAGACCATTTGACCTGCCTCCTGAGAAATCTGTATGCAGGTCAAGAAGCAACAGTTAGAACTGGACATGGAACAATATCCTGGTTCCAAATTGGGAAAGAAGTACGTCAAAGCTGTATATTGTCACTCGCTTCTTTAACTTAATGCAGAGTACATCATGCGAAATGCTAGGCTGGATGAAGCACAAGCTGGAATCAAGATTGCTGGGAGAAATATCAATAACCTCAGATATGCAGATGACACCACTCTTATGGCAGAAAGCAAAGAGGAACTAAAGAGCCTCTTGATGAAAGTTAAAGAGGAGAGTGAAAAAGCTGGCTTAAAACTCAACATTCAGAAAACGAAGATCATGGCATCCGGTCCCATCACTTTATGGCAAATAGATGGGGAAACAATGGAAACAGTGACAGACTTTATTTTTGGGGGCTCCAAAATAACAGCAGATGGTGACTGCAGCCATGAAATTAAAAGACGCTTGCTCCTTGGAAGAAAAGTTATAACCAACCTAGACAACATTTTAAAGCAGAGACGTTACTTTGCCAACAAAGGACTGTATAGTCAAAGCTATGGTTTTTCCAGTAGTCATGTATGGATGTGAGAGTTGGACCATAAAGAAAGCTGAGCGCCAAAGAACCGATGCTTTTGAACTGTGGTGTTGGAGAAGACTCTTGAGAGTCCCTTGGACAGTAAGGAGATCAAACCAGTCAAGCCCAAAGGAAATCAGTCTTGAATATTAATTGGAATGACTGATGCTGAAGTTGAAGCTACAATACTTGGGCCACCTGATGTGAAGAACTGACTCATTGGAAAAGACCCTGATGCTGGGAAAGGTTGAAGGCAAAAGGAGAAGGTGATGACAGAAAACAAGATAGTTGGATGACATGACTAATTTGATGGACATGATTTTGAGCAAGCTCTGGGAGTTGGTGATGGACAGGGAAGCCTGGCATTCTACAGTCCATGGGGTTGCAAAGAGTCGGACATGATTGATTGACTGAACTGAACAACTAAACAGTGAAAAGAAAAAGAACCAAATTTAAAGATGAGCAAAAGATTTGAATAGACAGTTCTTCAAAAACATAAACGAATGACCAATAAGCGCATGAAAGAATGCTCGGCATCATTAGCCATCAGGGAAATGCAGATCAAAAACACAGTGAGATACCACTTCACACTCACTAGCAGAGAAATTGCAATCCTCATACATTGCTGGTGGGAATGTAAAATGGTGTAGCCTCATTGCAAAATAGTCTGGTAGTTCCTCAAAATGTTAAACATCAAGTTACCACACGATCTAGCAATTCTACTCCCTGGTATATAGAGAATTGAAAACATATGTCTACACAAAAACTTGTAGAAGAATGTTCATAGCAGCTTTACTCCTAATAGCCAAAAAGTGGAAACCTAAATCTCCATTAGCTGATGAATGGATCAACATCAAAAGAAATGAGGTACTGAGACACGTTACGACATGTGTGAACCCTGAAAACATTTGCTAAGTGAAAGAAGCCAGACATGAAAGGCCATATGTTATATAGTTTCATTTATATGAAATGTTCAGGATAGGCAATTCTATAGTGACACAAACTAGATCAATGGTTGTGAGAGTTGGGGGATAGGAGAAAGGGAATGGCTGCTAATGGGCATGAGATATCTGGGGTATTTTTGAGGAAATGGAAAGTTCTGGAATTAGTGATGATGGCTATACAATTTTGTGAATATATGAAACCCCACTGAGTTGTACTTTAAAAGGGCAAATTTTTATGGAATGTGAATTATAACACATTGAAAAAGGTCATTTTATATGCATACTCTCACCTCCCACCCCTGCAGGGGGTATAACCTTGGCAGCTCCCCTGGGCTGACAGCAATTTCTGGGGAGGAGTTTGGCTGTGAGCACAGGACACTCTAGGAGGCTGGGGGTATGCGCGTCTCCAGGGAGTGGGGTTATGCACCAGTGTGTCCAAGTGGAACACAGGAGTGGAAGTGGCACAGAGCTTTTTTTCACATGTGACCTTCTTGACAACCCCAAGAGACAGGCATCGTTATCCACCCTTTTCAGTTTAAGGTGAAAGAGGTTAAACCACTGGCACAGGGTCTCCATAACTAATGAAAATCTGTGCAGGCTTGTGATTTCACATCTATCTGAAGCTGAAGACAATGTTCTTTGCTATGATTTTCTGCTATTTTGTGCTCACTTATTCACAGATTTGTTTCTCCTAAAAAATTAATTGGTTTGAAAGCAGGGACCAGATCTGTATGTGTCTGCAGCAGCCAGTACAGGGCATCGAGAAGGTGCTCAGAAATGTTTGTTAAACTGAAGTAAGTCGTGCCCTTCCCAACGACTTAAAGATGCCAGACCACGCTACTATTCAGGGAAGGCAGTTTTCTTCAGGTTACAGGAAAAAATGAACGGCACGAACAGGATTTCTTTATTGTTAATCCTTTCTCTTGGATGCAAATTTTTGCTCACACGTTGACAACTTGTTTGTATTATATCAAAATCTGGTATTAGAAGGCATGTTATTTATCAAAAGATTATAGGCTCATCTTCATCAATATTTCAGTTTCCTGTTGGATGCTCCCACACCTAAACACATTCCCTTGAAAATGCAGGGAGAGTTACAGATTTCAACAAATTGAAGTCAGGGCTGATGGAGATGCAGTTTGACTGCTGTTTCCCCTAGGCTTCCCCGTGAAGCTGCTTCCTGGAGGCTGATGGAGGATCGGGGACATTATCCTCGACATGTGCGCCCCCCATGCTGGCTCTCAGGCCCACTGCTGAGGCCCCAAGTCGCTGACTCTCAGATCCACCCTGGCTGGGGGTGGGTGGGTGTCAATAGGTGCAGCTGGGCTGCCTTTGGTAGATTTTTTTTCTCCGTATGGAGGAGATTGGGAGAAGGTACCTGGAGCATGGGGGGATGGGGGGAGGTTAACTGGGAGCCAGTATAAGAACCTGGAGAGAGACTGGGTGACGGTGGGGTGGTTTTCCGGAACCCAGGAAGGTCCCATGCATCTCACTCTGCTTGCTTTACTCTGAAGTTTTATCCTTCAAACTCAGAGGATCTCGATGCTGTTAAAGTGATAACGCCTCAGCCTGTCAAAGTTAGCAGCTCAACAGTTGTTCCTGTCTAAGCCTGAATGCCTAAGCACATTTTGAAAGGGGAGGGAAGCAAAGGGGACTGGGAGCCGGAAAGGACTGGGCTCAAACCGGCAGGGAGGGGAAACTGGGGCCAGAAGAGCAGAGCAGTGAAGAGTGAGGCTCCAGGGCACACTGTCTAGGTTACATTCCTGGCCCTGCAGCTTACAGGCTGTGTGACCTTGGGCACTATCTCTCTGAGTTTGTTACTTCATCTTTGATCTGGGAGTAGTAATAGTCTTCAGCTTGAGGGTTATTGGAAGGACTAAATGAGATAATACATATATGATGAGTATAAATGGAAAGACAGTCATATGAAAAGAGAAAATGCAGTCTCAGTTTCTCTAATAGTGTTCCGATTTTCCTTATAAGTCACCCACTTACTTGCTACTGCGAGGGAAAAACAAACAAAAAACCCCCAAAACTTCAATTTTTAGTCCATTCTGGTAAATTTAGTCTTACTCAAAAAATTTTAACAACATATTTAGGTAGTTCTCAGCCTCTCACATTTGCCTAGTCCCCTTTTCTCTTACCCAGAATGGTATCTAAGAGTGTGTGCTGGATTCTCATGGCAGTGGAGAATTGGTCCTTCTCTGACCAGTGTTCAGTTGTAGAGAAGGGACATACAGCGGGATGTTTAATGGCTTGTGAAATTGTTGGGAGAGGTAAGGGAACAGACCAGAGGCTGCTTGGCTCTCAAAGCTGTGCTGCACAGCTTGACTGCCAGAGCAGGGCTGTCTCTGTCACAGGTGGGGCCCTGAAGAGTCAGAGATGGCTGTCACAGGTCCTGCCCACCTGCCAACCACCTTAGCCACATCCACACCATGAGCGTGGGCACCCACCTCTTTCCTCATATCCTAAGATCCCAATCTCCATTTGGCTTCAGAGCATCTTAGCAGAACCTAAATCACATCCAGAAACCCTAGATATAAAATGAGTCTGGGAAACAGTATATTTTTTGAAATTTTTTATTGAAGTATAGTTGACTTACTATGTTGTGTTAATTTCTGCTATGCAGCAAAGTGATTCAGTTATACCCATATATACATTCTTTTTTATGTTCTTTTCCCATTATGGTTTATCACTATTCTCAGGATAGTGAATGTAGTTTCCTGAGTGGGAGATGTGGTATTTTTGCTTTCCAGCCCCTGCCCTGTAGGAGGGAATGGGAAAGCTTAGTGAGCTCTCGGGCCTCACAATCTGCCGCATTTGTTCTATCTGCTGTTTGTTCATACCCTTCTTCCCACCTATCTAAATTACCAGAGCAAATGTAACTTGCTCCTTTCTAACCTAATGCAACTAGCCTCTGAAAAAATTTCATCAGTCACTGCATCCCTAAGTGATATAATTCCTCTTCTAGTTCAGTGACAATTCTGCATTGATAGCATATAATCTGAAGCCTAAACGTACATCTAACAGCCACAATCTATACCAGAGCCTTTATAAAGTAGAAAAAAGGAGAGTGAAAGGATAACTGGGGCATGTGTGCTTGTACATATGTATACATATATATGTATGTATGTAGTGCATATTATGTAATATGCATATATACACATAAATGCCAGTTTTTGCTGCATAACAGGCACTTCAAAACTAAGTGGCTTAGAATAATGGCTATGTACAATTTCTCACTATTCTGTTGATTGGTTGGGCAGTTTTGGTCTGATGTAGTCTAGCTGGTCTCTGCTGGGATTTTTCATTTGCCTGTGGTCAGCCGCAGGTCAGCTAGTGGCTTGAGGATCTAGGATGGCTGAACTCAAATATCTGGTGGTTGGCAGGTTATCGGGGTCGGGCTACCTCAGGCTTGTTCGCATGGTAGTCTTAGAGGTTCAGGCACAGCAAGAGGTCAGGCCCCAAGTCGCAAAGGCTTCTCTCACATTTACTAATGTCCCATGGCCAATTCTGACTCAGAGAATGGAAAAATAGACTCCACCTTTCACTGAACCATTTTTGCCATTTACCACAGAACATCTGTACACCAAAGCCAGCCACATCTAGGCCGTAAAAGTCTCAGTTAATTTAAAAGTACTGAAGCGATACAGAGTACATTCTCTGACCCCCATGGAATTAAGTTGGAAATTAATAACAATAGGATATCTAAGGAAAAGACCCAAATATGTGGAAACCAGACCAAAGTCCTCATCAGTTTTGGAGGAGGCTGACAGGAGTCTATCTTCGCTTTTCTTAGTCCCATTTGGTTTTAATTTTTCTACAAGTCTGGCAAAGATTTGGCAAATTCATCAGCTAACAGTTCTTCATGCTCTTGGGCACAACCCATTGCTACATTTGCTCTTTTTTCCTCCCCAAACTTTCTGTGGACGAATATGATCAAATGGCTATTTGTTAAAATGTTCTATTAGAAGTCTCTAGAGAAACAGACCCAAATAAAACCTATATGCATGCGTGCATGCTAAGTCACTTCAGTCATGTCCAACTCTTTGTGACCCCATGGACTGTACCCTGCAAGGCTCCTCTGTCCATGGGATTCTCCAGAACACTGGAGTGGGTTGCCATGTCCTCCTCCAGGGAATCTTCTTGACCCAGGGATCGGAACCACATCTCATGTTTCCTGCGTTGGCAGGTGGGTTCTTTGCCACTAGCACCACCATATATATATTAAATTAAAAGACATTTAATTTATTTAATATATATAGTAAATAAGAGACACAAATTAAAAGATGCTTGCTCCTTGGAAGAAAAGCTATGACAAACATAGACAGCATATTAAAAAGCAGAGACATTACTTTGCCAACAAAGGTCCACCTAGTCAAAGCTACGGTTTTTCCAGTAGTCATGTATGGATGAGAGTTAGACCATAAAGAAAGCTGAGTGCTGAAGAATTGATGTTTTTGAACTGTAGTGCTGGAGAAGCCTCTTTCAGAGTCCCTTAGATTGCAAGGAGATCAAACCAGTCAATCCTAAAGAAAAATCAGTCCTGAATATTCATTGGAAGGACTTATGCTGAAGTTGAAACTCCTGTACTTCATACTGATGCAAAGAGCTGACTCATTGGAAAAGACCCTGATGCTGAAAAAGATTGAAGGCAGGAGGAGAAGGGGACAACAGAGGATGAGATGGTTGGATGGCATCACTGACTTGATGGACATGAGTTTGAATAAGCTCCAGGAGTTGCCGATGGACAGGGAAACCTGGCGTTCTGCAGTTTATGGGGTTGCATAGAGTCAGACACGACTGAGTGACTGAACTGACTGAACCACACACACACACACACACACACATAGAAATTTATCATAGAAATTGGCTCCTGCTGATATGGAGGCTGAGAAGTCCCACAATTTGCCGTCCACAAGCTGGAGAAGAAAAGCTGCTGGTATAAATCAGCCCCAGTCTGCAGGCATGAGAACTCAGTGGGCAGTGGTGTAGGTCCCAATCTTAGTCCCAAAGTCCAGGAACCAGGAGCACCAAAGTCCAAGGGCAAGAGAAGGTGGATGCCTCAGCTCAGAAGAGAGTTCCTTCGTCCCTGATCTTTTTGTTCTATCCAAGCCCTCAGTGACACCCAGGATCAGGTGACACCCTACCACTTTGGTGAGGTTGATCTTTACCATGTCTGCTAATTCAAATGCTATTCTCTTCCAGAGACACACTCACAAAGTCATGCAGAAATAATGTTTTACCAGCCATCTGGGCATCCCTTAGTCTGGGCAAGGTAACATAAAATTAACCCTCACAGATGTCTCTCATCACGTCCCAACTGTCTAAGTTTGGTTCTTCCACTTTGTCCTGGAAGGTGGTGTGTTTTCACCAAGCACTAAGCATTGGACCATCCTCTTCCTGGGGGCCTCTCCTTGGGGGACCCCTCCTTGCTTTAGCAACTATTGAGCAGAATGTGGTCATAATTCATCTCCTAAGTAGCTGGAGAATTATCACAGAATTTGTCATGTGAAAAACACATCACTAGAGTCCTAGGTACCCTATTTTGGGTCCACAGCACACATCACTAATCAATTATGACACCGTCTTACTGACTCCTGCAAGATAAGGCACCAGGCAGCCTCTTGCTGATCAGTGAGAATGGCACCAGAGATGAACCAGGTTTGTCATCTCAGTCTTGTGCACTTGTCCTTTTCTTCTTTTGCCTGGGGCAACCCTAATATGTTGTTTTGATATTCCGTGTATGGGGGCAGGGGCAGAGAATCATGTATAGAGATATGCTACAGTTGTCAAAAGTACATGAAATGGGCTGTATAAGAAAAGTGAAACAAGACATGACTCTTTCCCCCTGAACAGTGTGAAACTTACAATATTTCTCACAGTGGGAGAATTATTGAAAGCTACCATAAACATTGTTACATGGAGACTTAATGTTGAGTTGTCTGTGTCATCCCCAAAGCATGTTTTTCCCCCTAAAAACTGTTTTCCAGCCTTATTCTCTTATCTTTTAGAGATCCTGGAAGCTTCTCCACTTGTATATAAAGAGAATCTCAAAGATTTTAAGAGTCAGTTCCATCCTACAACTTAAGGAAGTACCTTCCTTGCACAGCAGAGGCCCCTCTTTGGTTTAGAAATACAAATACAGTTTAACAGCTACTGGCTCTTGAATTTCTTTTGCATGCCAGGCACTCCCCTGAATGGTTTATCTACATCAGCTCATTTATTCCTCACAACAGGCCTGAGAACCTAGTGTTAGCATCCCCCTTCTACTGATGATGAAATGACTTGGGGTTGTCAAGTACTTTGTTCCAAATTGCATAGCTAGGAAATGGCAGAGTTAGGATTTGAATCCAGGTCTGTCTGGCATCAAGGCCTTAACTAGTACTTTCCCTGGATTCTTTTGGTGGAGCGTGGTCCTCTGGGTTTCAGGGCTTATAGACTCCTCTGCCTTTCCTCTTTTTTTTGTTTCTTTTGCTTGAACAAAGTCAAATACTTTTCGGTCTCTTTCTCTCCGCCTCTTCCTTCCTCCTTCTCTGCCTCCAGCCTCCCTCCTTCCCTTCTTTGTTAAGCTTGATGTTCTTCAAATAGGGACAACATCTTTCATCCCAAGGAAACAGCTTGAAATGGGAGTCCCAAGGCAGAAGAAATGGCCCAAGAGCTAAGTATATGATGGCCTCAGGTCCTCCTGGGGGAGCAGAATTTGAGAGAGGCAGGAGCAAACACTGTGGGACAGGGAGGACTGAAAGCTGAGAGGGTAGAAGTGCCCCTTTGAGTTAGCTGCACAGACTGCAGGCCTTAGACCTGCAGACTTCACCACTGTTTATCCATTCCCGAGAACCCAGTGTATGCTGGGCACACCAGGGTGACTCAGCAGTCATGTTGAGAAGAGGGAGAAGGGCAGGTACTTGTGGACTCCTGCCACCCTAGAGAGGTGCGTTTAGGAAAGGAAGAGTAGGTGGGGGCCCCAGGAGGAGATAGCCTTTCCTGGGGGCTGGCTCCTGTTGACACCCGGCCTTACTGAAGCTTCAGGCTGTGCTCTTAATCTTTCCCCTCTGCTCCCTGTTTGGCTAGTTGTGAAGACCAAATGGCCTCCCCTTTGAGACTCCGGTGAATCATTAAACACCATGAAATAAGTAAATCCCTGGTGCTACTCACTGCCCAGTAAGGAAGTGCCCCATCACAAACCAAATCTTGGGGGCCGGGCAGTCTGTGTTTGAGACTTTCAGTTGAAGACCCACACTGAACATGCCTGTTGTTTTCTCTGCCTATATTGCCTTAATATGAATGTAAAGATTTCCCTGAAGGCCGGGACTGTGGCTGTCAATAGATTCTTTGGAGGAGGAGGAGTCCCCTCTCATTGCATTTAAAGTGACTAGTATGTGTCTCTGTGGTTTAATTCAGACTGTCTCGCACACACCCTTAATTAGAAGGAAAGATATCTTCAGCCTTTTTTGTGTGCTGTGCTGAGACAGAAACGGAATCCTTATGTGCGTGCTTAAAGACGTTCTCTGCCCAGTTTCTCCCACTCTAGCCTTTGGAGGAGCCTTGCACATGGTTTGCTCAGATCCCTGGTTCCAGCAGAATTCAATCTACAGGCACCCTTACAAGTCCCATCTGCTGCCTTTCTCTGCTGTCAGCCCACAGGGTTCCAATCAAACACAGATTTGCCCCTGGGCCCACTCGATGCCCAGGCCCCCAACCAAGTGGGTAACTTGAACCTGCTGAACTCGTCTTTAAGCAATACCAAGGAGTCAGAACTGGACAAAAAAGTGGCTGGTTGCTCTGATTTCCTTGAGGCCTGACCCAGCTTGGTTCTGACTCCTTGGTGTTGGCCACCCTTCTCTCTTTTGTTGTATGCTCACTCACTTGGGCACTTAATATACGACCGGTTATCCTGTGTTATATATCCCTGTGTTATCCTGCAGGAATGGGCTGTGTGGGCACCTGCAATCCTCCAGCCTCCACCTCCCCTGTAAGCTGTGCTCACAGTTCCAGCACCACGTTTGCAGAAGTGCTGTCTGGAAATGACAGGAGAGCAGCAGAGTACTCCCGAGGTCTCAGCATAATTTGGTTTTATTACAAGGGTTTTCATTTTGATGGCAACATTATTCTTTTCATGGAAGAAATTATCTTCAAATTATTTAATCTTACTCTTTTATCTCTGGGGAGACTTTGGGGTATATTGCTGCAGTCTTTATAGATTTCTGGAAAATAGCAGGCCTGTCTATCATTTTAATCATTCTCACAGGCCCGCATTTGGAGGGGGAGAATGGATCTTGTTATCATAGAGACATTTGGTCCCTGAAATAATCCTGAAATATCTATGCTTTCTGGAGTAGAATCGTTCAGGTTCTCCTATTACTCCAGAGGAAAATATGATCAGTATATAAGGAGTTGAAGTTTGTTGTCAAGGAAGGTTCTGAAGGAGACAGACTCAGCTGTC
Source organism: Bubalus kerabau (assembly GCF_029407905.1). NCBI lineage: Eukaryota > Metazoa > Chordata > Mammalia > Artiodactyla > Bovidae > Bubalus > Bubalus kerabau. The sequence goes on along the minus strand of NC_073624.1, from coordinate 217,907,249 downwards.
TTTCTTGGGTAGCATGTGTTACCATGAATTGCAGATCCTGGGCAGAATATTCATTTTAATTAAAAATTTTTTTTTCTTGGCCTGGAATGTAGTAAGCATTAAAAATGAGTAGTAGTTGCTGTTGCTAATAATAAAGCAGCTGGATGAGCTGGTTCAGTGAGGCCTGGGGAGGGCCCTGGAGCTGGGAACTGAAGAAGGCCCCTCAGGGCTGAGTGTGGTGACAGCCTGGTCACGCCAGCACAGGCCGCACCGTGGTCCCCAGCTCCTGGCCCAGAAGCAGCCCTAGAGGAAGGTGCAGGGCGAGGGTCTCGAGAGAACCTGAGACTGAGGCTGCCTGGACGTTGTTGGCTTTCTTTGGCAGGTGTCAGGAGCTGAGCACGGCTGGAACACAGTGAGCATGCCTCCAGGAGGTTACTCTGGGGGATATTGCACCTACTGGTTAGGAGAGTGTTAGATGATGTCAGGAACAGCTGCTGGGGATTAACCAGGGGAAATTCCAGGAGAGTGGGCCAGGGCAGCACACAGACACAGGGAAACAGGGACACAGGGGGCTGCTCTGGGCTCAGGCCCTCCCAGTAGCTCTCTAAGCCTGGATCTGGATCGTCCTCCCCAGCCTCGCTTGTCTTCCTGCCTGTGGTGTCCCTCCGCACAGCAGCTTTTGCTTTCTATCTTCGTCTCCCCAGCAGGGTTGATTGCCGCCTCCTATGTGTCTCTAAAGGACCTTGTTACAGACACCAGTGCCGGAAATTGCAATCATCTGTTCATATCAGCACGTTCATCTTTGACGGTAGAGCACAGCACAGTGTCTGGATGAAACTGTGGTCTCCATAAATGAATGGCAAGATACTCATTGGCACGCTTCACACAGGAAGAACAAAGGAGGGTGTGAAATGATGGAGCATGCACTGGGTCAGGGTTCACTGCTTCCTGGAGCACCGATTCCTGGCTGTGCTGTCGTTGCTGTTCAGTCGCTCAGTTGTGTTCAACTCTTTGCGACCCCATGGAGTGCAGCGTGCCAGGTTCCCCTGTCCTTCACCATCTCCTGGAGTTTGCTCAAATTCATGTCCATCGAGTCGGTGATGCCATCCAACCATCTCGTTATCTGTCATCCCCTTCTCCTTTTACCTTCAATCTTTCCTATCATCAGGATCTTTTCTAATGAGTCAGCTCTTCACATCAGGTGGTCAAAGTATTGGAATTTCAGCTTTGGCATCAGTCTTTGCAATGAATATTCAGGGTTGATTTCCTTTAAGATTGACTGGTTTGATCTCCTTGCAGTCCAAGGGACTCTGAAGAGTCTTCTCCAACACCACAGTTCAAAAGTGTCAATTCTTCAGCACGCAGCCTTTGTTATGGTCCAATTCTCACACCCATACATGATTACTGCTTTGGATAAATCACTTTGCCTTTCTGTGTCTCCATTTCCACATCAGTTGCATAGGGTGATTGCAGAGGGCTCCAGCGAGGCTCCAATGAACTTCTGGTTGTGCTGGCTAGGTGGAGGGCTGGTGCTCTGCCCTGCTCTCCTGCATGGGGACGTGTGCACATCCACTCCCAGAAAAGCTTCTTGGCAGCACTAACCTATGGGCCATTCTTGCGGGATGGATGAGACCTTTCCATAGAAGGTGGGATGGCAGCTAACAGCCTGCTGTGTGCCAGGTTTTACCCGCATTGTCCCATCCAGCACTTGCAATAACCCCCACCCAGGGAGGACTATTACTGTCATTTCCATTTTGCAGATGGGGAAACTATGAGCACAGACAGGGGAAGTGATGTTCTCATGTTCCCAAGATTAGAATCCCACTGGACTGACTCCAGGGCCCTGCACTCTGCTGCCTCTCTGTCAGGTTAGACCTCCCAACCTAAAGCCCTGGGGATAATACCGTCTGTCCTGGAGACAAGTGGAGAGAGGGCAGGGAGAGCCGTCAGCCTCAGCCCTGGATTTGGGGTTCCAGGGCAGTCCTTTCTGGGAGCTGCAGTCCGATGGCCTCTGACTACCTGGCGCCCAGGTCCTTGGCTTTCAGCTCTGAGGTTGTCTCTCCTTGTTTCAGCCCAGCAGGCAACAGGGGATATGCTGTCTGGCAGAGGACTGTGAGGGCCATCATTCTCGTCCTCATTACAGAAGAGGACCCTGCTAGCCCTTCTTCCATTGCCCTGGCCCCAAGTGACTGACCCAAAGTATCTTGAGTGGTGGTCCAAGGAGAGCCCAGTGGGAGGTTTAGCAAAGCGGCTAAAGGCAACTCAGAACTCAGCCCTGGGGTTTGAGTCCTAGTTAAGTCAATTACAAGTTGCTGAACCTTCCTGATTCTCAGATCCATCGTCTGTGTAATTGTGATGACACAGTCTGAAATGTGGGTCTGGCTCTCAGTAGATGGTGGCTCAGAGGTTAAAGCGTCTGCCTGGAATGTGGGAGACTAGGGTTCAATCCCCGGTCAGGAAGATCCCCTGGAGAAGGAAATGGCAACCCACTCCAGTACTCTTACCTGGAGAATCCCATGGAGGGAGGAGTCTGGTAGGCTACAGTCCGTGGGGTTGCAAAGAGTCAGACATGATTGAGCGACTTCATTTTCACTTTTCAGATGCGCCACAGATTGTAACTATTATTCTCATAATAGTTACATAGGGTGATGTAACATAATAGTTACAATAGGGTGATGATGGAACCACCAGCCCTGGGGTGGGTGTCGGGGGGTGATTGACAAGGGAGCTGCCCCGTGAACTGCTAGTGGGGAACGGCTTGTGTAGGGCTCTAGCTGGTCTGAAAGTGGGGCGCTCTGGCCCCTTGCTGTTGGCTCTGCTGGCTTGGTGCCTCCCTGGATGGCATCATTATCTCTGCTTCTCTTTCTGGAGAAGCAAACAGGTCTATTGATCCTCCCTAGGGAATCTGAAATGAGATAAAGGATGGCATTTAGAAATGATTGGACATACTTTTGTAATAATACTAGGATTTTTCTTCAGTTAGAAAGTACTTATTAGGAGTTGGACTGGGTTTCCCTGCTTCTTGAGATCTGAAGTTTCTCTCTTTTGTGAGGTACACTGGTGAATTCTCACCCCCACGTCTGTTTTTTTTTTATCTATTTTCCTTTCAGGAGTGCCAGTCCCCTTCCTGCCCCAGGGATCCCTGGCTGGGGACTTCCACTTGGCTGTCAGTGGGGAGGGTTGACATGAGAGCAAAAGCTGGGGGAGCTGGTTCCCAGACTATGCTTGGCTTTCCCCAAATGAGAGGGAGTGGTGATGGAGAGGCTGAGACCCCCATTTCATTGTGCCTGGAGCTTCTGTGAGGTCCAGGTGGGAGGGTATGGGGCTCCAGCTCTTTCCAGTCTTATTTGTTGCCACCATCCCAGTCCCTGCCAAAAATGTCACCTGACCCACGGCAGGTGGCACCACCGCAATCTGCTGCCCTTTCTCTGTCACCTAGGTGGAAGCATTAACCTCATAACCAATTTCCCTGCTTCTAGCTCCCCCAAACCCACATCCATCCATTGTACAAGAGCCAGCATAGCTTTTCCAACATAAGAAACTCCACTCATCTCTTGCCAGCTTAGTAACTTCCCATTGGTGCTTGCAAAGTGACGAAACACTGAGCGTAGCCTTCAGAACTCAGTGTGACCGGGCCCTGTGGGACTCTCCAGGCCCATCCCTGCTGACTCGCCTCATCACAGTCTTCAACAGTGGCCTTCCTTCAGGGCTTTGCACGTGCTGTTCCCTTTTCCTGCAATGCTTGTCCCACCTCCACCCTCCCTTGGTTTGATGGACTCCTATTCATCTTTCATGCTTCTACTTAAATGTCTTCAGTTAGGGCCACCACAACCCTGTCAAACTAAATCAAATTGCTCTATTAAATACTCACATAATTCACTTTGCCTGCTTGGTGCCCACCACAATTGTTAATGCCATATCTTTTGAATTTACTCTGTTCAGGGTTTCTCCCCTTGCACTCTGCAGGAGAGTCTTGCATTGAGGCTGGGGCATACATTGTAGGTACTCAAAATTGTTGAGTGGATGAGGGACGATTTCTCCCCTTTCTTTACGTCGGGTTTGTCCCATCCCTTTTCCCTCTAAAGACCTTCTCTAGAGATGATTCTCTTGTATTTTTTTAATATAAATTTATTTATTTTAATTGGAGGCTAATTACTTTACAATATTGTATTGGTTTTGCCATACCTCAACATGAATCTGCCACAGGTGTACACGTGTTCCTGAAACATGTGAATTTTGACTGTACAGTGAATGAAAAAAGAAGCCCCCCTAAGCCCGAACACCAGGTCCTCCCCACCCTCTGTCCCTGTTCACCTCTAGCCTTTAGCGAGGGTGTGGCTCGTTTCCCCAGGGTTCTGTGCAGGGTCTCCCTTGTGTTTTGAGCACTGCTTTGCCTGCAGCCTGTTCACAGGCCTGTGTTTCTTCCCAGAGCAAGGAACTCTTCCTTGCAGGTCTCCTGTCCTTCTGTCATACGGACACGCCTGCCTTCCAACAGGTGCTTGGTGAGCACCGGGTCTGGTGCCAGCCCTGGGGGAAGCTGCTAAGAGAGCCTGCTGAGAGCAGGCTGTCAGGTCAGAAAGACCTAGTTTGTACTCCCAAGTCCCTCACTTCCTAGTGGTGTGACTTTAGCCAGTTAACCTCTGATCCTTGGTTTTCTCACCTGTGAAACAGCAGTACCCACAACACAAAGTCATGGAAAGGACTGACTGGGGTGGGCTGTGCAGAGTGCTGGGGGCCATGGGCGGCATGAGGTATGGGATTACGGATGTTTGGCAGCTGCTGTTCTTATCAACATCAGGAAATGGAAGTTAGCCTTGGTTGAGCCAGACACATCCATAAATCCCCTCCCTGTGTTGGCTTGGTCTCTGGGGCTGTGGCTCTTGCTGTGAGGAGTGGAGAGCCAAGGCAGGTGGGCGGTGGGGAGGCTTGCAGAAAGTGGGCTTCTCTGTGGGGATCTCAGGAAGTTTGTTCTGGTTGTGTGTCTGTGGGCCTCCCACTCAGCATATGGGTCTGCCTGGCTGGAAGCCTCATTTCCATGGGAATCTGTGGGCTAGTGGGTATGGGCTGAATTCTGAGAATCATGGGAATCTTTCACCTGGAGAGTGACAAAAGAAACTTCCATGGGGGCTTCCCATTTCTCAGAAGACCCCCATGCCCTCCAGCCTAGGAGGGCTTCTGACAATGGGAGTTGGCTCCTGAACACCAAGGAGGGAGCCAGTGATCATCGAAGAAGAGATCTAGATATTCCTTCCACTATGTGGGGAAGGTGGCCTCTTTACTTGTCCCAGAATCACAGACCTTAGAAATGGAAAAGACCTCAGAGACTGTCAAGTTCAATCCTACAGTTTCGTAGATGAGGAAACTGAAGCCCATGCTAGTCATTTTGCTTTGCTGTGACCCAGTGTCCTCATCTGTAAAATGGGACCATCTCTGCACACAATAGCATCTTCCTTGCAGAGCCTCTGTTTTGAGAGTGTGGTGCTTGGAGCAGGTGCTTGGAGCAGGCCTGGCAGAGGGCTTGGCTTGTAGTTAGTGCTCACAAAACTTAGTTTCCTTCCTCTGTGCCTGCCATTCCCTTGTTCTGCTAGATTTCTCTTACTCAATTCAGGTGACAGGGAATTTTCTAGGGGGGATTTCCAATATAATTTGTGTATATGAGTGTGAAGAGCTTTAGTATAGAACTACAAACTTGAATTCGAATCCTCACCCTATTGGGGAAAAAAACCCCCAAACTTAGGCAAGTCACAGAACTTCTTGGGGATTTATCTTCCTCATCTGTACTCCAGGGATGTCTGCTCACTTTCTGCACAGAGCTGGTACAAAGCTTGAATAAAATAGTGTACACTAATCATGTACAAAATCCCTGGCAAGGAACAGGTACCATCCTTCTCTCTTAGTCTCTGTTGTCCCTTGCTTGTCTTAAAATGACTTTTTCTGAGAGAGGAATATGAGGTCTTAGGGAATGAGTGACAAGTGCAGTATGAGTTGGAGTTGGGTCTGGTTCTTGGAGTGAGTCTTAGAGTCTGCAAAGGCTGTGAGCTGGTCTAACTGATTCCTGCCTGCAGGTTTTCTCCCCCTCTTTTCTCTTTACTCTCCCTTGATTTGTATGAAAGCTGGTTCTTCTCTCTATTTTAATTCTGTTAGTGATCTAAATAACCAAAAGTGAACAGCTTCTGAATTGGCTGGAAATAATTCCACTACTTTTTGGGCAAGAACGTTACAATCTGGTCCTGATTCATAAGAACCAAGGGTTGAATTCCATTACAGAGGAGTCAAGTCTCTAGTTTATTTTCAGGAAAAAGGAGCGATGTAATCTGATGCATGTGATGAGTTTTTTTGGGAAAACAGCCATGGTAATTGTATCTTTCTCATATACAGTTAATCACACCCTTTAATATTTTTCTCTATTGGCTTTCATTCTTTTATCTTCCAGGCATCCTTGGTAAATTCATCTCTTTTTTTTCTTATTAACATGTTCATTAATCCTCAAACATTTATTGTGCTTCATTAAGCAGATTAGAGGATTAACAAAAATTGGGATTTTGAGCAATGAAAATTATAGGCAGAGGCAGGTCAAATACAGAATTTCAGTCTGCTGATGGCTTCATTGCCAACCTGGATGTTGAGGATGAGGAAATTGAAAGTGAAGGGCAATTTGAGTTTAGTGCTCTTCCTGGGTGTTGGAGTTCTCAGCTCAGCTCTTGGGGGCATGAGGGTATGAGAGGTACAATCTTGCTGGCTTAACAGCATGTTTGTCTCAAGAAATATATTCCTGAGTGTAATCATCTCAAGGATCCATAACAATTTAGGGTTTAGAGTTCAAAAATAATTATTTTAAAATCTTTTTCTTTTGTCAAGTCTTCTTGAAGCCCCAGTACTTAGTTTCTTCATAGGTAAGGTGGCAATATTACTAATAATATTAGTGATCATGAGAATTCTCACTTGTTGAGTATTTACTATGACCCTCAAACATTTATTATACTATGCATTTCACATGAATGATCTCATTTTATTCTCACATGAACCCAAAGAGAGAGGGGCTAATTATGTCTCCATTCAACAGATGAAAAAACTGGGGCCCAGAGAAGGTAACTTACTTCCTAATGGACGCATAGACAGTGAGTGGTGGAGGCCGAGTGACCATAATGTAACTGTAAGAGTAGGCACTGGATTGGGGTCAGAGCTTTGGAGTCCAGCCTTGATTATCTCACTAATTCTGTGACCTTAGAAGTTACCCACCCTCTCAGGGTTTCAGGGTTTTATTGATGTTTGCTTGTAAATGAGAACATTGAAAAACATGGGGTATATTTAAGCCCTTTCTATCTCTGACACTCTGAAATACTGAGAAATTATACTGAGAATAAAAAGAGCCACTGCAGTGGGCTGAATCAAATGATCCCCAACTTGGAACACTCCCGCTGACCTTGATTTCTAGCCGTGACTCCTTGGTGTGGGTGTCTGTGATTACTCTGCAGAGAAGTCCTTGCCAGGCTCTGAGTAGTTCTCAGCCATCTCACTCTCTAGGTCCCTTAATACCCTCCTCAATTGTGAAATCTCTCCTCATGTGCCCTGAAGCCCAGATGACATGTAAACAACCAGACCAAGAACAATAATACTGCTTCTCAGTATTGAGGAGCGGATCAATTTTCAGTAATTCCTTGTAGCAGAGTAAGCATGCATTATAGAGTTCAAATGTTTTGAAAACAGGCTATGAAGTGTTGTTGTCTGATGAAAGAACTGGCTGTTCATCACCTTCCAGTGGCTGAGTGTGTTCTTTGTGCTGTACACTCTCAGTGCAAGTCCCAGAGGGTGTGGGTATGGGAGGAGGGGGACAAGGAGGGGACTGCCCCTTAACCTCTCAAAGAGGTTCTTCTGGGCACCAAAATCACTGCAGATGGTGATTGCAGCTGTGAAATTAAAAGGCGCTTACTCCTTGGAAGAAAAGTTATGACCAACCTAGACAGCATATTAAAAAGCAGAGACATTTCTTTGTCAACAAAAGTCCGTCTAGTCAAGGCTATGGTTTTTCCAGTGATCATGTATGGATGTGAGAGTTGGACTATAAAGAAATCTGAGTGCAGAATAATTGATGCTTTTGAACTGTGGTTCAAAAAAGAAGACTCTTGAGAGTCCCTTGGACTACAGGGAGATCCAACCAGTCCATCCTAAAGGAGATCAGTCCTGGGTGTTCATTGAAGGGACTGATGTTGAAGCTGAAACTCCAATACTTTGGCCACCTGATGCGAAGAGCTGACTCATTTGAAAAGACCCTGATGCTGGGAAAGATTGAGGCAGGAGGAGAAGGGGACGACAGAGGATGAGATGGTTGGATGGCATCACTGACTCAATGGACATGGGTTTGGGTGGACTCTGGGAGTTGGTGATGAACAGGGAGGCCTGGTGTGCTGCGGTTCATGGGGTCGCAAAGAGTTGGACACGACTGAGCAACTGAACTGACTAACTGAAAAGAGAATGAAATAATGCCATTTGCAGTAACATGGATGAACCTAGAAATTATCATACTAAGTGCAATAAGTCAGGCAAGGAAGGACAAGTACCACAGGGTATTACATAGATATGGGATATTTTTAAAAGATACAAATTAATTTATTTATAGAACAGAAGTAGACTCACAGGCATAGAAGACAAACATGATTATAAAAGGAAAGGTGGGGGAGAGACAAGACGGTAATCTGGGATTCATGGATGCACATTAATATATATATAATAAACAATGAAGACCTATTATATAGCACAGGGAACTACATTTTGTAATAACTTATGATGAAAATTTTTCTGAAAAAGAATATATATATATATGTGAGTGTGTATGTGTATACAACTGAATCACTTGCTGTACACCTAAAACACTGTATATCAACTATATTTCAAAAAAAAAATAGAAATAGATTCAAAGATATGGAAAACAACCTAGTAGTTTCCAGTGAGGAGAGGGAAGTAGGGAAGAGGCAAGACAAGTGTATGGGATTAAGAGGTACAAACACCATGTGTAAAATATGTAAGCAGCAAGGATATGTGGTACAGCAGAGGAAATTACAGCCATTATCTTGTAATAACTTTTAATGAAGTATAATCTGTAAAAATACCTGAAACCAAGTAATAGTCCTTTGTATATATGTATCACACCTTCTTTAGCCATTCATTAAAGGACACCAAGGCTGCTTCCATGTCTTGGCTATTGTAAATCATGCTGCTATGAACACTGGGGTACATGTATCTTTTCCCATTAGAGTTTTTGTCTTTTATGGATATATTCCCAGGAGTGGGATTGCTGGATCATATAGTACCTCTATTTTTAGTTGCTTAAGGAACCTCCATACTGTTCTCCGTAGTGGCCACATCGATTGGCATTTCCACCAACTCTGTGGAAGGGGTTCCCTTTTCTCCACACCCTCTCCAATATTTATTATTTGTAGACCTTTTAGTGATGACCATTCTGACTAATGTGAGATGGCACCTCACTGTGGTTTTGATTTGCATTTCTATAATTATTAGTGATATTGAGCATTTTCCATGTGCCTGGTTGCCATCTGTATGTCTTCTTTGGAGAAATGTTTATTTAGATCTTCTGTCCAATTTTTGATTAGGTTTTTTTTTTTCCTTTGATACTGAGCTGTATGAGCTGTTTCTATATTTTGGAAATAAATCCCTTGTTGGCTGCATTGTTTGCAAATGTTTTCTCTTATTCTGTAGGTTGCCTTTTTGTTTTGTTTATAGTTTCCTATTCCGTGCAAAAGCTTTTAAGTTTAATTAGGTCCCATTTGTTTCTTTTTGCTTTTGTTTCCATTACCCTAGGAGACAAATCCAAAAAAACTACTGCTGTGATTTATGTCAAAGGGTGTTCTGTTTATGTTTTCCTCCAAGAGTTTTAGAATATCCACTCTTACATTTAGGACTTTGATTCATTTTCAGTTTATTTTTGTATATGGTGTTATGGAATGTTCTAATTTCATTTTTTTATGTGTAGCTCTCCAGTTTTCCCAACCCCACTTATTGAAGGTGCTGCCTTTTCTTCATATTGTGTATTTTTGCCTCTCTTGTTACAGGTTGATTGATTGTAAGGGCTTGGGTTTATTTGTGGGCTTCCTGCCTGCTTCACTGGCCCCGGTGTGTGTTTTACTGCCAGTGCCATACTGTTTAGATTACTCTGTTTTGTAACATAGTTTTAAGTCAGGCATCTTTTTTGCTATATACATTGGTTTTATTTTTTAGATTCCTACAAATAACAAATGTTGAATTTTTTCCCATTTTCAATAACGTAGATGAACCTAGAGAATATTATGCCTAGTAAGTCAGACAAGGACAAACACTATATGACATCACTTACATGTGCAATGTGAAAGATTCGTCATTCTTTTTAATCAAAATGCCTTTTGGGGAGGGATAAATTAGGTGTTTGGAATTAATGGATTCACACTACTACATATAAAATATTAATAGATTAAAAAACAAGCACCCTCTGTATAGCAAGGGGAACTATTAATATATTTAATATCTTGTAATAACCTATAATGGAAAAGAATCTGAAATGTACATATAAATGTATATACATGTATTTTTATATATATAATGAATCTCTTTTCTATACTCCCCAAACTAACAACACATTATAAATCAACTATATCTAAATTTTGAAAATGTTAATACAATATGATGCTTAGAATGCATTTAATAGTATCATCTTAGGCCATGATTGAACTTATAGAAAAAGTTTATATATTCATTTAGAAGCTCAAGTGGGCCTTAGGAAGCATTACTAGGAACAAAGCTAGTGGAGGTGATGAAATTCCAGCTGAGCTATTTCAAATCCTAAAAGATGATACTGTGAAAGTGCCCCACCCAATATGCCAGTAAATTTGGAAAGCTCAGTAGTGGCCACAGGACTGGAAAAGTTTTCATTCCAATACCAAAGAAGGGCAATGCCAAAGAATGTTAAACTGTGGCACAATTGTGCTCATTTCACATGCTAGCAAAGTAATGCTCAAAATTCTTCAAGCTAGGCTTCAAACAGAGAACTTTCAGATGTACAAGCTGGATTTAGAAAAGGCAGAGGAACCAGAGATCAAATTGCCAACATGTATTGGATCATAGAAAAAGAGAATTCTGAAAAAACATCTACCTCTGCTTCACTGATTGTGTTAAAGCCTTTGACTGTGTGAATCACAACAAACTGTGGAAAATTCTTAAAGCAATGAAAATACCAGACCACCTTAGCTGCCTCCTGAGAAACCTGTATGTGGGTCAAGAAGCAACAGTTAGAACCGGACCTGGAACAGTGGACTGGTTCAAAATTGGGAAAGGAGTACATTAAGGCGGTATATTGTCACCCTGCTTATTTAACTTATATGCATAATACATCATTTAAAATGACAGGCTGGATGAAGCTCAAGCTGGAATCAAGATTGCCGGAAGAAATATCAATAACCTCAGATATGCAGATAATATGGCTTTAATGGCAGAAAGCAAAGGGGAACTAAAGATCCTCTTGATGAAACTGAAAGAGCAGAGTGAAAAAGCTGGCTTAAAACTCAGCATTCAAAAAAACTAAGATTATGGCATCCAGTCCCATCACTTCATGGCAAATAGATGGGGAAATAGTAGAAACAATGGCAAATTTTATTTTCTTGGGCTCCAAAATCACTGTGGATGGTGACTGCAGCCATGAAATTAAAAGACACTTGCTCCTTGGAAGAAAAGTGATGACAAACCTAGCCAGTGTATTAAAAAGCAGAGACATCATTTTGCCAACAAAAATCCGTATAGTTAAAGCTATGGTTTTTCCAGTAGTCATGTATGGATGTGAGAGTTGGCCCGTGAAGAAGGCTGAGTGCTGAAGAACTGATGCTTTCAGATTGTAGTATTGGAGAAGACTCTTGAGAGTCCCATGGACAGCAAGGAGATCAAGTCAGTCCTAAAGGAAATCAACCCTGAATGTTCATTGGAAGTATTGATGCTGAAGCTGAAGCTCCAATATTTTGGTCACCTGATACAAAGAGCTGACTTACTGGAAAAGACTCTGATGCTGGGAAAGATTGAGGGCAGCAGGAGAAGGGGGAAACAGAGGATGAGATGGTTGGATGGTATCATCGACTCAATGGACATGAGTTTGAGCAAACTCTGGGAGATAGTGAAAGACAAGGAAGCCTGACATGCTGCAGTCCATGGGGTCGCATAATTGGACACAACTTAGCGACTGAACAACAACAGAAGCTACATGGCTCAAAAAGGACTACTATGTCTTCTCGTTCTAGGAAAGAGAATATTTTATGCCGAGGAGCCTGACAACCAAAATCTGTGGCAGAAAATTGTTTCTAGCTTTGAGCAGGGAGGGAGATGAGATTGAAAATTGAAAAAAAATTGAGAGATGATTTTGATCAGAGGTTGTGGGGCTGGAATTTGGGATATGTATTCTCTATAGGGCTTCCCAGGTGGCACTAGTGGTAAAGAACCCACCTGCCAATGCAGGAGATGTAAGAGATGTGGGTTCAATCTCTGGTCGGGAAGATCCCCTGGAGGAGGGCATGGCAATCCACTCCAGTATTCTTGCCTGGAAAATTCCATAGACAGAGGAGCCTAGGGGGCTACAATCCATGGGGTCTCAAAGAGTCTGACACGACTGAAGTGACTTAGCACAGCACAGCACCATTTCCTATAGGAGGGTAGTGAGTGGTAGGCTAGGGGTTTTTGTCAGTCTGCCTGAGAAGAAGAGATGTAGGCATTTATTTATAGGAGTCATGGGTGGGAAGCTGGTACACATTTTGTTCTTAGAGGAATAGAGCATCAAATGACATGCAAATTGGCTGCCACTATTTTGCTTCCATTAGCCCATGTGGTTTGTAGAATGTCACAGAGCTAGGAGTGTAAAAATCTAAACATCAATAACATCACCCAGGAGTAAAGGAGAATCTGACAGGATGCAGAAACTATTCCCAAGGAGCCATGAGTCAGGGAGGCCCTCTGTTGGGGTGCAAAGGCTGGGATGCTTTGCTATCCAGAGAAAGGGCTCCTAGGATGAATGGTAAGGTACAGAGAGGGACAGAGATGTTATGGGAACCATGTAACATGAGAGATTCAAATACATTTAAATATTAATTATTTTACTATTAATTTTTGAATAGGTAAGACATGCGAAATACGTGATATTTTTATTATCACCATGCAGGATCCTTTAACTTTTGGATATTTGAATTTCTCAGTCTATTCTTTTATTATATCTGGGTTTGGTGTCATGTTTTTAAAAACTTTGACTTTAAAATTATACAAATTATACAACAAAAATTATACAAATATATATTACAGTATACTTTACCAGTCATTTTTATGGTTCTATTTTTAAAGGTGTCATAAAAATTATCAGATAGATCTCCTCTTTCTGTCTCCCAGATATGTACTTTTCCTATCCAGAGGCAAGTATGGTTATCAGTTCTTTGTGTTTCTGTCTAGAAATAGTCTATGCATATACCTACTATAGTCTCTCCTTCTTCATACACCAGTAATAGCCTGCTATACACACGATAAAATGTCTTACTTCTTTTCAGTTAACAAAATGTCTTGGAGGTAGTTTCATATCAGTATACATCATGTTGCTTCATTCTTTAAAGATTTCAATGATTTTTTGGATATGTGATTCTATTCAAGTTATTCTATTCTATTTAAGCTTTGTATCAGCTCTGTGAGGTAAGCAGACATTCCGGTGATACAGATGAGGAAACTGACTTGCCTAGAGGCTCTGCAAACTGTCCAATTTTTATTTTCCCTAATAATAACAGGATAGCATTTAAATTCAGGTCTTGTGGCTCAGTGCTAAAGCTCTTCTTCCATCACACACAAAAATTATACCAGATATTCCTGAGAAACCTCCCTGTCACCTTATTCTATTAAAGTTGAAATCTCTCAGTGATCATTTGTCTTTATCTAGATTGGTAGTAATTTTCTTTCAGTACATTGTACATGCAATTTCTCTGTCTTTAGGCTTTTATTGCTGCTGTTGATAAGTCAGCTGTTGAGATAACTTATTCCTCTTTATCATTTTCCTCTGAATAATTTTTTGTTGGTTTTTTTTCCTCTCCTTCATTTGTGGTCTTCGGAGAAGGTGATGGCACCCCACTCCAGTACTGTTGCCTGGAAAATCCCATGGATGGAGAAGCCTGGTGGGCTGCAGTCCACGGGGTCGCGAAGAGTCGGACACGACTGAGCGACTTCACTTTCGCTTTTCACTTTCATGCATTGGAGAAGGAAATGGCAACCCGCTGCAGTGTTCTTGCCTGGAGAATCCCAGGGACGGGGAGCCTGGTGGGCTGCCGTCTATGGGGTCGCACAGAGTTGGACACGACTGAAGCGACTCAGCAGCAGCAGCAGCAGCAGCAGCAGCAGCAGCAGCAGCAGCAGCGGTTTCACTATACCACATCAGGTGATTAGAAAAAAAGTTATCCTTCTTAGGGTTTGTTTGACCTCTGAATCTGTGGATTGGTATTTCCTATATGTTCTGGAGAATCCTCTCTAAATTCTGCATCTGACCCATTTTTTCTTCTCTCCTACTTTTGGAACTCTGATTATACATGTTATATATTTTTATTCTACCCACTTTGTATCTTTGTTTTTTAACATCTTTATTGAGATACAGTTCACATACCATTTAAATCACTAAAGTATAGAATTCAATGGTTTATTAGTATATCTACAAAACTGTGAAGCCATCACTGAGTCAATTTTCGGTCTTTTAATCATCTCAGGAGGAAAGTCCACGTTCTTTAGCTGTCATCTCTTAGCCTATCGTCCCAACAGTTATAGTCTGAACGTTTGTTTTCCCCTAAAACTCCTATATTGAAATCTAATTCTCAGTGTGATGGTATCTAGAGGTGGGGTCTTTGGGAGGTGAGCAGGTCATGAGGATGGAGAGCCTCATGAATAGGATTAGTGCCATTTTGATAAGAGACTGAGAGCTAACTCACTCTTTTTCAGCCATATGAGGAGAAAACAAGAAATCAGCAATCTGTAGCCTTTAGATGTCAACAGTACTGTCACTCTGATCTCAGACTTCCATCCTCTAGAACTGTGAGAAATAAATGTCTGTTTGTAAGCCACCTAGTCTAGGGTACTTTGTAATAGCAGCCTCATCTAAGAAACTGTCTAACATTAAGCACCCACTTATCTACTTTCTATCTCTATATATTTGCCTCTTCTGACATTTCATATAAAGCAATACAATACACGGTCTTTTGTAACTTCTTTCACTTAGCATAATATCTTCTAAGCTAATCCATGTTGTAGCTTGTATCCATATTTCATTCTCTTTTATGGTTGAATAATATTCTGTGGTATAGATACACCACATTTTTCTTATCTCTTTATCAATGAATGGCATTTTGAGTTGTTTCCACCTTTTGGCTAGTATAAATAATGCTGCTATAAACATTCATGTACAAGTTTTTGTATGGACATACATTTTCATCTCTCTTAGGTGTATACCTAAGATTAGAATTGCTAAATAACTCCATGTATAACTTTTTGAGGAATTTCTAGATTGTTTGCCAAAGTGGCTGTGCCATTTTACATTCCTTAGCAATGTAAAGAGGACTCTCTTAGCAATGTGTAAAAATTCCAATTTCTCCACATCCTCCCAACACTTGTTTTCTTTTTCTGACTTTTTTTTTTATATTCATTCTTCTGGCTTTGAAGTAATATCCCATTGTGGTTTCAATTTCTATTTCTCTGATACTAAAGATTTTGAGCATCTTTTAAATGTGCTTATGGCCATTTGTATGTCTTTCTTGGAGAAATGTCTATTCAGATACTTTTACCATTTGAAATCATTTGCATCATTTACCATTTGCATCATTTTTTAATTATTGTGTATGTTTTTTATATTTTAGATATGAGTCTATTGTCAGATATGGTTTAGAAATATTTTTACTATTCTATGCTCTTTCACTTTCTTGATAGTGTCCTTTGAAGCAAAAAAGTTTTTACTTTTGATGAAGTCCAATTTATCTATTTCTACTTTTATTCCTTGTGTTTTTGTTGCCATGTCTAAGAATCCATTGCCTAATCCAAGGTCATGAAGATTTGCTGCTATGTTTTCCTCTAAGAGTTTTATAGTGTTGACTCTTACATTTAGGTCTTTGATCCCTTTTAAGTTAATTTTTTACATGATGTGAGTTAAGACTACAACTTCATTCTTACACATTGACTTACCCAGTTGTCCCAGCACAATTTGTTGACAATATTGTTCTTTGCCCCATTGAATGATCTTCAGTTCAGTTCAGTCACTCAGTCGTGTCCAACTCTTTCCAACCCCATGAACCGCAGCATGCCAGGCCTCATCACCAACTCCCAGAGTCCACATAAACCCATGTCCATTGAGTCAGTGATGCCACTCAACCATCTCATCCTCTGTCATCCCCTTTTCCTCCTGCCCTCAATCTTTCCCAGCATCAGGGTCTTTTCCAATGAGTCAGCTCTTTGCATCAGGTGGCCAAAGTATTGGAGTTTCAGCTTCAACATCAGTCCCTCCAATGAAAACCCAGGACTGATCTCCTTTAGGATGAACTGGTTGGATCTCCTTGCAGTCCAAGGGACTCTCAAGAGTCTTCTCCAACACCATAGTTCAAAAGCATCAATTCTTCTGTGCTCAGCCTTCTTTATAGTCCAACTCTCATATCCAAACATGACCACTAGAAAAACCATAGCCTTGACTAGACGGACCTTTGTTGGCAAAGTAATGTCTCTGCTTTTTAATATGCTGTCTAGGTTGGTCATAACTTTCCTTCCAAGGAACAAGCATCTTTTAATTTCATGGCTGCAATCACCATCTGCAGTGATTTTGGAGCCCAGAAAAATAAAGTCAGTCACTGTGTCCACTGTTTCCCCATCTATTTCCTGTGAAATGATGGTACCAGATGCCATGATCTTCGTTTTCTGAATGTTGAGCTTTAAGCCAACTTTTTCACTCCCCTCTTTCATCAAGAGGCTCTTTAGTTCTTCCTCACTTTCGGCCATAAGGGTGGTGTCATCTGCATATCTGAGGTTATTGATATTTCTCCTGGCAATCTTGATTCCAGCTTGTGTTTCTTCCAATCCAGCGTTTCTCATGATGTACTCTGCATATAAGTTAAATAAGCAGGGTGACAATATACAGCCTTGATGTACTCCTTTTCCTATTTGGAACCAGTCTGTTGTTCCATGTCCAGTTCTAACTGTTGCTTCCTGACCTGCATATAGGTTTCTCAAGAGGCAGGTCAGGTGGTTTGTTATCCCCATCTCTTTCAGAATTTTCCACAGTTTATTGTGATCCACAGAGTCAAAGGCTTTGGCATAGTCAATAAAGCAGAAATAGATGTTTTTCTGGAACTCTCTTGCTTTTTTGAATGATCTTAGACCCTTGCTAAAAAATCAATTGACCATGAAGTGTGGATTTATTTTGAACTCTCAGTTCTAGTACATTGGTGCATATGTCTATCTTTATGCCAGTACTACAGGGTCTTGATTACTGTAGATATGTAGTGTTTTGCTAAACTTACTCTAACTGTTTTACTCTTTATGATGCTGTTGTAAATTGAGTTACATTCTTAATTTAATTTTCAGTTGGTTTATTGCTGTGCTGTGCTGTGCTTAGTTACTCAGTCATGTCTGACTCTTTGCGACTCCATGGACTGTAGCCCACCAGGCTCCTCTGTCCATGGGATTCACCAGGCAAGAATACTGGAGTAGGTTGCCATGCCCTCCTCCAGGGGATCTTCCCAACCCAGGAATTGAACCTAGGTCTTCCGCATTGCAGGCTGATTCTTTAGCATCTGAGCCACCAGGGATGCCCAAGAATACTGGAATGGGTAGTCTATCCCTTCTCCAGGGGATCTTCTTGACCCAAGAATTGAACCTGGGTCCTCTGCATTGCAGGTGGATTCTTTACCAGCTGAGCTACCTAGGAAGCCCCAGTCTATAGAAATACAATACATTTTTAGTCTTACATTCTGAAAACTTGCTGCACTCATTTGTTAGTTCCAATAATTTTTTAGTGGACTTCTTAGGATTTTGTACATACAAGATTGTATCATCTGTGAATAGAGATAGTTTTACTTCTTCCTTTCCAATATGTATGACTTTTATTTATTTCATTTTCTTGTCTAATTGCCCTGGCCAGAACATTTGGTAAAATGATAAATAAAAGTAGCAGAGTATACATACTTCTGTTGTTCCTTATCTTAGGGGGAAAGCATTCAGTTTTGGTATCATTGATATGTTAACTGTAGGGTTTTTTGTAGATATGCTTTATCATGCTGAAGAAATGCCCTTCTGTTCCTAGTTTGTTGAGATTTTTATCATGAAAGCATGTTGAATTTTGCTAAATGCTTTTTCTTTGTCCATTGAGATAGTAAATTTTAAAGAATTCTATTGATATGGTCTGTGTGCATGCTAAGTCGCTTCAGTCCTGTCTGACTCTTTGCGACTCTGCTGCTGCTGCTGCTAAGTCGCTTCAGTCGTGTCCGACTCTGTGCGACCCCATAGACGGCAGCCCACCAGGCTCCCCCGTCCCTGGGATTCTCCGGCAAGAACACTGGAGTGGGTTGCCATTTCCTTCTCCAATGCATGAAAGTGATAAGTGAAAGTGAAGTCGCTCAGTCATGTCCGACTCTTTGTGACCCCATGGACTGCAGCCCACCAGGCTCCTCCATCCATGGGATTTTCCAGGCAAGAGTAACTGGAGTGGGGTGCCATACGGACCATGAACTGGCAGGCTCCTCGGTCCATGGGATTCTCCAGGCAAGAATGCTGGAGTGAGTTGCCATGCCCTCCTCCAAGGGATCTTCCTAACTGAGGGATCAAACCGGTGTCTCTTGTGTCTCCTTCACTGGTAGGCAGGTCCTTTACCACTAGCGCCACCTGGGAAGCCCAGTTAATATGGTATGTTATATTAATCAATTTTCAGATGTTAAATATCCTTATTTCTGTTCCATATTTCCATCTTATTATAGCACTTATATTTTATTATAGTCCATGTCTCCCCAGTGGATTATGAGCCTGATGAAGGGAGATACTGCATCTACAATAGATTCTTGACTTTCAGGAGAGAGATCTTTGTGGATCCTGAAATATCTGAATCCCTCTGCCAAATGCCACTGAGAAAAAGGAGAGAAAACAAATTTGGTAGAGCTTGTATTCTGGGTAGTTATGGGACCCAATCACTAGAGAAATGTCTTTTTCTTGCATGCCAATCTTCACGCAAGTAATTTGAATTTGTGCTTCAGCAAAACAACAAACCGGGAACCTTCAGAATCACTCTTGATAGCATACACATTCGTTGCTATGCTCCCTAGACCACTGATGTACATCTCTACTGTATCTGGCGTGTAGTGGGAGGGCAAAAAAGTTTGTTCATTTTATTAGGACTGTGGATCTGTACTAGGAACTCGGTTAGTTGCTGAGATTATAGAAATGCATAAAATAGAGTTCGTAACTCAAGGAGCTCAGAGTCAGCTGGGGGAAAGAGACAACTGAAATACAGTGAAAATGGTATGATGGTGCAAGCACCACAAAAGAAGAGAGAATGAGGCTTCCTGTAGCAAGTGGGGTCTGAGCTTTCCTTTCACCACCTTCACTGGCATCTTCTGGCCCAAGTCACCATCAGCTCTCTCCTGAAATAATGCAGGAACCTCCTAAATGACGTCTCTGCGCCTACCTTGCTACCCATGCAGTCCGTCCTCAGTACACCACTCAGAGTGCTTCTGTCTCTCTTTTACTTGCAGCCCAGACTGCCTGCCTATCTTTACAAAGTTAAAAACCAAGTTGCTGCCTTGGTTTACAAGTTCTACCTAATCTGACCCTCCACTATGTCTCTGATGTCTTCTCCTACTTTCACTCTTGGTAACTCCACTGCACAAACTCTGATCTCCTGCTGGTCTTCCAACATCTTAGACTCATTCTGCTCCCACTTGTGGCCTTTGTATTTGTGAGTTCTGCTTCTGGAATGCTCTTTGCAGATATCATTCCCTTGCTTTCTGCACGCCTCTGGGAGGCCTTGGGAGAAAAGCCCTGGGGAGAAAATCATCCAAATACTCTATAGAACCAGCAGACTCTTTCCCTGCTCCCTTTGTATGTGAACATGCCTATTTTTCTCTGTACCACTCACTCATTTATGTTTATTGTCTGTATTCCCCAACTAGAATATAAGTTCCATGATGTCAGGGATATTTTTGCCTATTTTGTTTTTACTCCCATTGCTTAGCATGCTTCCTAGAATGCAGTAGGTACTCATTAAATATTTGCTGACCCAGCTAATATACTGCCATTCCAAAGGTTGAGTGGGAGTGACTTAGAAAGAAGAAATGAGCTCGGCTGGGAGGTAAGTAGGGTGTTTATTGAATTCAGTGATTTAATATCTCCATGTGTGGGGTTTAGATTTTGAGCTAGATGGTTGCTGATGCCCGTTTTCATCCAATCATCTCTGAAATAACACAACAAAATGGCAGTTTTGCAGCCCAGAGTGGACCAAGAGTCTGTGTGAAGGCCACTGCTAGCTTTAGGCAATCTGAAGGTGTGTGCTACGCTAAGTTGCTTCAGTCACGTCTAACTCTTTGCAACCCCCTGGACTGTGGCCCCCCCAGGTTCCTCTGTCCATGGGATCCTCCAAGCAAGAATACTGGTGGGGTTGCCATGCCTTCCTCCAGGGGAACTTCCTGACCCAGGGATTGAACCTGTGTCTCTTATGTCTCCTGCATTGGCAGGCAGGTTCTTTACCACTAAATCTGAAGATGTAGGGGTGCCTAAATGTTGGTAACACCAAAACTTATTACCAGGCAGTGAAGATGGCTCCTGAGATCACAGCTAAATTATAGATGCTACCCAGTACTGTTTAGAAAGACACCTGGTTCTCTCATCCCAAGATAGCCCTTGCACCAAACTATAAAGCTCAAAGTTTATAAAAGGCATCCCTAACATAATGTATAATTAATAAATGTCATTTATCGAGTGCTTCCCCAGTGCCTTGCTCAGTGCTGGGAGCTTTATAATGTTCTCTCTCATAACTCTCAGAGACAGGTACTATTGTAATCTCCATTTTACAGATTAAAATAAGAGGTGCTGAAAAAATTCATAACTTGCCTAGGGCCATGGGGCTGGTAAGTGGCTAAGCTAGTAAATTTTAACTCCAGTCTGATGGAGTCTAAAACCTATGTTCTCGGTCACATTGTGTATTCTCCAGATCAGCCACCTGCAACAAATATGTTACCTTTGAGGGCAAGAACACATCTCTCCAGTTTCTGTACTTTTCTGCTTTTGGAAATGAGGTTTGGGATGTTCCAGAAGCTGCAGGTGTGTATTTACCCAGGAGCTTTGATAGGATGAGGGCAGAAGGACAGTGTAGGCCCAGATGCTGCTCTAACTGTATCAGTTATGATTTAATATATAATACTGTCAAAACTCAATTAGGGAAGTCATCAGGAGTGCAAAGGGCAAGGCAGATTAAGAAGGTAATGCTTCTTAAGATAAATATATTCTTGTCTAGGAAATGTGTTTTCTGTAATTATTTTGGGAGTCCAGGCTCCATAATCTTTATTGGAAAGAGCCTGATATATACTGGAGACAGAGTTTGGAATAGCCCAAGTCCCCTTAGGGAAAGAGCAGGAGATGTGTACTGAAGTGTAATGGTGAGTTTCTGTAATTCTCCTGCAGAGAATTAGGGGGCTGGAGGGGAGGGTGTGAGCCTCAGAAAAAGAAATGCAAACCTCAAGGGACTGTGGGTTTTTCAGAGGGTTTATAAACACTGTTTGCAGCTCAGATAATAGCATGATTCTTCCTTTTGAGGGCTTGTGGTTCTTTTTATGGGTGGTTAGGGAGGGGGCTCAGACCACAGAGACTGTTCTCGGAATCAAGGAACCCGGGTTTTCAGAAGTTTCTAGTTGTATCATGGGCAATGTGGTGACACCTCTGCATCATGCGATGGGCAGTGCTGCAAGACCCCTTGGTTTTCGGCACACCGTGAAGCACCACCAGGGCAGGTGGGAGGAGTCAAAGCACATGAGATTCTGTGAGGCTATCGCACTGCCTCCGCATGGTGTTGGCACCCCACTTCAGGGCACACTATGTCTTTCTTCTGAGCTGCTCACCTTAACATTCCCCCTGCCCCTGTTCACCCCAGAGCCAGCTGTCCACTCTCCAGGTTCATTTTTACATTTTCCTATATCCGGACTTGAGTTGGGTTCTTCTATCCAGTGTCTTAATTGAGTTCCGCTTTGATTGAGTTCCCTTATTCCATCAGAAGTTAACTCTCAAAGAAAGCTATCTGACATACCATTAGCACGCCTTAATTTTCATGGTACGTTCTAATGGCTTTTTGGAGACAATGCCTCACTCCATGGAAGAACTCGAAAGATGACTGCTGAAGTAGTCCTGGGGCAGACCAGGGGTCCAGGCTCATGGTTCCCTGACCATGGAGACGAAGATCTGGCCGGAGGAGCCATGGGACAGGCAGGAGGAGAGCCCCATTGTGTGGGAGATGCTGCTGTGCAGGGGATGTTGGGTTCTGTGTATGTATCACAAGCTAATTAGGAGAATAGATTAAGCTGCTTTGGTGTCAAAATAGCTGTGGGGAAAACAACCTTAATAGCAGGTTGCAGATGAAAGAAAAGGAAATGGGAAAGAAATGAGGAGCATTTAAAAGAAAACAATCAGGCTGGAGGGAATGAAGAGAGGAGGATACAGCAGAGCATTTAAAAAACTAAAGAAGTTGGTATGGGGTGGCATATGCATTTCTGATGAGCACCAGGGGAAGAGAGCCTAGTCCCACATTTTCTCTGCCTCAGTGTTTGTCATGTTCAAAGCCACAGATTTCCTCGGGGACAGGAAATGGGAGAAGGGAGGTGGTAAGTAACTTTGGGGCTCAGCCAGGAGGGGTGGCTTTAGCTGGCTAGACCGTGCCCTGTTTCTACTCAGTCTCAGCTCTCCTACTCTCTGTGATTCTGTGCCCGGTTTTTCTCTTCTCATTCCTTGCAGTGAGATTCCTGGTTCTTCCATCCATCTTAAGGCTTTCATCACCATCCCTTACTGCATGACTCTCAAACCTGGGTTTCCGGTCCAGGTGGATCTCCTGAGTTCTCCAGCTGCTGCCCACCCCATCCTGCATTGTCTCACCTCACATGACGACAATGGACTCATTCCTCTCCCCATGATGCCCATGCCTGCTTCTCCTCCAAACTTCTCCATCACAGCAGTGGTGCCCCCATCCACCAGAGCGAGAACACTAGGAGCCTTTCTTGATTCTCCTCTTTCCCATCACTCACTGCATTCTGTTAACTTTACCTTCTACACATAGCTCAAATTAGCTCAGCATTTCTCTTCACCTCATTGCCCCTCTCTTGGTCATCACTTACCTACACAGCAGCAGTAGCCCAGAGAATTGTTCTGTTCCATTCTCCCCACTCCCCACTCCCTGACCCCCAACATAGCCCCTTCCATAACACAGTAATCATGTCACTCTCCTTCCTAAAAACCTTCAGTGCTCCTCTGCTGTTCTGGGTATTTATTGCTGCATAAAAATATTATTCCAAATCTTAGTAGCTAAAGAAAACAGCCATTATTTATATTTCATAAACTTTGAGTCAGGAATTCAGACAGGGCTCAGCTGGGCAATTCTGTTCCACGGGGTGTCAACAGAGGTCATTTGGTCATATCCAGCTGGTAATGGGCTAGCCTAAAGCCCAAGATGGCTCCACTTATATGTCTCCACATATATGGCACTTTGGTGGAGAAGACCAAAAGTTGGGCTCAGCTGGGACTGTCAGCTGGAGCACCCATGTGTGGCCCCTCCAGTATGGTGGTCTTAGGGTAGTTGGTCTTACATGGTGATTCATGGCTCCAAGAATCAGGGTTCCAGTGAAGATGGTAGAAGCTGTATGGTGTTTCATGGCTTAGCCTCAGAAATGATACGGCATCATTTTTCATAGTGCTATATTGGCTGAAGTAGTTACAAGCCTGCCAGGTTTCAAGGAGAATGGACAAAGACCCTACCTCTCAGTGTGAGGAGTACAGTCATGTCTTTAGAAGATGGCCTTAGTACCATGGTATGTGTGGCCCTTCATGGGCTGGCTCTTGCTAGCCTCCTCTCTGCTTACCATTCTCTAAACTCATTGGATTTTATGCCCCAAAGCTTCAGCCATTCTTAGAAATTTATAACTTCTTGAGTAATCTGAACTCTCTTGCACTGTTGGATTCCTACCTTTTTTTAGAGTGGCCTTCTTACACCTTCTTCATCTGACAAATTCCTATTTCCCTTCAAGTCTTAGCTTAAGTTCTACTTCTTATAGGAAGCCTTCTATGAATCTTTTAATCTAAGTTAGGTGGCTTCCCATGAGGCCAAATAAGACTCATTACAAAGTATCACAATTGTTCATTTAACAGCCTACATCTCTCACTGAACTGAAGACATCTAACACAAGACCTGTCATGTACTAATTGGCCAAAATGTTTATTGAACCTCATACTTTCTCTAAGTCTCGGTTTCCTCATTTGTAAATTTGGAAGCCAAATAGATTTATCCAGTGTGTTATTGTCTTGATCGGTTGCTTCATCAGCATAGAATTGAAAAGGATCCTGAAACTACATCTGGGCTTAGCAAGATGGAGGATCGTGATCCATTAGTGATGTCTGCCATGGGCACAGCTTGGGGAAGAGGTAGTTTGTATGCTGTGCATTTGGCATACCTAGATTAGATTGCGCTCAGCTTTAAACATCTGTCAATAGCACTATCTATCTCACATCTACCTAGAATCCCAGACTAAGAGCTGGAAGTTTCCCATGAGATCACTCAGTCTAGTATTCTCGATGCATACGTGAGAAAACTAAGACTCAGAGAGAAAGTGATTCACCTGAAGTCAGAACCTGATTCCAGGGTGAGATCTAAGATATTGAGCTAATTTGCAGTCACATAAACTGTGCAGGAATCAGGGTTTAGTGTCTAAGATAGTTGCTGTTAACCCCAGCTCAGTGTTAATTTCCTCTCTTGTTCATTCTGGGGTTTCAAACAATTTGCCAGTAGAACAAGCCAGGTTTGATTTTTGAGCACAGTCATTTCATAGCTGCCTGTTCTTGAAAAAATTACTTGACCTTTTTAAACTTCAGCTTTCTCTTCTGTATTATAGGTAATAGTAATACCTACCACATAAATGAGATATTATAGGAAGAGCCCTTTTTAATTGTTTCTAGAACATAGTTCCCACGTCCGAGGTCAGGGGCAGTGGCCTAGAGTGCCAGGCTGCAACGGCGCAGGAACGGCCGAGAAGAGTTACCCAAGTTCGAGGTCAGGGGCGGCAGCCGAGAGGAGCTACCCCACGTCCGTGGTCAGGAGCAGTGGCTGAGAGGAACTACCCCGTGTCCGAGGTCAGGGGCTGTGGCCGAGAGGAGTTACCCCGCGTCTGAGGTCAGGGGTGGCGGCTGGGGGGAGCCACCCCACGTCCGAGGCCAGGGGCGGCGGCTGGGAGGACCAACCCCACGTCCAAGGGTCGGTGGCTGCGCGGGCACAGGAGGGCCTAGAGAAGCTATCCCATGTTGAAGGTCAGGAAGGGCGGCGGTGAGGAGATACCCCTCGTTCAAGGTAAGGAGCAGTGGCTGCGCTTTGCTGGAGCAGCCGTGAAGAGATACCCCACGCCCAAGGTAAGAGAAACCCAAGTAAGATGGTAGGTGTTGCAAGAGGGCATCAGAGGGCAGACACACTGAAACCATAATCACAGAAAACTAGTCAGTCTAATCACACTAGGACCACAGCTTTGTCTAACTCAAAGAAACTAAGCCATGCCTGTGGGGCAACCCAAGACGGGCGGGTCATGGTGGAGAGATCTGACAGACTGTGGTCCACTGGAGAAGGGAATGGCAAACCACTTCAGTATTCTTGCCTTGAGACCCCCATGAACCGTATGAAAAGGCAAAATGATAGGATACTGAAAGAGGAACTCCCCAGGTCAGTAGGGGCCAAATATGCTACTGGAGATCAGTGGAGAAATAACTCCAGAAAGAATGAAGGGATGGAGGCAAAGCAAAAAGAATACCCAGCTGTGGATGTGACTGGTGATAGAAGCAAGGTCCAATGCTGTAAAAAGCAATATTGCATAGGAACCTGGAATGTCAGGTCCATGAATCAAAGCAAATTGGAAGTGGTCAAACAAGAGATGGCAAGAGTGAATGTTGACATTCTAGGAATCAACGAACTAAAATGGACTGGAATGGGTGAATTTAACTCAGATGACCATTATATCTACTACGGCGGGCAGGAATCCCTCAGAAGAAATGGAGTAGCCATAATGGTCAACAAAAGAGTCAGAGGCGGAAAGAATACACAGAAGAACTGTACAAAAAAGATCTTCACGACCCAGATAATCACGATGGTGTGATCACTGACCTAGAGCCAGACATCCTGGAATGTGAAGTCAAGTGGGCCTTAGAAAGCATCACTACGAACAAAGCTAGTGGAGGTGATGGAATTCCAGTTGAGCTCTTTCAAATCCTGAAAGATCATGCTGTGAAAGTGCTGCACTCAATATGCCAGCAAATTTGGAAAGCTCAGCAGTGGCCACAGGACTGGAAAAGGTCAGTTTTCATTCCAATCCCAAAGAAAGGCAATGCCAAAGAATGCTCAAACTACCGCACAATTGCACTCACCTCACATGCTAGTAAAGTAATGCTCAAAATTCTCCAAGCCAGGCTTCAGCAATACATGAACTGTGAACTTCCAGATGTTCAAGCTGGTTTTAGAAAAGGCAGAGGAACCAGAGATCAAATTGCCAACATCTGCTGGATCATGGAAAAAGCAAGAGAGTTCCAGAAAAATATCTATTTCTGCTTTATTGACTATGCCAAAGCCTTTGACTGTGTGGATCACAATAAACTGTGGAAAATTCTGAAAGAGATGGAAATACCAGACCACCTGATCTGCCTCTTGGGAAATCTGTATGCAGGCCAGGAAGCAACAGTTAGAACTGGACATGGAACAACAGACTGGTTCCAAATAGGAAAAGGAGTACGTCAAGGCTGAATATTGTCACCCTGCTTATTTAACTTCTATGCAGAGTACATCATGAGAAACGCTGGACTGGAAGAAACACAAGCTGGAATCAAGATTGCCAGGAGAAATATCAATAACCTCAGATATGCAGATGACACCACCCTTATGGCAGAAAGTGAAGAGGAACTAAAGAGCCTCTTGATGAAAGTGAAAGTGGAGAGTGAAAAAGTGGGCTTAAAGCTCAACATTCAGAAAATGAAGATCATGGCATCTGGTCCCATCACTTCATGGGAAATAGATGGGGAAACAGTGGAAACAGTGTCAGACTTTATTTTTTGGGGCTCCAAAATCACTGCAGATGGTGATTGCAGCCATGAAATTAAAAGATGCTTACTCCTTGGAAGGAAAGTTATGACCAACCTAGATAGCATGTTCAAAAGCAGAGACATTACTTTGCCAACAAAGGTCCATCTAGTCAAGGCTATGGTTTTTCCTGTGGTCATGTATGGATGTGAGAGTTGGACTGTGAAGAAGGCTGAGCACTGAAGAATTGATGCTTTTGAACTGTGGTGTTGGAAAAGACTCTTGAGAGTCCCTTGGACTGCAAGGAGATCCAACCAGTCCATTCTGAAGGATATCAGCCCTGGGATTTCTTTGGAAGGAATGATGCTAAAGCTGAAACTCCAGTACTTTGGCCACCTCATGCGAAGAGTTGACTCATTGGAAAAGACTGATGCTGGGAGGGATTGGGGGCAAAAGGAGAAGGGGACGACAGAGGATAGATGGCTGGATGGCATTACAGACTCGATGGACGTGAGTCTGAGTGAACTCCGGGAGTTGGTGATGGACAGGGAGGCCTGGCGTGCTGCGATTCATGGGGTCGCAAAGAGTCAGACTCGACTGAGCAACTGAACTGAACTGAGAACATAGTTAGGACTCAACAATTATCTATTAGTAACAATTTATTATTAATATCATGACCACTGGTACTATCATTACACGGCTTTAACCTGGCTTACTCCCTTGAGTGGGCACAAAGGCTAGACGGACTGGGTCACAAGGCACAGGGCACATGTTATCTGAATTCATAGGGCTGACTTGAGACTTGTTAAGGAAAATTTGAAGAGTCCCATTTTCTCCAACCAGAAGGCTTTACAACTGAACCGAGTGACAGGCTGTGGTTCACACCTGGGAACTGTCTCTAGTCCACTATCACAGGAGAGACATTTTCAATCAGTATTTCTGTAAGGGAGAAAGACTGGCTCATCTAACAGGCCAGATGCTTTATCAGATCTAAACAGTGTTGTCTTTGGGGAAGAGAGGGGATAAATGGTAAAAGTCAATAGAAAACAATTGACTTCAGACAAATTTTACACACACACGTTTAGAGAGAGGCTGGCACCGTGGTGAGGACTTGGGGAGAGGCAGGAATGGTTAGGTGTTGATCTAATTTTTGAAGGGCTAATGCATGGAGCTCTCCAGGCAACAATGGCAAATGCACTTCTAATCATCTCCATATTAAATTTAGCATCAAGGAGAGGGGCACTTCTCTCTCTTCAATTTCATAGGAATGTGATTAACATGGATATAAAAAAGTTAAAGGAAACAGAATTTGATTTGAACTTATAGTCTATTTCAAAGTGAAAATTAAGATGCATTTGCAGGGTTTTCGTGGATAAGTTTCCAGGGACTCTAAACTGTGATTGAACCAAGTTCATCTTGTACTTTTTCTCCCTCCCTTTCTTCTTTCAATGGGGTTTAACTCTGCTGGGAATGAAGCAAGAGGAAGGAAGAAATAAAGCAGCGAAGTGCCAGGAGGATGCCATGCTGGGGTAGGGAGGAGAGGTACTTTAGCAACACTGCAGTCTAAAGGATTTCACGCTGGTGTATCCAGGGGAAGTGAGCCCCTTGGTTGGTGATGAACCCTTTGTCAGCATGAGAGTGGGGCTCTCTGAATTTGAAAGAAGCAAGTTGGACACAATCAAGAAGGAGCATCTGTAAACTGTAAATCTGGTGGTTGGCGGTTGTGTTCAGTGCTGACATGGATTAGGCCGAAATTCTGTTGACAGTCATCCAAGCAGGGGACAACTCCAAATTCTCTTCTTTCTTTAGTCCCTCTCCCTCACCTTTTGACTAAAATGTTTTGAATTTAGACACTGAGAACTTTAAAAGTTCTGTGGGCATCTGCACCTGGAAAGATCTCCCTGAATTTAATAATTTGGGCGAATAGTGAAGAAAAAGAAAGGGGAGAGAAATGGGGCTCCTCTGGCTTTGATAACGAAGGCACCTTTAATTTTCCTGCCTTAAATCATGTACACATGCTGTGCTTTGTAGCTCTCAACCTATGGTGTTTGAGATTTATTTATTTTTTATTTAAATTAAAAAAAATTGGAGTATAGTTGATTTACAAAGTTGTCTTAGTTTCAGTTATACAGCTAAGTGAATCAGTTATACACATACATGCATCCACCTTTTTTTTAAAGATTCTTTTCCCATATAGGCTATTAAAGAGTACTGAATAGAGTTCCCTGTGCTATACAGCAAATTCTTATTAGTTATCTATTTAATATATGGTAGTGTCAGTTTTCATTCCAATCCCAAAGAAAGGCAATGCCAAAGAATGCTCAAACTACCGCACAATTGCACTCATCTCACATGCTAGTAAGGTAATGCTCAAAATTCTCCAAGCCAGGCTTTAGCAATACATGGACCGTGAACTTCCTGATGTTCAAGCTGGTTTTAAAAAAGGCAGAGGAACCAGAGATCAAATTGCCAACATCTGCTGGATCATGGAAAAAGCAAGAGAGTTCCAGAAAAATATCTATTTCTGCTTTATTGACTATGCCAAAGCCTTTGACTGTGTGGATCACAATAAACTGTGGAAAATTCTGAAAGAGATGGAAATACCGGACCACCTGATCTGCCTCTTGGGAAATCTGTATGCAGGCCAGGAAGCAACAGTTAGAACTGGACATGGAACAACAGACTGGTTCCAAATAGGAAAAGGAGTACGTCAAGGCTGTATACTGTCACCCTGCTTATTTAACTTCTATGCAGAGTACATCATGAGAAACGCTGGGCTGGAAGAAGCACAAGCTGGAATCAAGATTGCCAGGAGAAATATCAATAACCTCAGATATGCAGGTGACACCACCCTTATGGCTGAAAGTGAAGAGGAACTAAAAAGCCTCTTGATGAAAGTGAAAGTGGAGAGTGAAAAAGTTGGCTTAAAGCTCAACATTCAGAAAACGAAGATCATGGCATCCAGTCCCATCACTTCATGGGAAATAGAGGGAGAAACAGTGGAAACAGTGTCAGACTTTATTTTTTGGGGCTCCAAAATCACTGCAGATGGTGACTGCAGCCATGAAATTAAAAGACACTTACTCCTTGGAAGGAAAGTTATGACCAACCTAGATAGCATATTCAAAAGCAGAGACATTACTTTGCCAACAAAGGTCTGTCTAGTCAAGGCTATGGTTTTCCCTGTGGTCATGTATGGATGTGAGAGTTGGACTATAAAGAAATCTGAGTGCAGAATAATTGATGCTTTTGAACTGTGGTTCAAAAGAGAAGACTCTTGAGAGTCCCTTGGACTGCAAAGAGATCCACCCAGTCCATTCTGAAGGAGATCGGCCCTGGGATTTCTTTGGAAGGAATGATGCTGAAGCTGAAACTCCAGTACTTTGGCCACCTCATGCGAAGAGTTGACTCATTGGAAAAGACTCTGATGCTGGGAGGGATTGGGGGCAGGAGGAGAAGGGGACGACAGAGGATGAGATGGCTGGAAGGCATCACAGACTCCATGGACGTGAGTCTGAATGAACTCCGGGAGTTGGTGATGGACAGGGAGGCCTGGCGTGCTGTGATTCATGGGGTCGCAAAGAGTCGGACATGACTGAGCAACTGAACTGAACTGAACTGTGTATATGTCAACTGCAATTTGCCAATTTATCTTCTCCACTCCTTATCCCCTGGAACCCATGAGTTTGTTTTCTCCATCTGTGACACTGCTGCTGCTAAGTCGCTTCAGTCGTGTCCGACTCTGTGTGACCCCATAGACGGCAGCCCACCAGGCTTCCCGTCCCTGGGATTCTCCAGGCAAGAACACTGGAGTGGGTTGCCATTTCCTTCTCCAATGCATCAAACTGAAAAGTGAAAGTGAAGTCGCTCAGTCATGTCCGACTCTTAGCGACCCCATGGACTGCAGCCCACCAGGCTCCTCCGCCATGGGATTTTCCAGGCAAGGGTACTGGAGTGGGTTGCCATTGCCTTATCTGTGACTCTACTTTTTGTAAATAAGTTCATTTTGTAAATAAATTTATTTTATAAATAAGTTCATTTGTACCTTTTATTTTTTTTGTTTTTGAACATCTGTTTTATTTATTTTATTTTTTTAATTTAATTTTATTTTTAAACTTTACATAATTGTATTAGTTTTGCCAAATATCAAAATGAATCTGCCACAGGTATACATGTGTTCCCCATCCTGAACCCTCCTCCCTCCTCCCTCCCCATACCATCCCTCTGGGTCGTCCCAGTTCACCAGCCCCAAGCATCCAGTATCGTGCATCGAACCTGGACTGGTAACTCGTTTCATACATGATATTTTACATGTTTCAATGCCATTCTCCCAAATCTTCCCACCCTCTCCCTCTCCCACAGAGTCCATAAGACTGTTCTATACATCAGTGTCTCTTTTGCTGTCTCATACACAGGGTTATTGTTACCATCTTTCTAAATTCCATATATATGCGTTAGTATACTGTATTGGTGTTTTTCTTTCTGGCTTACTTCACTCTGTATAATAGGCTCCCATTTATAACTTTTAAATTTTAGATTCCACATATAAGTGATATCATATGATATTTGTCTTTCTGTGTCTGAGTTCACTCAGTATGACGATCTCTAGGTCCATCTATGTTGCTGCAGGTGGCATTATTTTGTTCACTTTTTGTGGCTGAGTAGTATTCCATTGTATATAGGTACCACGTCTTCTTTATCCATTCCTCTGTTGATGGACATTTAGGTTGCTTCCATGACCTTGGATTTGTAAACAGTGTTACAGTGAACACTGGGGTGCATGTATCTTTGCAAATTATGATTTTATCTGCGTGTGTGCCCAGGAACAGGACTGCTGGACCACATCATAACTCTATTTTTAATTTTTTAAGGAACCTCTATAATGTTCTCCAATAGTGGCTGTACATTTACGGTCTCACCAATAGTGTAGGAGAGTTTCCTTTTCTCCATACCCTCTCCAGCATTCATTGTTTATAGATTTTTTGATGATGGCCATTCTGATTCATGTGAGAACCTTATTGTGGTTTTGATTTACATTTCTCTAATAATTAGTGATGTTGAGCATCTTTTCATGTGCTTTTTGGCCATTGTGTGTCTTCTTTGGAGAAATGTCTATTGAGATCTGCCCATTTTTTGATTGGTCTATTCATTTTTTCTGATATTGAGCTGCATGAGCTATTTGTATATTTAGGAGATTAATCTTTTGTTGGTTGGTTTGATTGCAAATATTTTCTCCCATTCTGAAAGTTGTCTTTTTGTTTTGTTTATGGTTTCCTCTGTTGTGCAAAAGCTTTTAAGTTTAATTAGATACCATTTATTTATTTTTGTTTTTATTTTCTTTATTCTAGGAGGTGGATTAAAAAGATCTTGCTGTGGTTTATGTCAGAACCTCCTGTTGTAAAACAGCTCATGCAAATGGTAATTATGGTGCCTGGCCAGGGTGAGTGGTTTCAGTCCATGTGCTTCCCCCAACAGCTTCAGCTCCTACTCTGGGTGATTTCCTAGCACGGGATCTGTCTGCATCGTCCTAGATCACTGCTGTGGGTCCTGGCACCCACTGGAGGATTTCCTAGTAGCAGAGTTTTCTGTGCCCACCCAGGACAGTGGTGCAGGTCCTGGTATCTGCCGATGGAGTGCCTATTGGGGGAGTGATCCATACCCTCCTAGGATAGCTAGGTGGGTCCTGGCACCCACTGGCAGTTTTCTAGTTGTGGGAGCTATCCGCACCCTCCCTGGACAGTGTAGGCAGGTCCTGGTGGAGTTCCTAGTGTGGGGAGCTGTCTGCACCCTTCTGAGTCAGTGGGGGTGGGTCCCAGGGCACACTGGTGGAATGGCTAGTGGCTGGAGCCATCTGTGCCCTTCTAGGTCAACAGTGGTGGGGCCTGGCCTCTGCCTGTGAGTCTGGAAGAGGTGGCCAGTGGTGGCCTCTGGAGCCCGAGATGGCAGCAGTGACTCACACTGCAGCTGGAGCTCTGCGGGGAGAGTCTTATAGCCTGGGAGCACTCACAGGGCAAGAAATTCCTGTGGTGGTCCTGCCCCTCTCCTTATGCACCTCCCAACAATGGTGCCTTGTCTTTCTGGCAGGCCAAGGCTTCTTCCTAGTCCATCCTGAGTTGCAATGGCCTGACCTTTTCAGGCTGTTTCCACACCTAACCTTGGTTCTGTCCCTGGGACTGAACTTCAGAGTCTGAACTTCAGCCACCGACCCCCACCCTCACCGACAGGAGTATCTCAGGTTGTGGGCACCTGGTGGCAGTGCCAACCCTCTGTACAGGTTCCTCTCCATTTTGCCCTCCACAGACTGGTTGCTGCTCTCCCCTCGGAAGTTTCCAAAATTCTCCCTCCATCTAGTCTAATCTCTCTGCTGATGAGGAGCCTCTCCTCCTTCACAGCTCCCTTCCTGGGGCACAGGCCTCAGTCTGATTCCTTCTTTTTTCTTTGTCTTTTTTTTCCTACCCAGTTATGTGGAGGTTTTCTTGTCTTTTCAGTCCTCTGAGGTCTTCTGTCTACATTTAGTAGCTGTTCTGTGTGAATCGTCCCACCTGTAGATATAGTTTCAGTGTGTCTATGGAGGGAGGTAAACTCTGCTTCCTACTCCTTTGCCATCTTGGGCTTGACCAGGATTTATTTTTTCTAATGGATGCTTTTTGGGAGTATGTTTACAAGTTTATCACCTTCTTTAGGAAAGGGCCTTCTTTGAACATGCTCTTACCTTTAATAAGTAATTCAAGAAACATAGTCTCTTGGTCTGGCTAAACATTAGAAAACCGTGTAATCCCAGGGAATGTATTTAATTGGGAAATTGACCCAGAACCCAATTTAGCATCATCATCCAGGCCAGACAGGGCCAGGCTGACGTCAGCAGGAGTCTGGCTGCCTCAGGAGCTGGGGACAGAGCTTGCTTGATTAAGATGTTTCCTGGGAAATGGAATTAAGCCTAATGATTTCCAATGGAAGGGACTGCTAATTGGGGAGGCAATACTGCTTAATTGGGACACCTGCAGGTAATTAAAGGCTCCCTCCCAATGGCCTTCTCTGTACTTACGACTCTGGGAGGTTAAGACAATGTGGAGGATATAGGTGCCCTCAGCCCCTCTGCTATGTCTCGGCCTTGACCCTCTGTCCAGGGCCTTTCAACCAGGCCACTTTTCTATTCCTTGACAAAAATGCTTTGCATGAGGCCTTCTATGGACTTTCAGGGGCTTGAGTGAGCTATGGTATCTGATGCTAACCTGCTGCTGGGGAGTCTAGTGAGCTCCCTGGAAATGGGAGAAAAAGGCAGCACGGTAACATGGCAGCATGACATCAGACCCCAGAGGCCTCTACATCAAGTGACTCTGACGAATGGGACTTAAGATTGAAGATGTCACCTTCTGCAGAGACGGGCAGCCCCAGCCCCATGTGGGAAGGGAGCCCTGGTGGAGAATCCTCTGGATTAAGATTTGGATAAACTGATTTTTAGATCCAAGTCTACTGCCCATGAACATTGTGACTCACCTCTTTGGGCCTCAGTTTTTTCAAATGAAAATGATTCTAGTTATGGACAAGGACAATGTAAAGATCCTTTCACTCTAGGTGCTGGATAAGGGACTGGAGAAGGATAAGCTTTTAAAATCTATGTTCTGGGGAACTTAATCTGGTGGGGTAGACAAACCTGTAAATCATCACTTGCCACGTGGTGTTACAGGTCATAGTAGACAATGGAGGAGCAGACCTGTTATCAGAGAAGAACAGACAGCTTTAGAGGGAGGGAACATTTCGGTGAATGTTTATAAACAGATAAGGCAGAGGGAGAAAGCATCCCAAGCAGGGAGAAGGGCATATGTAAAGGCCCGGGCATGCAAACCTCATGCAGGCACAACCCAAGAATAATCACTGGTGATGCATTTCTGTTGAGTGGAAGGATGTGCATCTTGGGGAAAGAGAAGAGTGGGGGGAATACGGCAAGTCCCCTACATACAAGGGAGCTCTGTTCCCAGAGCATGTTCATAAGTCCATCAGAGTTGGCCTAGGTACCCAACTGGCTGCCACAATAAGCTATATAGTACTGTACTGTGATAGGTTTATAATACTATTCATACAAATAGTACATAGAAAGGAGACAAACACAATAAATAAAACATTAAAAAATTTACAGTACCGTGCCTTGAAAAGTACAGTAGTATAACAGCTGGCATACAGCGGCTGGCATCTAGTGAACAGGTAAGAAGAGTTACTGACTGGAGGAGGGAGAGGAGGTGGAGGATGGTGGAGCTGAAGGACCATCAGCAATGAGAAACAGAGGGCAAGCTGAAATTTCACTCATGCCTGATGTTGATGGAACATATGTTTGCATCTTTGAGAGTCTGCAACTTAAAGGTTTGTATGTAGGGTCTTACTGTATGAGACAGTGCAGGTCACAGGAGATCATGGATCATGAAAGACCATCTACATTACTCCAGGGAGCTTGGTTGGACTTTTTCTAATAGGCAGTGGGTGGTTGTTGAAGAGTGTTTAGTGTGGGAGTGACAGAGTCACAACTGAATTTGGGAAAAGTCACTCTGATAGAAGTGTGGTCCTAATGGGGGAGCTAGATTAGAGAGGCCAGGCTGGAGGCAGGGAAGCTGCTACAACAGTCTGGAAGAGGAGTGGCGAGTCCCTAAGTTCAGGCAAAGCCAGTGGGAATTGAGAGGAGGGAACAGTGGAGTTTGTATCATGGATTGCTTTGTATGCTGCTATTATGGCAGAAAGTGAAGAGGAACTAAAAAGTCTCTTGATGAAAGTGAAAGTGGAGAGTGAAAAAGTGGGCTTAAAGCTCAACATTCAGAAAACGAAGATCATGGCATCCGGTCCCATCACTTCATGGGAAATAGATGGGGAAACAGTGGAAACAGTGTCAGACTTTATTTTTCTGGGCTCCAAGATCACTACAGATGGTGACTGCAGCCATGAAATTAAAAGACGCTTACTCCTTGGAAGGAAAGTTATGACCAACCTAGATAGCATATTCAAAAGCAGAGACATTACTTTGCCAACAAAAGTCTGTCTAGTCAAGGCTATGGTTTTTCCTGTGGTCATGTATGGATGTGAGAGTTGGACTGTGAAGAAGGCTGAGCACCGAAGAACTGATGCTTCTGAACTGTGGTGTTGGAGAAGACTCTTGAGAGTCCCTTGGACTGCAAGGAGATCCACCCAGTCCATTCTGAAGGAGATCAGCCCTGGGATTTCTTTGGAAGGAATGATGCTAAAGCTGAAACTCCAGTACTTTGGCCACCTCATGTGAAGAGTTGACTCATTGGAAAAGACTCTGATGCTGGGAGGGATTGGGGGCAAGAGGAGAAGGGGATGACAGAGGATGAGATGGCTGGATGGCATCACTGACTTGATGGATGTGAGGCTGAGTGAACCCCGGAAGTTGGTGATGGACAGGGAGGCCTGGCGTGCTGTGATTCATGGGGTCGCAAAGAGTCGGACATGACTGAGCGACTGATCTGATCTGATCTGATTTTTAGTTTTAGGTTTTTGGGAACTCTGTAATCTGCCCCGGGAAAGCGCTTGCTTCCCTTTCAGCCAAAGGCGCCTTGTCTGTACTTCTTTACCTGCTCTCACCCTTTGCTCTGCAGAGAGCTTCCCAAGACTCAGTTTTCCAAAGCAGACTTTGACAAGGCTTGGGATACCCTACTCAATGTCTGCAGACAAGAGGAGTGAGACAGGACAAGAATTTGAGGCTCTGACTTTCCTAGGATGTTTAGGAAAGAGAATTCTGGCAACAACACACAGGAACGTAGCCCAGTGCTCAAGTTTCAGTAGGTTTGGAAAAAACACTTGATTGAAAAGGTGCGGAGATGGGGAAGCACA
The DNA here is from genome assembly GCF_029407905.1 of Bubalus kerabau. NCBI lineage: Eukaryota > Metazoa > Chordata > Mammalia > Artiodactyla > Bovidae > Bubalus > Bubalus kerabau. The sequence continues at coordinate 217,870,123 of NC_073624.1, read as the reverse complement.
AAGGTGAGCTGGAGCCATGGGTAATTGCAGTTTTCACTGTGACCATCATCTCAGGTTCTCTCCTTTTGTAGCCGCAGTTTGGGTAATAGACACGGTATTCATGCCACAATGGATGAGGTAGGGGCCCATTTCCAATTAAAAAAAAAAAAAGCTATTCCCAAGGGTTGGGTCACTTAAAGGCTTGGTACAGGCTGTTGGTGCCAATGCAAACTCTTGGGACTAAAGCTGTTACTTTCTAGGCCCCATCAAAAAATATATTCAGCGTTGAAGTTTTTTGAAGTGTTCAATTATGATTCTCTATGAAGTGCTTCTTTGAATAGCCCATGTGCAGAGTATGAGTTAATGGGGCTGAGGTAAGCTAGCAGGGGATTTTCTTGTTTTTCCATCTGAAGAAACAGAGACCCATCCCTCCCCTCCTAATTCTTACAATACTGACTCTCAGGACCGCCCCTTAGCAGAGAATGCCTTAGACTGAGCTTGGAATGTATGTGTCCATGTAAAAAGTATTACTTGGTACATTTTCAGAATTCTCATTCTTAAGTGAAGTTTGGTTCCTTTCAGCTTGTTTTATTTCTTTCTGAAGTCCTAAGTTAAAAGAACCCCATTAGAGCAGCATGGGAAATAGATGGGGAAACAGTGAAAACAGTGTCAGACTTTATTTTTTTGGGCTCCAAAATCACTGCAGATGGTGATTGCAGCCATGAAATTAAAAGACACTTACTCCTTGGAAGGAAAGTTATGACCAACCTAGATAGCATATTAAAAAGCAGAGACATTACTTGGCCAACAAAGGTCCATCTAGTCAAGGCTATGGTTTTTCCAGTAGTCATGTATGGATGTGAGAGTTGGACTGTGAAGAAAGCTGAGTGCCGAAAAATTGATGCTTTTGAACTGTGGTGTTGGAGAAGACTCTTGAGAGTCCCTTGGACTGCAAGGAGATCCAACCAGTACATTCTAAAGGATATCAGTCCTGGGTGTTCTTTGGAAGGAATGATGCTAAAGCTGAAACTCCAGTACTTTGGCCACCTCATGCAAAGAGTTGACTCATTGGAAAAGACTCTGTTGCTGGGAGGGATTGGGGGCAGGAGGAGAAGGGGACACAGAGGATGAGATGGCTGGATGGCATCACCGACTCGATGGGTATGAGTTTGAGTGAATTCCGGGAGTTGGTGATGGACAGGGAGGCCTGGCGTGCTGCGATTCATGGGGTCGCAGAGTCGGACACGACTGAGAGACTGAACTGAACTGAGAGCAGGCGTCTGAAGGGGCCTTTCTTGTTTGGGGAGCCATAGGCTGACCTGGCTTTTCTTTCCAGCCTCTTGAGGTCAGGAGCTTGTGTTCCTCCCCTGTGGCCTCCATGTGCCCAGGCAGTGAAGCACCTAGAATTTCTTTAGGGCAGTCCCTTCCACTGACCATGTGACATTGATTTCACCCATGGTGTGGGAGAGTCAGTCTTATCATCTTAGTATATACTTATTCTGGGAAAGTGTTTTCTGAATGGGAAACTGCAATAAAGTTTCCCAGTGAAGAATGAAAGTGAAACTGTGAGTAGCTTAGTTGTGTCCAACTCTTTGCAACCCATGGACTGAAGCCTGCCAGGCTCCTCTGTCCATGAAATCCTCCAGGCAAAAATATTGGAGTGGGTTTCTATTCCCTTCTTCAGGGAATGTTCCCAACCCAGGGATCGAACCCAGGTCTCCCATGTGGCAGGCAGATTCTTGACCATAAACCACAGAGGGGGCTGTCCTGCCTAAGTAACTTCCCATTGGGCCTACACGGTTGGCCATAATTCAGCCTCTCTGGACTGCTGTGGCCTCTTTTTGCTTTGTTGTCTCGGTGACAGCTATACTAATCACTTGTCTTGGTCCCACCTTAGGGACATGGCACAGACTGTGCCTGTGATGGGGATGCTCTTTTTCCCCACATCCAGGTAATTCTTGCTCATCCTTCATTTGGCCCTATGGAGGTCTTGTCTGACCCTTAATCTAAATCAGGTACCCTCTCTTCACTCTACTATCCATCCATCACTCCCAATTCACAGCCCTTATTAAAATTTGCTGGGCCATGTCTGCATGTTGAAATTACTGACTTTGTCTGCCTAGACTCTAAACTCCCAAGGGCAAGTACCTTGTCGGTCTTAGTCTCCAGTAAATTATAGTTTATCATGCAGTGCCTGGAACATAGTAGGTACTTAACAAGCATCTTTTGAGGAAATGAATGACGGATGTAAACTTTTAGTCCAGTGTGGCAGCCAGGGTGGGCAGAGCTGGAAGGCATAAGCTACAGTGCAGAAGGTCTAGGTCTGGTCCATCCAGAAACAATGATGGACACACTGCTTCTAGAACTTCACTGCGTCTACCCTGTAGGGGCCATCAGAGTGGGGCAAAGGATTCATGCCTGGGCTGTGATGTTTCTGACTCAGTAGTAGTTCTGCTTTGGTGTCTCCCATCTTCTCAAAGTCCTGACAATGCCCTTGGTGTTTTCTTCCATTCCTGCAGGGTTGGGTGGTCTGATGGGCTGGGATCCAGGGTGGGGATGGAGAAGGGTAGAAATTGTGGCCAGACTGGAGGCTGGCGGAGCTGTTTCCTTAGCAGGATATCTGTTGATGAACTAGCTAAGAGCCATTGTGAGAGGTTATTAATCTCAATTAAGCCTGATTAGGATGTGATTGGATTTGAATTGAGGCTGTCCAAGTCAAGCCTGGCCCATTTGATAGTCTACTCAATAGCAGGCTTATATCACACAGGCTGGCTTCCACATCGGGGCGGAAGGAGAGCCCCTGGCACCTCTGGGAAGGAGGGTCCAGATGCAGTGACTATTCAGGACCCCAGCCCCAGGAGGCGTCACAGATTGTATGAACCTAACTGCTGCTGACTTCTTGGGAAGATATGACATTCACAACAGGGAGATTATTAATTGTCACAATTATGAGATTAATACCTTGCAAAAAGACATTTTTATCGTGTTCCTACTGAGGATGTATTGGGAGAGGACACGATACTCAGTGTTGAGCCAGGGTAGCAAGTTGGACTGAGCAGCTTCCTGGCTTCTGCTGAGGGGCAGGTGGTTTCCTTAACAGCAGGAGTGTTGGCTGGGCCTGGCAGGCTGCTCAGGGCTCCAGCTGTTGAAAATCATGGCTCAACCGTTGTTATCATACAGAACAATGAATGAGGTCATTAGCGTGTGGGCCAGACAGGTTGGGCCAATCATGAAACTATTAGTCCTAAGCCTGGACTGCAGAGGCCTGGGGAACCATTAGCTACTGAATAGTAGGAAAATCAACCCACTCCAGTATTCTTGCCTGGAGAATCCCAGGGACAGAGGAACTTAGTGGACTGCCATCTATGGGGTCGCACAGAGTCGGACACAACTGAAGCGACTTAGCAGCAGCAGCAGCAGCAGTAGGAAAATGTTAGCAGTCATACCCCTGTTTTTGTATGTAACATGTGTCTGAACTAAAGTCAAAAGTGACTAGGTGGCCATTGAACAATAGACATGTGTTATAAGGGTGTGTTTGTTCTCAGAGAATTTAAACTATAACAAAATCCTTGAAGCTTCTTACCATTTAAACATATTATTAAATGACATGGTCATGTTTCATATGTTATTTTAAAAAATAAAATTTACTTTTATCAAGATAATATGTACTATGCCATGCTCAGTCACTTCATTCATGTCTGACCCTCTAACCCCATGGACTGTAGCCCAACAGGCTGCTCTGTCCATGGGGTTTTTCAGGCAAAAATACTGGAGTGGGTTGCCATGTCCTCTCACATGGGATCTTACCCACCAAGGGATCAAACTCACGCCTCCTGCATTGAAGGCAGGTTCTCTACCACTGAGCCATTTGGGAAGCCCCAAGGTAATATATGCACAGTCATTAAATACTTAAAATGAAAAGTAGCAGTCAAATGTCCCTCCCTCATCCCTTTTTAGTTATGTCCCTGAGTCAGCTGCTTTCCACATCTTTAATATTTTGGGGGGAACTTAACTCTGTTTTTATAGATAATATATTAACACTGCCATTTCTTTCTGTTTATTTATTTATTGAGATAGAGATTTAAGGTACCATATTATGTTACAGGTGTACAAACAGTGATTCACAATTTTTAAAGGTTGTACTCCATTTATGGTTATTATAAAATTGTCTATATTCCCTGTGTTGTACAATATGTCCTTGTAGCTTATTTTTTTACCATTTCTTAATGTACCCACTTTAGACATTATTGCATTCTTTTTAGCGTCTGGGTGGGTTTAGAATGCTCACACACAGTCCTCTACCTACTGTCCGCTTCTCACCACACTGCTACCTCCCCATCCTTCCAGTATGATTATGTAGTACATTTTATTTGAATTTGAAATCAATGGTTACATGCCTATGATTAGTTTATGGACAAGCTAAGTACAGTACTACAGTTGTTTTCTTTTTGGAGGAATGTTTATTTTGTTTTGTTTTCCTAGAGTTAATGTCTCCCCCCTCCTACTTTTTACTTGCAGAATTTTCGTTTTACATAACCTTCATTTCTTTTTCAGTAGCAACCTCTACACTTCTATCACAGTTTTTTTCTAAATATACACATAGATAGCCTATCAATTCTGTGATGTTGGTTTTCTTCTGGAGTCCTCCTTTCTAGAAGCTTCGATTATCTTGCTTCTTCTAAACTGATTATTCTCTAGGCTTGTGGCACAGTGTCACCCAGAAATAGTAACAGCTTTCCTGCTTCAGATCCCTTGTTTAAGTTTTGAGTTCTTTCAACTCTGAAAATGAACTTGTTTATTCTCACAGGAATGATAGCTTAGCTGGTTAAGAAATCTCAGGTTAAAAACTTATTTGAAACCATTAATCCATTATCTTTTGCAATCCATGTTCAATTCTCTCCCTTTCTTTGGTCTTTCTTTCTAGAAAAGAGGGAGGAAGCTAGGTGAAAACTCTAGTTTTGGGGTAAATCCTTTGTTTTCCAAGGTTTTTATTGATTTTTATTTGAGCTATCTTATTTTTACTTTTAGATTTCTTTTTTTCAACTCTGTTCTCTTAACAAAGAGAATCTTATTTTTTTTCTTGGATGTAGCATCTATTTTTTATTAAAATTTTGACATTTGTTTCTCTTGATTAGCTTAGTTTACCTGTTCTTTACTTTTCTCTGTTTGTTTTGATCTACTTCTCATATCAGAAAAATTCCGCAAATGTTAAATGATCTTTGGTTGGGTATTATTGCACAATAGGGTCCTGAAAAAGCTGATTACTCTGTGTGTGTGTGTGTGTGTGTATGCATGTGATGTATGTCTGTTAGTATACTTCACTCAAGTGATACCAGGCAAATGTAGAAATCTGGACATGTTTTCTCTGGAAATGAATCCTCTAGTCTCCAGCCTGTGAGTGGAATGCTTTGTTTTCAGCCTTCTGAGAATAGAGTGGAGGAATGGGAACTGCAGACTTAAGCTACGTTTATCTCTAATATGCCAGCTGTTCTTGAGTCCAAAGCCTGTCTGGATGGATTTCTCCAGAGAGTAAACCTTTGGCAACTGGGTGGGTGGACTTAGTTACCTGACTCTTTGGGGTTGTGAAGGCACAATAATTCTGTATTCTGACTTTTCGTGAGTCCTCTTATTTTCAACTTTGTGCCTCACGCTACCCACCTACTGCCTTTGATGGCACCTAGAACCTTAAATTCTGAGCCTTTCCAAGGTCTGTGCTGGGGTGAGGGAAGAAGGGATTAGTTTGTATATCATGGGTGTCTCTATTTTGTGGATGCGTTGCTGGTTGTTTTTGTCACCTAGCTATGTAGATTACCAACCCTGCGTCTACTTGCTGTCTTCCCCAAATCCGTGGAAAATGTTTATTCTCTGGTACCTCCTTTCTCATTCTCTTTTCCCTTGGTAGTTATACTTAAAATTTACTTTGCTATTATTTTAGTGGGGTTTTCAGAGGAAGAAGAGATAAATGCTTGTGATCAGTGGGTTGTATTTAACTGGAAGTTTTATGTTTATGTTTTTGTTCTTTTCCAAATTGAATATGTGGTTGACTGGCTTAAGTCCAGGGAGTACTGTGGAGACTAAAGATGTACTGCTTTGGGCTCACAAAATAGTTTTCCTCTTTTTCTAAACTGTACAAAGTTTATATGATTTTTTTCCCCCTCTTGTTATAGGCTTTTGGTTTTTTTTCTTTCATAAGCTAATATTGAAGTATTTGTAAAAATAAGGAACTACACACAAATGAAGTAAACCTTGTAAAGCTGCATTATTGTTTAGGGAGCAAGGTCAGCCAGTAAGAGATTGAAGTATTTGTCCAACAGTTAGGAAAGCCCAGCTTTGGGGTGTGAGGGCAGTCTAGGGATAACAGTGTATAACATGCAAAGACACAGACATGGACAAAAAGGGCTCTTGGTAGATTTGTTGTTGTTGTTAAGTTGTAAGTTGTGTCCAACTCTTTGTGACCCCATGGACTGCAGCCCACCAGGCTCCTCTGTCCATGGGATTTCTCAGACAAGAATACTGGAGTGGGTTGCCATTTTCTTCTACAGGGGATCTTCCTGACCCTATGTCTCCTGCCTGGCAGGTGGATTCTTTACCACTGAACCACCTGGGAACCCCCTCGTTGGTATTAACAGGTAGAAGAGGTTAAAAAAATGAGGTTGGCACTGTGCTTCTCGCCAACTTCCTTCCCTTCCAGTGTGTCTGGAGGGTTCTAGCAACCACACTGACGGGGTCTCTTTACATCCTTCGGCACCCAGTCTACATAGCTCCTCCACTGGGAAACCTTCCTTCTTCTGGCCTCTGTGCGTGTGTGCGCATGCTCAGTCATGTCCGATTCTTTGCGACCCCATGGAGCCCGCCAGGCTTCTCTGTCTATGGGATTTCGCAGGCAAGAATACTGAAATGGGTTGCCATTTATTCCTCCAGGGGACCTTCCCAATCCAGGGATCAAATCCACATCTCCTGTGGCCTGTGCATTGGCAGGTGGATTCTTTACCACTTGAGTGACCTAGAAGCCCTCCTTCTATCCTGGTCAGGGCTAATTGCTTCTCAAACAGTTGGCCCTTGAATAGTAAGAGTCTGAAATGTGCAGGTCCTCTTGCCATGTGGATTTTTTTTTTGATAGTAAATACTAAAGTACTATGGGATCCATGGTGAATTGAGTCTGCAGATGCAGAACCCCAGATGCAGAGATACCCCATATACAGGGGCACTATGAATACAGAGCGAGGACTAAAAACTTTACATGGGTTTTTCATTGTGTGGAGGGTTTGAACTCCTAACCCCACATTGCTCAAGGGTCAACAGTATATTTTGACCATGTTTTCTTTTTTTTTTTTCCCCCAACCCTCTTGTGGTAGTTTCCAAATGCTCTTCTGTGACGCATGGGGGCTCTTCTGTGACCTGTAGGGGCTCTTCTGATCTTCTGGGTCCTTAGAAAATACTCAGTACATGGATGAGCTGGTCATACTCTCTGGCCACTGGGTTAGGCTCAGGGGCTTGTCTGAAGGGGGTCAGCATTCCTAGCATGGGACTCAGGTCTTGGCATTAATGTCATCATGGCACATCTGTGTTGAGGCACTTCCCTGCCCTCCCACCCCACCATTCTTTCCTATGGAGCACGGCCAAGCTTGGCAGCATCACAGGGACCAGCATTCTTCCAGAGCTTCCTCCCGATTCCTTCTCACTATAGCAAATATCCTCCCCTTGCCTTACCCACTGAAATGTGAGTTCCTTAAGGGAACCTATTTGATTTATCATTACAACCTCACTGACAAGGAGCCCAGTGCCTGAAACATAGTAGGCACTTAGTCAATGTTTATGGAATGACTTGTAAATAATTTTGCCTAAAACTTATGTAGTGCATATAATTTGCAAGGGCCTCCATGCTAGGGCATGCAAATTATAGAAACAAACAAATGAACATTGGGAAGGTTGCAAATCATATATCTTAAGGAATTTACAGATAGCCTTATTAATCTTGTGAGCCTCTTAAGATTATATGCAAAATCTTGTGTATTTTTGGCTCAGTTCAGTTCAGCTCAGTTGTGTCTGACTCTTTGCGACCCCATGGACTGCAGCATGCCAGGCTTCCCTGACCATCACCAGCTTCTGGAGCTTACTCAAACTCACGTCCATCGAGTCGATGATGCCATCCAACCATCTCATCCTCTGTCGTTCTCTTTTCCTCCCGCCTTCACTTTTTCCCAGCATCAGGGTCTTTTCAAATGAGTCAGTTCTCTGCATCAAGTGGCCAAAGTATTGGCGTTTCAGCTTCAGCATCAGTATTTCCAATGAATATTCAGGACTGATTTCCTTTAGGATGGACTGGTTGGATCTCCTTGCAGTCCAAGGGACTCTCAAGAGTCTTCTCCAACACCACAGTTCAAAAGCATCAATTCTTCGGTGCTCAGCTTTCTTTATAGTGCCTTTTTCTGGAGACAAGTTTTCACAGCTTTATCTTCAAAAGGTTAAGAACCACTGAGAAAATGAGGCTTGGAGTTACGCGCCCATACATCTGAGTATGTGCTTCAAGATGGGAAGTGCTCTATCGGTGCCTAGCATTATTTTTGTGTCACCTGCTTTTTTGTCTCTCTGTGTCATCCTTCTGAGCTGACCATCCTTTTCCTTGCCATTCTTTCTTGGAAAAAACAGCTTTTGGATCTATGGATGCAAGATATCTTTGGGTCTATGGTTACTGGAAATTAATGCTGGAATCAGATTCAGAGTCTCTGAGTCTAGTGCCTGAGTCTGAAGCTCCAGGTGACTCAAGGAGACTTTTAGGTTAGTAACTAACTGGATTAGATAGAGCATTTTGTTTCACAAACATGAACATAATTTGTTCTTATTTACTTTTAAATTATAAATGATTATTCAGTAGTTTTTTTCCTTCGTTTTAAACAGGCTCTTGAAAACATTGCTTTAATGAAAAATAAAACCTAAAAGCAGCTGCGGTGTTGGTATGTAATGATTGAAGTATAATTAAGAGTTATAATTATTCCCAATTAGGCATTTGGAATGCCAAAGTAGGGGCACCAATCAGTTGAACCCAGGCAAGGTAGCATCAGGCCCGAGTCAGGGACAGGGCATGGGAGAGAAAGGGGTTGACTTGGGGGCCCCCTGGGATGGGACCCTAGGGATTGATTCCCTGTGTGTTGTGGGTTGGAGGAGGCATGGTCCCAACCTCCCCAAGCTCTGGGAGGAAAGAAAGCTCTGCTGAGTGGAGGATGTTTCTGAATAATGTTTCCCTCAAAACCTCTGAGTCTTACCTAGTTGAGAACAGACAGACATCCTGGCAGAACCTCCTTCCCTAATGAAAGTGTAACTGACTTGAGGGCATACCAGGGATCAATATTCCCTTCCCCTATTGCCCTCAGAGGTCCCATGACCTGGTGGATCTCCTTGCTTCAGCCTTCCTACTCTTGTAATTTCGTGCTACCCTATCCATAGTCACCTTCTCATGGCTCTGCTAGAAACTTAACCATTAATATCACCACCTGCTTTTTTCACAGTTGCCATGGCCAAGGTTTGATGATCCATGGCTCTGCTTTTAGCTTATGAGTGAACCTGAGCTATGACCCAATTTCATGGTCCTAACTTGGAGAGTAGGGAGTCAGTGTCTAAATCATCTGGTTTACTGGGCTGGTCCTCCTGTGATACTATTTCTCCTTGAGCCCTTCCTGCAATCGGGTGGTATTGGTGCCTGGATGGGTGCGGGTAGGAGGCATCTCTGAGAAGTGACACACCTGGCAGACCCGTCATTTGCCGCACAGGCACTCATGGCAGAGCCACGCTGAGATGTGGCTGGAAAGGCCCTGTTCTTTCAGGTAACAGCAGTGGATTTGCCACTGGAGTTTTATCTACCAGTTTAGGCCGGTGTGGGCTCCCTGGGGATTTTGAATAGGAAAGAGATCTGGCCAGAACTGGGCTCGGGAAGATTTGTCAGGTATCCTATTTGTGAGGGGTCGATAGGTGGGGAGAACCTGGAAACAGAAAGATGTATGGAGACCACTCCTGCAGTCCAGGGGAAAGTGGGGATGAACTGGGGGCAGGCTGGCTGTGGGCCAATAGAGTGGTGAGGCTGAGAAGTAGGGTGTGGGAAGTGATAAGAGAGACCAGGTGACTACCAGGATGATACGGTGTGGGAGCCTGGGAGGAGGCAGCCAGTCAGCCATGTTGGGGCTGGGATATTTTGAACTTAGTTAATTGGAAACATTAAGACAGAGAGGAGGAGGTGAGACTGGTGATAGCAGGGAGAACATGAGTTTGGGATGAGTCGTGATCTGAGAATGTCCATTTGCAAGTGTTCAACTAGCATTACCAGTATGGGGTCTGGGTTGGCGCATCCTTGGTGAGAGGGCAGGGTAGAAATATAAGAGGACTGGAGGCCAAGTCCCTGGAGGATGCTGTGTGAACCCAGGGCCAGAAAAGACCCGGGGGCGGGGGAGGGGGGTGGAATAGCCCTACTATGTGACCTAATGGTGACCTAATGGCTTTCTTTGGATCTTCATCCATATGGACTGGCAGTAACTGTGAGTTGGGTCTGTGGACTTACTGTAACTCTTGTCTCTCAGGCTATGATGGGAAGCTACTGTGCTGGTCAGCAGGCTCTGACCTTGGAACTGGGCAATCCGAGTTCTCCTCCCACCTCTACCACTTCTAGCCGTACAACACTGGCTCATTTATGTAAGCTTCTGGATGACTTTCCTTATCTGTAAACTGAGATCATGATTGGACCTTCCTCACAGGTTCAGGTAACAGATATTTCCTGACCAGCTTTTGTGTGCTGAGCACCATGGGTTTACAGGGGTAAGATGTGACACAGACTGTGTCCTCAAGCCACTCACATAAACGGAGACAGACAGGACCCCAAGCACAGTAACATGTGCTGGGTGCTACAGAGACTGGACTAGGGAGTGTGTGTGTGTGTGTGTGTGTTTACTGAGAAAGAGAAAGAGTGGGAGTGGGGAGAGAGGCTGTTTCCTGATTCCTAGAGGGGATGTTTCAGATGAACTTGAAGACTGACCTAGGAGTGAGTCCAGGACTTTTTAACCCCTGGCTGTGCCTGAGAATCACTGGGAAGTCAGGACCCCATAGTGACCAATTACATCAGATCAGGGCACTGGGGGCTGGGCATTTTTAAGGCATGTGACTCTAACATGCAGCCAAGACTGAAAACAACAGCATTAGCAAGAAGAAGGGGGAATGGGGAAGAGAAAGGAGATTCCACCAGAAAGAACTGCTTGTATTAAAATATCAGAGGGACAAGAGGAAAAGATGACTCAGACTTCAGTATCCCTCTTGTATGTTGTTTTACAAACTGTGGTTCATGACTTGTTAGTGGGTTATGAAATCCATTTAGTATGTCATGACCAGCTTTAAAAGCAAATAGAATAATCTGGAGTCAAAAACATTGAGGGTTATATATGTTAAGGATCAGCATTTCTTGAAACCTGTGTCTCAAAAGCTTGTGTGAATGTGTACACTGGGTCTCCTGAAAAACCTGTCTCTTGCTGTGAGCACAGTCCCAGATTTGTGAGAAACTCTGGTGCAGCTGGACTGAGTGTTGGAGTGGATGGTGGGAGGGATGGGACTGTGAGAGGGACTTGGGCTCTGTTCCTAGAGTGGTGGGAGCCTTTTAAGGTTGTACACAGAGAGCAGCGAGGTCACAACTGGGCCTGCAGTCTAGGCAGCATGAAGTGGGAGGTGAGACTGCAGTAATGTTCCACGTGACAGGTGGTCAGAAGCCTGCAGAAGGAGCAGAGAGCCTGGGAGATGGAGGAGAACCCCAGGGGTGCACTGAGGAGACTTGGCCTCAGCCCTGGACTTCCCTCAGACTTGCTCCTTCTAGGGCAGGTCTCTGGTCTCTAGCATAGGTGCAGACTGTCCCTGCAGGCCCAGTCACAAGGGCTAATTAAGGACCACTTGATGGTGACTGCAGCCATGAAATTAAAAGACACTTACTCCTTGGAAGAAAAGTTATGACCAACCTAGATAGCATAAGGAAAAGCAGAGACATTACTTTGCCAACAAAGGTCCGTCTAGTCAAGGCTATGGTTTTTCCAGTGGTCATGTATGGATGTGAGAGTTGGACTGTGAAGAAAGCTGAGTGCCGAAGAATTGGTGCTTTTGAACTGTGGTGTTAGAGAAGACTCTTGAGAGTCTCTTGGACTGCAAGGAGATCCAACCAGTCCATTCTGAAGGAGATCAGCCCTGGGAATTCTTTGGAGGGAATGATGCTGGAGCTGAAACTCCAGTATTTTGGCCACCTCATGCAAAAAGTTGACTCATTGGAAAGGACTCTGATGCTGGGAGGGATTGGGGGCAGGAGGAGAAGGGGACGACAGAGGATGAGATGGCTGGATGGCATCACTGATTCGATGGACGTGAGTCTCAGTGAACTCCAGGAGATGGTGATGGACAGGGAGGCCTGGCGTGATGCGATTCATGGGGTCGCAAAGAGTCGGACACGACTGAGCGACTGAACTGAACTGTCCACTCTTGATGTTTCCATCTAGAGACTCAGCATCCCTTCAGTGATTCATACAGGGAAGAGAGGAGCTCTGGAATCTTCTTCAAACTGAGGCACAGTTTAGACTTCCTACTTCCCCAGATGCAGAAATAGAACAGAGGTAACTCACCCTTTGAGACAAAATTTCCTTTGTGCTAGTGTCAAACATAAATGTTGGACCCGAAGGTGATGTTCAGAAAGTTCTGGGTTGGAAAGTACCCATTTTATCTTGTTGCAGTTTCGCCATTCCATGGGTCTTCTCTCTGAGCAGGGTTTGTGGGGTCTTACTAGTGCTGGAGGCTAAGGTCTGGGGTAGGAGCAGCCGCACTGGGCCTGCTGCTCATATTGCCCTGTGGGGCTGGCACGGGCACAGGTGGTTGTGCTCCCTGAGCACGAGTGGATGACAAGTGGTGGCGTGGTGTAGTCCCTCCGCCCGTGGCCCTCCCTCCACGTCAGCCACACTGGCCCTCCCGCTCTCTGGCAGACTCGCTCCTGCCTCAGGCCTTTTGTGCCTGCTCCTCCCCTGCTTGGAACGCTCATCTCAGATCTTCACAGTCTCTGCCCAAATGTCACCCATCCTGCAGGTGACTGTCTAGATATTTTCTCTTCCAATATTTAAACATTTTCTCTTGCTTTACTTCTCTTTATCTGTATTGATCCTTAGCTGAAACAGTTTATTTGTCAGTTTTGGGTGGTCTTCTCCCCGATTTAGAGGGCAAGCCTCATGAAGACAGGGACTGTGTCTGTCCACATCTACCTGGCTCCCACTGTAGCTCTTGTGCCAGGGCATTTGCAGGGTGTGTGGCATGTGGCAACTGGTGTAGAATGAATACTTCTTGAGTGGATGAAAGGTTCAGGTGGGGCCTCACTGGTGGATTGACTCATTTATTCATTTTTAAAAGTTGTTGTTCTTCCTTTGTGAATTTTCCTATTTATTTACATGTTATGGGGAAATTTGTATATTTATTGAGGTATAGTTCATTTACATGGAGAAGGCAGTGGCAACCCACTCCAGCACTCTTGCCTGGAAAATCCCATGGATGGAGGAGCCTGGTAGGCTGCAGTCCATGGGGTCGCTAGGAGTCAGACATGACTGAGTGACTTCCCTTTCACTTTTCACTTTGATGCATTGGAGAAGGAAATGGCAACCCACTCCAGTGTTCTTGCCTGGAGAATCCCAGGGACGGGGGAGCCTGGTGGGCTGCTGTCTCTGGGATCGCACAGAGTCGGACACAACTGAAGCAACTTAGCAGCAGCAGCAGTTCATTTACAATATTATACGTTTCATAGATACAATAGAATGATTCATAATTTTTAAAGGTTATAGTCCATTTATAGTTATTACAAAATATTGGCTGTGTTATACAATATATACTTTACCATCTGAGCCACCAGGGAAGCCTCTGTGCTTTATAATATATACTTGTAGTTTATTTTATACACAGTAGTTTGTACTTCCTAATCCTCTACTCCCCCCCGCCCCTCCCCCCTTTCCTCTCCCCTCTGGTAACCACTACTTTGTTCTTTATATCTGCGAGTCTGTTTTGTTATATTTATTTATTTGCTTTATTTTTAGATTTCACCATGAAGGGATATTGTACAGTATTTGTCATTCTCTGACTTATTTCACTTAGCATAAGTGAAGTGGACATGCTGCAAATGGCAAAATTTATCTCTTTTTATGGCTGAGTAGTATTCCATTGTGTATATAGACCATGTCTTCTTCATCTGTCGATGAACACATTCATCTGTTGATGGACACAGGTTGCTTTCATACCTTGGCAGCTGTAAATAGTGCTGCTGTGAACATTGGAGTACATGCACATTTTCCAACTAGTATTTTTGGTTTTCTGTATATATTCTCAGGAGTGAAATTGCTGGATCATATGGTAGATCTATTTTTACTTTTTTTAAAGAAACCTCCATGTGGTTTTGCAGAGTGGTTGTATTAGTTTACATTCCTACCAAAAGTATACACCCGCTACACCCTCTCCAGCATTTATTATCTGTGGATATTAATTCATTCTTGATTCAACCATGTGCTCAGCATGCTTCTTGCTGGTAAAGGGAGACCTTGTTCCTATCTGGCATGTTTTGTGGGCTACAGCCACTTAGAGCATGACACGCCATGGTTTTGCACCCTGGTGCCTTCTCTGGGACCAGAACTCTCTGCTCAGAAGGTGTCTTGCTTCCTTGGGGACTTTAAGTGGCCTCTAGTGGTTTGTTCTGGGGACTGACAATAGGTTCTGGGCACCTATTGAGACCGGTAGAGAAATTATATCCAAATGGGCGCTGTGGTTTCGTAAGCAAACCTAATCCACGGACCCCAGGCTTGAGACACACTCATACCTTATTCTCTGCTCCTAGAGCCTATGCCGCAGCTTCCTCCCACACGTTCTCCATCCCTCCCTCCACCGCATTGAGGATGACGATCTACACTTCATTTCTCTGTCATTCGTTCAGTTGGATTTGAGGCCAAGGGGAATCCCAGTGCACAGGCTCAGATGTGTGACATGTTTCATTTCTGTAAATCTGAGTTCCCATTCTACCAGGCTGGTAGAGGCTCAGCCTTGGTCATTCCTGGGTCCTGTCTCTCCCCTGGGAAGTGCCAGGGTCCCAGGTTTTAGGCAGTGCCAAGGGTTTGGGAAATCCCCAGCCACTGGCCACTGAGATGCCTATCTTCCTAGCCACATAGTCCGCCAGGCCTGTGCTTCTGCTCTTTCTTTGCCATCCTTGGAGCCCGAGTCTCACGTCCAGAGTGTCTTCTGCATGAGGTGGCCATTCCTGCACCTACCATGGGTTTTTGTAAAGAGAAGTAGGAGGCCCTGTTCTGTCCTGAGGGACCAGCCTGTTTAACTGCTGCTCACAAAGATCTCCATGTAGAAAAGGAAAATAATAATTCAAGGAAGTGGACCAAGTATTAAAAAGACCAAGGACCCCAGCAGCTGGGAGGAAAGTGAGAACGGGGAAGGTTGGAGACTTGGTGGAGGGCTCCCTGGTGGAGACAGCGGTGAACCTGAGCCTGGAAGGTGGGCTGACTTGAGAGTTCACTTTGAGGAGAAATTAATTCCCGTACACGTGCAGTGCCCAGTCAGCCAATTCCATAGCCCATACGAGGTGACTTTACTCTAAGGAAGAGCCAACTTGAACTACTGAACTCTGAAGGACTCGGAAAAAGTGTGGTTGGCAATTTCCGCATCAGTATTCTCCCCTCAGGGCCATCCCTGCCTGATAGAGCTGGGGATGGGATGCGGCCACCCTGGAAGGCATTGCCTCTTTTTCACACAGTGTGTGGCTTTGAAACATAACGTGATAAGGTCGCCTGTCACAGGCCTGAGAAGTTCCTCAGCTGTCGCTCCCCAGCTCTGCTCCAGCTGCAAAGGGGCCACGTTAGAATCCAAGCCCAGAGCGAATGAATCTGGAGTTCACTGAGGTGGCAGGTGCTTTTTATAGCTTTCATTGGGTTTTGAGTGGTGCAGGGAGCTGACAAAACACCTCTCAAGGCAATGGCTTCACTGGACACCGTGTTTTGAAAAGGATTCAATTACATTTAAATGATGGCATTTTGAGTATTTTTCACATTCTGTACCCTCTGTCTTCCTTTTTATTTTCTATAGGAAAAGCGCACATGTGAATTAAAATTGCCTGGGAAAGTCTAGGCATAAATATTAAAATGTTTGACTGCTGGTTAAAGGGAATTTAGGTCCGTATTTTCTCTTTGTGGCAGAAACTTGCTTTTTAGTTCTTCCAGGCTTCAGAAAATGTCCTTCTTGGTGCTTTCCCCCTCTTTCTTTAGCTATTCCTGTGCCCCTCCATTCTGGCCCCACCTCCGAGTTTGGTGGTCTTGTGAACAAGACCATCACATACAAAGCAAGGGGTCAAACTCCAGTGCCCATAGGGCCCAGCAGGTAAATAAATGAGTGACATAGGCTGGGGGCCTGGAGTTAGCTGGAGGGGTCATGCCTGTCTGGAAGGACAGAGACCCCACTGATGGTGGCCACAGGAATGCAGCCCCCAGGGCCCAGGTCTCCAGTGGGTTTTAGAATGCAGGCAGCTGAGAAGTAATACCACTCTTTAAACTGAATAAAAACCACTAGATTCAGCTCAGAGACTACCTGTTTGCAGCCTCTGCCATTGATGTGTTGGGCTCATGATGAACTGGGGTTGCCTGCCTGTGTTCTCTCTGCTTGCAGACTTGTTGGGCCAGAAATTGTGTGTTCTGGGGAGAGTTTTAGTTAGAAGCGGTGACCTCATCCTGTAGAGGGGAGAGAGAAACAGGAGCTGTCCTCTGTTCATGCTCTGCCACTTCTGGGGCTGAGTGACCTTGAGCAAGTCACACCCCACTGGCCTCCATGCCTCTGTTCTTTCAAATAAGAAAAATTACATCAGAATTACCTACTGGCTCCTAAGGTTTTTTTGTGAGACAAAAAGGAAAACATCAGTAACATGATCTGAAGAGTATAAATGCCCAATTGCTGTTCTTTGTGTGGACAACCTGTGATATGAAGGGATTGTGAATGTGAAAAGTATAGTCCTTTTCAGGCCTGTGCAGGTTCCAGCCTGTTCTTCGTCCTGAATTAAACCCAAGGGACATGAGCCTGGAACTTTCTGTCCATATCTATCAGCGTGGTTTTGGCACAAAGCTGGCATGGCCTGGACCATGGGAAGGAAGGGCAGGGGTGGGGCGGACAGGAGTCAGAGCCTGGGAACAGCAGATCCTTCTCACCCCACTGTTTTGGTTCAGAGCATTCTTGAAAAATTGTGGGTTCACTAATCTGTTTAAATGGGATATTTAAAAATAGAAACCTTACCCAGAATAATGTTTCCCAAACTAGTGTTCTAAGGTACACTATTCTTCCTAGGATATTGAAAGGAATGAGAAAAGGATTCCATATTCAGGTAAATTGGAACACTGCATTAAAGTTGAATGAATACTTTTCTTTCTTATGACACTGCTTGGAGTTTTTTTATTTTTATTTTTTAAGATTGGAATATAATTGCTTTACAATGTTGTATTAGTTTCCGCTGTACAGCAACATGAATCAGCTACATGTATACATACATCCCGGAGAAGGCAATGGCACCCCACTCCAGTGCTCTTGCCTGGAAAATCCCATGGACGGAGGAGCCTGATAGGCTGCAGTCCATGGGGTCGCTAAGAGTCGGACATGCCTGAGTGACTTCACTTTCACTTCTCACTTTCATGCACTGGAGAAGGAAATGGCAACCCACTCCAGTGTTCTTGCCTGGAGAATCCCAGGGACGGGGGAGCCTGGTGGGCTGCCATCTCTGGGATCGTACAGGGTTGGACACGACTGAAGTGACTTAGCAGCAGCATATGTACATCCCGTCCTTCTTGAGCCTCCTTCCCACCCACAGCCCCATCCCACCTGTCTAGGTCACCACGGAGCACGGAGCTGAGCTCCCTGTGCTGCACAGCAGCCTCCTGCTAGCTAACTGTTTTACACGTGGTCGTATTACATGCTGATGTTGTTGTCTGAGATTGTTATTACATGCCACGAGACGAGAGTACACTAATGCTCACACTGGGCATCTGTTTGAGCATCAGTGTGCTCTGAGCACACTGATTGCTAACTGAGCAAATGGGGTCTTCTTAAGACTCAGTTTGGGTAATGCACACCTAGGGCGGCCACCGAGTGCCAGGTACAGGGGACAAGTGGTTAGTAAAAGCAGACCTAGGCTCGACCCTGTGCTCATGATGTTGACAGTCTAGTGGGGGAAACCAGCATTAACCAAGTAAGCACATGCTGGAAGTAAAATGACAGCAGGAGAAAGTGCGTGCAGGAGAGGACTGTGGTTCCACCCGGGGATTTGCCCCTCTGTGTGACTGAAGGAGAAATGAAGGATGCAGGGCATTAACCAAGCCAGAGGCCCTGAGCCAGGGGGTGGCACTTCCTAGAGGTGGGGAGAAACCAGTGTGGCCAGCGCTCTGCAGGGGAGGACTTGTGGGGGCCTGATGGAGAAGACAGGGGAGCCACTGAAATTTCCCTTCCCCGTGACTTGGTGCAGCTATCACCTGGGTGGGACTGGGGGGTGCCATGTGGGAGGGCAGTGTCTGCAGAAGGCGAGCTCCCGTTCCTGGCCCAGGTGCAGGAGGTCTCCGTGGACTGGGAACACAGAGTAACGAGCACATGCTGGCTGCCTGGGGGCAGTCCTGCATTTCTTGCTGCCGTGTCTGAAGCCTTGACCTGTGGGGGCCGTCAGCTCTCCACGCAGACAGGAGGACATGGCTGCCTGCTGAGAAACTCGTGCTGGGGCCTCCAGCTGCTGACTCACTTCACAATTAAGATTCTTCTTGCTCCTGTTTGCTCTGGAATAAAGAACTTGTTGATTATGTCTCCCTGGGGACTAATAGTCTCCTGAATTTCATGTTACATGGAGTGGGAAGCAGGACAGCATCAGTTAGCAAATAGCAATGCCCTCTGTGTGATCAAAATGTACTCAGTAAATATTTACTGAGTGATGTTTGGGACACTGGAGGTAGAGGGGGTGAACAAGATAGCCGGGACCCCTGCTCCTTCTCGGTTCTCCTTTGGTGGGAGAGAGGAGGGATTGGCGTGGGACAGACAAGGCTGGAGAGACTGAGGGTTATGAGAGATTCGGGGGTGAGCGCTGGCTAAGGTGAGACCCAGAGGAGGATGTACTAAGAGGGTGAGGTCAGGGAAAAGAGAACAGGAGAGGGGACACAGATCTAGAGGAAGGAGACTGCGGCTCAGTCACCTTCCTGGAGCAGGACTGGCCAGGGCACTGAGATTTCCACTTCTACTGGCTCCCTGGAAGATGCTTCCTCGGACTTTGGCAGGGGTCCTGAGCAGTTTTGGTCACAGTCATCTAATGCAATTGTATTTTCTTCTTCTGAGCACATCAGGTCCCAGACACACGAAACCTGGCTGTGTTCCTCAACTACTGCCTATATGAGGGGATGGCCATGCTGCGATGTCACAGGAAGTAATCGCTACAAACTCCTGGAGCACACGTCCCTCTGAGAAGCCTTTGTATGGGTGCCTTGAGCCCGGCACCAAAGAACTGATAGAACTGCAGTCCCAGGGACAGCTTTTTTCATTTGACGAGAGGGATGGGGGTGGTGGGAATATATCGGCTGCAGTGACCTTTCACGGCAGGCAGAGACGTGCGGGTGCTGAAACAATTATCTCAAGTGCCCGTGGGTACCAGCTTCCTGTTGATAACATGTGGTGCTAATTACCTTGAAGCATTCAGGGCAGATGTTGGTGCTTGGAATGAATAGGCTGGCAGAAGGGCCGCGCCTGGCTCAGGACCAGGGGTTCAAGGTGGGGCAGCGCCGTCATCTCCCATTCCCCTCTCTCCTCCAGACTGCCGCGGTGGCTCCTCTCCTCCTCCAGACACTGTGCTTCACTGTGCAGTCTCTTAACCTTTTCCGCGAAGTCAAAATGTGGCTGGCGGACCAGTCACCCCTCTCTGTTTATAGCCTTCTAGACCTGCGGGGGAGGAATAGGATGAGCAGTTAATCAAAATACTCTGTGTGGAAAAGGTCAACATGGTGGGGCTCCTACCATATATTTTTCTGGGAGAGATATTAACGTTCTGCCTCGTCCTTCCTTTCAGTACTGCCCATGTGGCCAGGAGATTGCAGCAATGCTGTGGATCCTTGATGACCACGATTTTACTGAAAGAGAGTGATGGTGGCAAGTCTGATGATATTTGCCTTTACCCTACTGGGCCACTGTTACTGGAAAGGTAGGCAATGACCCTACCGGGAGCTCCCAGGCTCTGCTCTCTAAGCTCTCTTCATTTACACAACTCACTACACATGTAAGTGCTTGTGACAATAGTAATTAACCTTCATCTGGGGCTGCTCCGTGTCAGGCTCTGTGCCAAGCATGTCACATGCATCATCTCATGTAATCCCCAGAGCGACTCAGTGAGGGTTGTATGCCCCTTTAACAGCTCCTTTACCAGTGGGGCTTCCCAGGTGAGGCCAGTGGTAAAGAATCTGCCTGCCAATGCAGAAGATGCGGGTTCGAACTCTGGGTTGGGAAGATCCCCCCAGGAAGGAAATGGTAATCCAGTCCAGCATTCTTGCTCGGAAAATCCAATGGACAGAGGAACCTGGCAGGCTGCAGTCCATGGGGGTCACAAAGAGTCAGACATGACTGAGCACTCATGCAAGGAAAGGAAAGGAAAGGAAAGGAAAAGAAAGGAAAGGAAAGGAAGAACAGGGAACTGAAGGCCGGAAAGGTTAAGCCATATTCCCACGTAACCCAGTTGGTCAGCGGGATGCCGGGACATAAATGCAGGGAGTTTAACTCCAGAGGACTTTTGTTTCAGTCCCCTCCCCCACCAGGTCCATGAAGATGGGGACAGTACCTGTTTTGTTCATCTCTACACCTCAGTTCCTGACGGAAGCCAAGCACACAGGGGAGCTCAGTAAGTATTTGTTAAGTGAATCAGTGATCAGCCTTGTTCGGGTGTGAGAGTGGGGAAGGCAGGTATGAAGGAGAGGATTAGGGCTCAGTGGGTTTACTGGTCCACAGGGCTGGAGTACATAGGGGCTGGCCAGAATGGTGGGGGTGGGGGTTGGTATTCTGGCAGAATCAAGAGTAAACTGCTTTGGTTAGTCAAGGGAAGCTCACTTTTGCAGAATGGGGAAGTTGTTATCGTTGTTGGTAGTGAACACTACAGGCCATTTGGTATCCTTTCTTATTTTCCAAGATCTTTGGCTTTGAGAATTCTGGTCCATATAGCTAGCTAACCCCCAAATGGAAGAAAACTCCAGACACAGTCACTGACCTTTCACATATCCTTTCACTCCAAGTGAGTGGGGTATGTTCGCTGCATGTGTGTCTGTGTGTGACAGTATCTCTGTTACTGAACTTAGCACACTGAATTTTCTGCCGTGAGTACCTCTCATTTTTATTATAGAAAGAGGTTTCCTTTTGAAAAGATTAAATTGTATAAACAAAATGGAAAAGCATGAAGGATAAAGTAAAAATCACCTGAAAACATACCACTCAGAGCTAACTGGTAGATAATTTGGTGAACATCCTTTCAACATTGGTGTATATATGAAATATAATTTTACAGAGAGCAAAATGCCATAACTACTGTTTTGCAATCTGCTTTCCCCCCTCCATTTAATACACTGAAGAGATTTTTGCCTGTCAATAAATATGGGGCTGCATCATTCTTTGTAATGGGTATATAGGACTCTATTGTATGATCGTTTCCTGATTAATTTAACCTGTCCCTTATAATGTCCATTTATCCACACACGGACAACACTGTAATTATCCATTTAATCATCTGTCTCTCCCTGGAGGCGGTGAGCTCATTGAAAGCAGGGACATTTCTGAATCCACAAGCATCCAGTAGATGTCTAATAAATTTTGAATGGATGGAGGAGAGAGTGAGATGGAGAGGAAGAGGTTTTGTTTTGTCATGGCTGTGGTTTGTTTCCGGCTAAACCTGTGTTCTGAATGGCAGCCTATTAACCTGGGACTGGCGAGGGCATTTTAGCGATTATAAAGCTGGACATTCACTGTTCTTTTGGTGTCATGAGTTTAAATCTTGGTGCCACCAGGAAGTATTTCTGACACCAGTCAGATTAAATTCTGATCTTGAAGGAAAGTGGTTGGTTTCTTAACCTTGTGGGTTACTTTCCCTGCAGTGACAGCCTATGCTCTGTTCATCTCTTCCAAAGCCACACTGGCTGCCCAGGAGAAACGCCTCACACACATTTAGGGAAATGGGAATATGCTTTTCTAGGCGAATTGGGGTGTAATGACTTACCCACCTTCTTGTCTTTCTTTAGAGTCATGAGCTGGATGCCTTAGTCCCATTCTAAGGGGATAGAATGTGCTAAAAGATAAAGATGAAAAATAAAAATAACCCCAACCATTCAAGACCATTAACTTAAAATTCTGGATGCCTGCTTCTAGGGAGAGTGAAAGACATTGTTAAGCTGGGATTCTTCACCTGGCAGTACACCAATAGGGCATATGGGTTCCTTCACTCTATTTGCTCATCCCATGAAATAGGATGCAGGACTTTGCATTGCAAGCATAATATGCACCATAAGAAATATATTACATATAATACACATATATTATATTTCTTATAATTTTTAAGCACATGTATTTTTCTGGATGAGAGGTCCGTAGCTTTTGTTAGATTCTCACAGAATTTTGAGACCTCAAATAGGTTTAGTGGAAAAATAATTTAAGGAAAAATAATAGATTTGGAGGAAAAATAATTTAAATATATGATCTCATTTTTCCTATCTGTAAGATGGAGAAATAGCTCCTACCTCACAGAGTTGTGTGAAGATTGGTAAAATAAAGTATTCAAAGGGTCTGGCTCAGGTGCATAGTAGATGGCCGCTGTTACTGATGCTCATGGGGTAATAGGACATGACTTTGCTTATGGGTGGCTGTCTACCCCAGTATCACAGTGGGCATGTGGAATGGGCTGTAATCAGAGAGGTGATTTGGTGGCTTTGCTCTCTCTGAGCTCTGGGCCAGCTATGGACCAGAGGGAGAGAGACAGAGAGAGAGGAAGGCTGGAAGCCAGTGAGGGGCTGTCTCATTGTCCAGGTACGAGGTTTGTAGAACTGGGGCCAGAGGAAGAGAGCAGCAAGCAGGAAAGACTGGTTAGGACTTGGTGACCAGGAGTGGAGTTGAGAGAAGGGAGGCAAGAGATCTCTGAGGGTCTGGTTACCTCTGGGGAGAAAGAGAATTTTGCTAACAGACACAGACAGGGGATAGTGGTAGGGAGGAAGCTATGTTTGCAGGAAGGGTTCAGTTCACCCATATTGAACCTGAGGAGAGTTGGACCATATGAGTGGCAATTATCTAGCAGGAAACACAGGTCTTGGACCTGCTTAGTTCTTTATTTGCAGGAGTTACACTTTATGTGACTTTCTGGATTTTGTCTAAAAGGAAGGCGCTGACTTCTGGTGGCCAGAGCACCTGGAGCAAAGTAAGGAGAGGACAAGGGTGGTGGAAAGGATGCTCTGCAGCCTGGTCTTAACCCAGTTCTTAAAGTTGATGACGAGAGGGCTTAGGGATGGAAGCAGAAGTTACTATTTGCACAAAGGACCCCATGAGTCATGACAGTGCTGGAGGATGCTCTGGTGCCCACAGGACAGAGTAATGCAGGCTCAGGGAGAGGGCGTTCTCCCTTGTGGTTGTGGAAAGCTGGTGGCTCTGTAGGCGCTGGGGGGTGTCTGGAGAGAGCACTTATGACATGAATATTGTCACGAATCAGTGCGTTCTGAAGGGTGCTGTCAGAAGCAAGAGGCCTGAGGCTCTCTTTGTTGTAGCTCATGGTGAGGACATTGATGAGGCAGAGGGGGGCTGTGGAGGTCCTGCGCAGTGGCTGCTGGGTGATAGGTGGGCCTATCACCATGAGCCTGTAAAGGACACTCCTCGGGGACTTGTTAGAGGTGGAGGATCTCCAAGGGCTGAGGACTTTTGTAAGTTGGTGGGGCAAGAGTAGGGTGAGCTTTTAAGATCTATGTGCCTTCAACTCTATCCGTGAGCTGTAGAGGCTAGGTGAATTTTGGATAGTGAAAGTAGCTCTCTGAATGTTGAATTCAAGGAAACTCAATTCAAGTGTCTGGGGACTCAACTGATAACTTTCTTCCTTTTTCTTAGTATCAGTGAGTCCTTTGGGAAAAGCTTTCTCTATAAGTGGGAATCTGCACTTCACAGCTGTGTTCTGGAAGGAAAAGCTCATTGCTAGGGAGCCTCCCAGTTTATCTGGCTCGCCAGTGCAGATGGATCTCTTGTGGCTTCATCCCCTCACAGTCTTCCTCAGGTGTGTGTATATGTTCCCCTGGAATGTGATCCTGTGGATAGACATGTCTGGAAGTCCTCTATTGTGAAGGGTCCATTCATTTCCTAATCATATGAAATTTGAGCTCCGACAAGCCTTACTTGTTGGAGGTGTCCAGTCAGCTCTGAAATCCACTGATTCTGTTTACACTGTGGGCAACTCCCAACAAATCAGGGGCTGGACATATACCTGGGGGGTCTTGTGAGGTTACTAGATCATACTGTAGAATTATTACTGTTTTAAAGCTCTTGATACCTGCTTTCACTAACAATACCAATTGTTGGTGACGGAGGAATGGGAACTCTCATACATTGCTTAGGAGAATGTGAAATTGTCAGTTCCTTGAAAAGTTAAATAGGCACCCACCATATGACTCACTCATTCCACTCCTACGTTTTTACTCAAGATAAAAAGAAATATATGTCCATACAAAGGCCTGTACAAGAACATCAATAGCAGCTTTATTTATAATAGCCCAAATTGGGAAATATCTCCAATCCCTTCAACTGAAAAATAGATAAATAAATTGTGATATATCCATACAATGGAATACTATTTGGCAATAAAAAGAAATAAACTATTTCTATCTGAAACAACATGGATAAATCTATTTTTAAAAAATTTAAGTATAGTTGATTTACAAAGTTTTAGGTGTACAGCAAAGTGATTTAGTTATATGTGTGTATGCATTCAGTTCAGTCAGTTCAGTCACTCAGTCATGTCTGACTCTTTGCGACCCCATGAATTGCAGCACGCCAGGTCTCCCTGTCCATCACCAGCTCCCAGAGTTCACCCAAACTCATGTCCATCAAGTTGGTGATGCCATCCAGCCATCTCATCCTCTGTCATCCCCTTCTCCTCCTGCCCCCAATCCCTCCCAGCATCAGAGTCTTTTCCAATGAGTCAACTCTTCACATGAAGTGGCCAAAGTACTGGAGTTTCAGCTTTAGCATCAGTCCTTCCAAAGAACACCCAGGACTGATCTCCTTTAGGATGGACTGGTTGGATCTCCTTGCAGTCCAAGGGACTCTCAAGAGTCTTCTCCAACACCACAGTTCAAAAGAATCAATTCTTTGGTGCTCAGCTTTCTTCACAGTCCAACTCTCACATCCATATATGACCATTGGAAAAACCATAGCCTTGACTAGACAGACCTTTGTTGGCAAAGTAATGTCTCTGCTTTTGAATATGCTATCTAGGTTGGTCATAACTTTCCTTCCCAGGAGTAAGTGTCTTTTAATTTCATGGCTGCAGTCACCATTTGCAGTGATTTTGGAGGCCCCCAAAATAAAGTCTGACACTGTTTCCACTGTTTCCCTATCTATTTGCCATGAAGTGTTGGGACCAGATGCCATGATCTTTGTTTTCTGAATGTTGAGCTTTAAGCCAACTTTTCTACTCTCCTCTTCCACTTTCATCAACAGGCTTTTTAGTTCCTCTTCACTTTCTGCCATTAGGGTGGTGTCATCTGCATATCTGAGGTTATTGATATTTCTCCTGGCAATCTTGATTCCAGCTTGTGCTTCTCCCAGCCCAGCGTTTTTCATGATGTACTCTGCATAGAAGTTAAATAAGCAGAGTGACAATATACAGCCTTGACGTACGCCTTTTCCTATTTGGAACCAGTCTGTTGTTCCATGTCCAGTTCTAACTGTTGCTTCCTGACCTGCATACAGGTTTCTCAAGAGGCAGGTCAGGTGGTTTGGTATTCCCATCTCTTGAAGAATTTTCCAGTTTTTTGTGATCTACACAGTCAAAGGCTTTGGCATAGTCAATAAAGCAGAAATAGATGTTTTTCTGGAACTCTCTTGCTTTTTCGATGATCCAGCGGATATTAGCAATTTGATCTCTGGTTCCTCTGCCTTCTCTAAAACCAGCTTGAACATCTGGAAGTTCATGGTTCACGTATTGCTGAAGCCTGCCTTGGAGAATTTTGAGTATTACTTTACTAGCATGTGAGATGAGTGCAATTGTGCAGTAGTTTGAGCATTCTTTGGCATTGCCTTTCTTTGGGATTGGAATGAAAAGTGACCTTTTCCAGTCCTGTGGCCACTGCTGAGTTTTCCAAATTTGCTGGCTTCTTGAGTGCAACACTTTCACAGCATCATCTTCCAGGATTTGAAATAGCTCAACTGGAATTCCATCACCTCCGCTAGCTTTGTTCGTAGTGATGCTTTCCAAGGCCCACTTGACTTCACATTCCAGGATGTCTGGCTCTAGGTGAGTGATCACACCATCATGATTATCTTGGTCATGAAGATCTTTTTTGTACAGTTCTTCAGTGTATTCTTGCCACCTCTTCTTAATATCTTCTGCTTCTGTTAGGTCCATACCATTTCTGACATTATCGAGCCCATCTTTGCATGAAATGTTACCTTGGTATCTCTAATTTTCTTGAAGAGATCTCTAGTCTTTCCCATTCTGTTGTTTTCCTCTATTTCTTTGCATTGATTGCTGAGGAAGGCTTTCTTATCTCTCCTTGCTAATCCTTGGAACTCTGCATTCAGATACTTATATCTTTCCTTTTCTCCTTTGCTTTTCTCTTCTCTTCTTTCCACAGCTATTTATATATGTGTGTGTGTGTGTGTGTGTATGTGTATATATATATACACATACACATTTATATTTGTATATAAATGTATACATTTATATATGTATACATTTATATATATATATGTATTCTTTTTCAGCTTCTTTCCATTACAGGTTATTACAAGATATTGAATACAGTTTCCTATACTATACAATAGGTCTTTGGTGTTTATCTATTTTACATATAGTAATCAGTTCAGTTCAGTTCAGTTACTCAGTCAGGTCCGACTCTTTGCAACCCCATGAATCGCAGCACGCCAGGCCTCCCTGTCCATCACCAACTCCTGGAGTTCACTCAGACTCACGTCCATCAAGTCAGTGATGCCATCCAGCCATCTCATCCTCTGTCGTCCCCTTCTCCTTCTGCCCCCAATCCCTCCCAGCATCAGAGTCTTTTCCAATGAGTCAACTCTTTGCATGAGGTGGCCAAAGTACTGGAGTTTCAGCTTTAGCATCATTCCTTCCAAAGAAATTCCAGGGCTGATCTCCTTCAGAATGGACTGGTTGGATCTCCTTGCAGTCCAAGGGACTCTCAAGAGTCTTCTCCAACACCACAGTTCAAAAGCATCAATTCTTTGGTGCTCAGCCTTCTTCATAGTCCAACTCTCACATCCATACATGACCACTGGAAAAACAGTAGCCTTGACTAGACAGACCTTTGTTGGCAAAGTAATGTCTCTGCTTTTGAATATGCTATCTAGGTTGGTCATAACTTTCCTTCCAAGGAGTAAGCGTCTTTTAATTTCATGGCTGTAGTCACCATCTGCAGTGATTTTGGAGCCCCCAAAAATAAAGTCTGACACTGTTTCCATATGTATCCATTAATCCCAAATTCCCAATTTATCTCTCTCCTGCTATCCCTTTTGGTAACCATAAGTTCATTCTCTATGTCTATGAGTCTCTTTCATGTATATCATTTTTTTTAGATGCCACATATAAGTGATATCATATGATATTTATCTTTCTCTGACTTACTTCACTTAGTTTGATAATGTCTAGGTCCATTATGCAAATGCCATTGGTGCAAATGGCATTATTTCATTCTTTTTGTGGCTGAGTAATATTCCATTGTATACAAATACCACATGTTCCTTATCTATTCATCTGTCGGTGGGCATTTAGATTGCTTCCACATCTTAGCTATTGTAAACAGTGCTGCCATGAACCCTGGGGTTCATGTATCTTTTTGAATTAGAGTTTTCATCTTTTCTGGATATTTGTGTGCCCAAGAATGGGATTGCAGGACTGTATAGTAAGTCTGTTTTTAGTTTATTAGGGGACTTCCATGCTGTTCTCCACAGTGGCTGCACCAGTTTACTTTCTCAGCAACAGTGTAGGAGGGTTCCCTTTTCTCATGGATGAATTTTTAAAATTACTATGCTGAGTCAAAGAAGCCAACCAAATAAGAGCACATTCTCTATGATTCTCTTTACATAAAATTCTAAAAGGTAAAAACTAATCTAGCTCAGACAGCAAGCGTTTTAATGGTTGACTGGGAATCAGGGGGTGGGATGAACGGCTAAGGAGGGTTTACAAAGGGACACAAGGAAGTTTCTGGTGCATGATGCATATGTCTGCATCCTGATTGTGATGATGATTTCATAGGTATGACAGATTTTATCAATAATACACATCAAATATGTATCATTTGTTGTATGTTGATTATACTTTGATGAAGCTATTTTTCAAAGAAGGTCTTGTTACATATGGCCAAATTTCTTTCTAGAATATAGTACCAGTTTATATTCAAACTAAAAGTATGTAAATGTCTTTCTTGGTAGGTTCTTGACATTATTAGGTATTACAATTTTTAAGCATCTCTGACCAGTTGGATAGGTGAGAAATAATATATAATTGCTTAATTTTGTACATGTTTGACTTCTGCTGAGTTTGTATTTTATAAAGTGTTTATTGGTCATTTGTACTTCTATGCATTTTATTCATGTCCTTTATAACTTGGGGGCTCTCTGCTGTCTTATACATTAAGACGTATGTCTATGTGTGTGTGTGATGTATACACATACCCAAGCCTTTATGTATTAAGGTTATTAAGCCTTTTGCTTATGTTTATTTTCCCAGTTTGTGATTTTAATTTTTATAGAGAATTTTTGACTCACAGGGACTTTGAAAGTTCTATAGTTGAATCAATTGAGTGTTATGAATGTTCTTTATATTTTTCCACATTACTGATTTGTAACTTTTGTCTCTGGAAAACAATGGGTAATCAAACTTCCTGAGATTTCTTACTAAGTAAGAGTCACTGAGGCTATAGTGTGGGCCTGTGACTTTTAATTTTTTTTTCCTACATAGTAACGCATGTGAGTTTGGTGACAGCTGTTCCAGCCCTGTTGAGGTCACTGCTTTCCAAGTTGATTGTGTTTATGGACTCTTTTTAAGGTAAAAACATTGTGGACCCCCACATGAGAGTGATTATACTTTTAGGTCTGTGGATGGAGAATGGCCAAAACCTATACTACTCAGTTACTTTTAAATATGAATCTGCATTGTGTTAATCACCCCGGCCCTGACGCACATCTGAGAAACAGCACACCCAAGAAGCATGTATTCTGTCTACAGACAAAGTCTGGTGTGCATGTAGATACTGGCTGCCTCTGTAGTAATTCTAAGGCCTCAGATTTGGGAACTTCTGTGGGGAATCACATTTCATTAAGTGATTTGCCTATGCTGAAGCCTGCCTCTTCCTCTAAATTGTGTTTATCTGGCAATTGTGAGGACATGGGCTTGAGGCTCCTGGGAAGCCTGGATTTGGGATGAGTGGCAATACTGAATGAATGAAGTTGCTCAGTTGTGTCCGACTCTTTGCGACCCCATGGACTATAGCCTACCAAGCTCCTCTGTCCATGGGATTTTCCAGGCAATAGTACTGGAGTGGATTGCCATTTCCTTCTCCAGGGTGGCAGTATTAGTAGGCTTCTAAAACATTTTGTTTTCAACCCACCTTTTTCAACTTTGAAGGGCTATCTTATGTAGATGTCCCGGGAGCAGGTGAGAAAGACGTTAATGATACTCTTCTCAGCAATTTTCTTTCCAAACAAAGTGTCTTCACCAAGCATAATGGGCTTGTGGTTTTTCCTGGTCCCTTTGTCATTTTCTCTGGGAGAATTCAGAGCACTCCTGATGCAAAGCGATAAGACACGCCAAGCACCTAGCACAGGGCCTGGCCCACAGTTCACACTGGAGGAATCTTAGCTCTCTTCCTGCTCTGTTTGACAGCACGTTTCAAGCTCATTTGCAAATGTAGCATTGATCCCACTACAAATATGTTTTGGCTTAGCGATGAGTCCGCTCAGAAGAAGGGAGAGAATTGTTTAAATTATTGAAACACCTTAATCCATAAGCTCACATAAATATTGTTTTGAACTAATAGATTTATGCACTTTGCCTTCTGTATTCCATCTTACAGGTGGTTAATGTCTCTTGCTGTCACCTACTTTAAAAACTCAGGCTTTTAAAATTTTCTTTTGTGTTAAACTTGCAATGGAGTATTGGATTCCTTGGTTCATTTGAAAAAAAGAGGCCTTTATCAAAATGTTAAGCTTGGTTAATTTGCATAAAATATTTCCTCTGCAATTTACTCTCTATTACTTTTGAAAAGCAAATTGCCTCAGCTGCAATGTGGGGTGGTTGTAATGGCAGGCAAGCTATTAGAGCTCATGGTTGTAGGCAGTGAACATGTCTCAGGTTTGGAGCTCAAGGAAATAAATTGGAATCTGGCCTCGTCTCACTCCCTTGGGTCATCTGAGCTCATCCAGAGAAGAAAAGGAAGAAAAGGAACCCCAGTTGCCAAGTAAGGGTTCACAGCAGGTAGAAGTGTGTGGTTGGGAGCTGGCTGTGGCTGTGCTCTCGGGCATGAAGGAGGGAGGAGGGAAAACGTGGTGTGTCTCCAGGAACAGGCTCAGTGAGGCAGGTCTAATGGGATCCACACAGCCTGGTTCTTCCACCTAAAACACAACTCCCAACCCACTATTCCTCTGCCTCTGCTTCCTTCCCACCAGCCCAGAATCAACTCTACTTTCGGACAGGGAACCAGAGTAACTTGCAGATGTCAGTGCTGGAGGAAATAAACGAGCTTCAGAGCACCATGCAGGTTCTGGGAAGCCAGAGGCTGAGAGATTGTCCTGGGGACAGGGACCAGGATGGTCCTACTTTGCTCAGAAACGTTGACTTTCAGCCTGGGCCTCAACTCTTTCTGTACAGGGCAGTGGAGTGGAGCCTTTTGGCACTTAGTAACAACCTCCCATTAAGGCAAAACTGCTCAGCCTGAAAAGCACTGATGTTCATAAACAGCAGATGGGCAGGTCAGGCTGCAATTACGCAGCTGCAGGCTCCTCACACCCGCTTTCCCTAGAAAGGGAAAGACTCAGAAAAGAGGGAGGGCTTTCTTGTTGGGGAGAGGTCTTCCCTTTGCACACAAGGAACTCCTTCCCTAACTCACCCTAGGCTTTTCTCTGAAAGCTCCGAAAGAACTAAAGTTAGTAGGAGCGAATGAATGTATGCGGTGAAAGGTGAGGTTCGTGTGCAAGGAGATGGGGTTATATTTAGACCCACGTAATTAAAGATCCATTTATGTCTGAGCATCCTTAAACAGACGAATATAAAACTCATGAATACCAAATTCTATTTGGGTAACTGGCTGGAAGCACACACACTTACACGTACATGCTCCAAGTCTGACTGTCTATTCAAGTGGAAGAAAAAGCCACCATCAGTCTCGACTCAGGTCTGATGAACTTCCAGCCTTACTTCTTAGGGTCACAATAAAAAACTTTGTATTTCTGGCTCTTTCTACTCTCTCTGGTTTTTAAAGTTTGATTCCTTGTTGCAGCATGAAACCCTAGATGATTCTAGATTGATCCTGACAAGGGAGAGACCAACATTTCTTCTGAGTTGCTTTTCTCTTGGGACCCAAGTAGATGTGATGTTTAAACTTTTAAAAATAGAAGTCAGTGATTTGTACCTGTCATATAATAAAATATATAACTGAACTTTGAGCATGTGCTGGGAAAGATTGAGGGCAGGAGGAGAAGGGGGCAACAGAGGATGAGATGGTTGGATGTCATCACCGACTCAATGGACATGAGTTTGAGCAAACTCCAGGAGATAGGAAGGGTAGGGAAGCTTGGCATGCTGCAGTCCTTGGGGTCACAGAGAGTTGAACAAGACTTAGCGACTGAACAACAAATCGTATTTGTGCCTGGTTCCAGCACAGGGCTCTTGAAACTCTTGGCATTTCCTGAATAATAGGAAGTGAGCCCCTTTCAACCACACCTGCATTTACGCTAGTAAAGTGATTGTTGATGGGCTTCAGGATGGGCCTGTTAGCCAGAGGAACTAGCCATTAGAGGATTAGAACTTTCAGGTCACCACCTGACCAGGAAGAGCGGCTGGAGGTTGAGTTCAATAACTAATAGCTAATGATTTGCTCAATTATGCCTCCTTAATAAGGGGCTTCCCAGGTGGCTCAGTGGTAAAGATCTGCCTGCCAATACAGGAAATGCAGGAGATGTGGGTCTGATCCCTCAGTCAGGAAGACCCCCTGGAGAAAAGAATGGCCACCTCCTCCAGTATTCTTGCCTGGAGAATTCCATGGACAGAGGAGCCTGGTGGGTTATAGTCCATAGAGTCACAAAGAGTCGAACACAACTAAGCGACAAAGCATGCACACGTGCCTCCTTAATAAACTTTCATAAAAACTGCCGAACCTGATGTTCAGAGAGCTTCTGGGTTGGCGAATGCACTGAGGTACCGGGAGGTGGTACGCCTGGAGAGGGCATGGAAGCTCTGTGCCCCTTGCCCCATCCTTGCCCTATGTACCTCTTCCATTTGGCTGTTCCTGGATTGAATCCTTTGTAATAAACCCACTAACAGTAAGTAAACCGCTTCCCTGAGTTCTGTGAGTTGTTCTGGTGAGTTACTGAGCATGAGGAGAGGGCCGTGGGAACCCTCAGTTTGTAGCTTTCTGGTCAGAAGCACGATGGTCTGGAACTTGCGCCTGGCACTTGAAGTGGGGGTATGGGATATGATGCCAACCCCAGGTGGTTAGTGTTGGGATTGGGGTGAATTGGAGGGCACCCAGTTGGTGTCTGGAGAATTGGTGGGTGTGAAGGAAGAACACCCACAGTTGGTGTCAGAAGTGCTATGAGTAAAAATAGCACCTAATGTAAAACAATTAGCTTTTCACCTAAAAATACTTCACAATGAAGAAAAAAAAAAAACCCATTTACCTCATCTCTCAAAAACTCAGCCAGCCTAAGAAACTGGTAAAAAGTTTCCATTTTCAATCACTTCATGGTAGTGAGAGAAAAAACACTGATAGCTGACTTTCTCCATCCAATATCGCATCAGAGATAATCATGTAAAATTACTGCAGTCGTGTCGTTTCCCTAAAAAGTAGGCACAGGCACATCTTTGGATTTTAAATGTGCTGGAGTTTGACTGCTGTCTCCCAGCAGGGGCTCTTCCTCCTCTTTCCTCTCTCCCCACCACCACGGGCCACTGATGTGGGGACAAGTTCCACACAATTCTATCCTATTCTGTCTCGGGCTTATAGTTCCTGTGATGAAGGATCTGAAGGAGAGAGAAGGCAGCCAGGGGAATCATGACTCTGGATGTCATTCTGAACCACAGAAGGGGCTTCATGTGAGTAGTAGTGCTGGAGACTATGGGGGTGAGTGGCCACATCCTCCCAGAGACTTCTTATCAAGGACTTGGGTGAGGACAGAGAAGGTCCACTCATCAATTTGTAGATGACAGAGATGGGAGGGTGACTAATACACCGAGTGACAGATGTAGGAGTCAGATCTTGGCTGAATGGAGCCAGAGCCTGAAATCTCATGAGGCAAATCTAATGGGGGCAAAGATGAGGCCTAAATTACCGAGGGCACAAACATGACACAGGTAGGGACTTGGCCTGTGTGAATGTAATTTGGGGTTTTAGTTTATGGTGAGGGCGTTCTGAGTCAACAGTAGGACGGGGGATGCAGGATGGCAAGCGCCCTGTGGCAGTGTTACTCGAGTCATGATGGCTGGAGCGAAGGCGCTGAGGAGCCCTCTCTACTACGGCCTGGTCATGCTGGGGCATCCTGCTCAGCGTAGGACCCTCGATGAGAACTTCACAGACAGATGATGGGGGGAGGGGGGTGGTGTTAGAAGAGGATTCCAATAGAGGAACTGGAGACCATACTAGCGAGAAAGGAAGAAGTTGGACTTTTTGATTCAGAGAATAGAGAAGTTGTTGAATTTATCTTACAGAATCTGCAGGACTGACCTGTGAAAGACAGACGGACTTGTTTTGGGTGGTCTAATGCAGGGGTTGGCGAACCAAGGTCTGCTGGCTGCCTTTGTAAGTAGAGCTTTATCACAAACAGCCACACCTATTCCTTTATACATTGTCTATGGTTGCTTTTGTACTCCAATAGCGGAGTTGAATTGTTACCAAAGAGAATGTATGGTCCACAAAGCCTATTTACTATTTGGACCTTTCCAAAAAAACATGTGCTGACCTCTGGTCTACTGTATGGGAAGATGATCTAGTTTGGAGGATTTGACCATGAACACTCTAAGAAGTGTTTTTTAAGAAGGCCCATTTTATACAATAAAAGGAAGAAAAGCTAAATTTAAGATATTAATTGAATGTAAGAGTTGAGTTACCTTCTTGGAATGATTGATATAAAGGTGATTTAAGAAGTGGTAGGTGTTTGGACTCCCTTTTCCATTTTGGAAGTACCTGATTTATTGCCTTGTGGCATTTCTTAAATTACTTCTGGGTTTATTTTCTGACTTATTTCAAATATGTCTCACCTCTGCCCTTCCCTGCACACCCCTCTCTCCTTGTGCACACAGCCCACATCTCACTCTGCTCTGGAGCTCCTGCTGGAGCTCACTGAGCTCACTTGGCCTACTAGGTCTGCCTTGGACTCACTCCATGTGTGTTTATAATGGAACTTGCAAGAGGGATTCCTCATAGGAGAGTTTAACATACAAGGATATACAAAGGCAGGTA
Source organism: Bubalus kerabau (assembly GCF_029407905.1). Classification (NCBI taxonomy): domain Eukaryota; kingdom Metazoa; phylum Chordata; class Mammalia; order Artiodactyla; family Bovidae; genus Bubalus; species Bubalus kerabau. The sequence continues at coordinate 217,835,189 of NC_073624.1, read as the reverse complement.
TTTCAAGAGCATTATTGTAACAAGAATCTATGGAGGTGGCATGGATTAAAAATAGTAAAGACCTTAGAACCAGACAGCCTTGGGTTTGAATATCAGCTGTATTATGATATTGTTTTTCTTTCTTCCTTCCTTTTCCTTTCTTTTCTTTTTTTCTCTTCCTCCCTCCCTCCTTCCCTTTCTTCCTCTTTTTATTCCTTTCCTTTTCTTTCTTTTTTTCATCTTTCTTCAGAAGCTACTGTGGCCAAGCACTATTTCAGGCAATTATATCAGTGAACAAAAGCATAAAAATTGCTGCCACCTGGGAGCTTATAGTTTTTTGAGAAGACAGATAATAAATAGTAAACATGATAAATACAGAAATTATATGTTAGAAGGTTACAAGTGTTATAGAAAAAGAAATAGCAGAGCAAGGGGCTTGCAATCTTAAAAACAATGGTCAGAGTAGGCCTTAGTGAGAAAGCAAAATTGAATGAAAGTCTAGGAGGTGAAGGAAGTACCATGGAGATCTCTGCAGAGGGCCCTGTTGTGTAAGTGTCCCTGGTGGATTCAAGGTAGATTGAGGAGTACCATGTGGCTGGAGTGGAGGGGCAGGAGGGAGAGCAGAGGGGAGGAAATCAGAGAAGTCATGAGGTGTGAGAAGTGGGGCGCAGAGCCTCCGAGGATCCAGCTGATCATGAAGGACATGGGGAGGTACCTTAGGAACTTCCCTCATGAATCCAAGAGTGATCAGCTCTGATTTATGATTTAAATGGATCCTCTGGCTGCTGGTTGAGATTAGACTATAGGGGATATATTAGGTTCCTGTGGCTGCTACAACAAATTATCACACACTTGGTGCCATACAACAACAGGAGCATCTTCTCTCACAGTTCTGCAGGCCAGAGGTCAGAAATCAAGGTGTTGGCAAGATGCATTTCCCTAGGATTCCAGGGGAATCTATGGTCCAGTAAGATGCATCAGCTTCAAGGGAAAGCAGTGTGTGGAACACGCTTGGGAGAGAAGTGACCCTAAGTCCTTAGTACCAGTCTTTTCACAGCAAGGAGTCCTTGTGCAGGTTCTTCTCTTCTTCTAGGCCCCTTTCTCCACCTTCTTACACAAGTATTAATACAATTTTCATAGCTCTTAAGGATCTGTGAACACCTCAGGTGAGTGGAGTAAGTTTCTTAATAGATAAAATGTGATTTCTCTAAGTGTTAAAGTTTGTATTTTAGAAGGCAAGTTTACTTTTTCCTCTCATAGTTCAGAGGTGTGTGTGCCATAATAATCCATAAATCCTCGTGCTGGTGCCGAAAGGACTTGTTTCAGATGCTGTCTTCTCAGAGGCTGGCTTATAGCCTAAGGACAGAAGTACCGAAGTAATTCATTTTAACCTGTGATTTAAGAAATCCAATTTCAAATATTTGATTTTTTGGAATTGTTAATAGGTATGTCTTGGTTTATATAGGAGACCCATTTCAGAAGATTTCTCCTCAACTACAACTTTTATAAATTAAGTTGTATTTCCCCATTAACCTTTATAGTCATTACGGAGACACTTTGTCTCCGTTTCTGAGTAAGGCACAAGCAGAACTCATCCTAGCTTCTCTCTGGTAAATCAATAAAAAATAAGAAAAATTAAAGTTTTATTTTTATATATTCTTTCTCTGGTACTCTTCATTGATTTATGTAGATAAAAGGTTTTGGCCTTCCATTTTTCTTCTCTTTCAAGAATTTCTTTTTAACATTTTCTGCAAGGCAGGTCTAGCAGAATAAATTCTCTTAATTTTTGTTTATCTGAGAAAGTTTTTTTCCTTTACTTTTGAATGATAATTTTGTAGGATGCAGAATTCTAGGTTGGTGGTTTTTTTACTCTCAAGATTAAATATTTCACTCCATTCTCTTCTTGTATGAATGGTTTTTGAGAAGTCAGATTTAATTTTCATCTTTGTTCCACTATAGTAAGTAAGTGTTAGTCGCTCAGTTGTGCCTGACTCTTTGCAACCCTGTGGACTGCAGCCCTCCAGGCTCCTCTGTCCATGAGATTTTCCAGGCAAGGATACTGGAGTGGGTTGCCATTTCCTTCTCCAGGGGATCTTCCCAACCCAGGGATCAAACCCAGGTCTCCTGCACTGCAGGCAGATTCTTTACCAACCTGAGCTACAAGGGAAACTCCTGTTCCACTATAGGTAAGATGATTTTTCCTCTGGATTCTTTCAAGATTTTTTCTTTTATCTTTGACTTTTTTTTTTTTTTTTTAGTTAGAATATGATATACTTAGGTGTAGTTTTTTTTTTTTTTTTCATTTATTTTGCTTGGTTGTCTCTGAGTTTCCTGGATTTGGGGTTTGGCATCTGACATTAATTTGAGGCAATGTGAAAGTTGGATCATAAAGAAGCCTGAGAGTTGAAGAATTGATGCTTTCCAACTGGGGTATTGAAGACGCTTGAGAGTCCTGTGGACAGCGAGGATATCAAACCAGTCAATCCTGAAAGAAATCAACCCTGAACATTCGTTGGAAGAACTGATGCTGAAGCTGAAGCTCCAATACTTTGGCAACCTGATGCAAAGAACTGACTCATTAGAAAAGACCTTGATGCTGGGAGAGATTGAAGGTGAAAGGGGAAAGGGGCAGCAGAGGATGAAATGGTTAGATAGCATCACTGACTCCATGGACATGAATTTGAACAAACTCCAGGAGACAGTGGAGGACAGAGGAGCCTGGCGTGATACACTCCATGAGGTCACAAAGAGTCGGAAATGACTTAGTGACTGAACATCAACAACCAATCAATATTACTTCATGTGTGGCTTCTGTTCCTTTCTCTGTTTCTTTTCCTTTTGCTATTACCCATTATGTGCACTTTTCCTTTTGTAGTTGCCCTACAGTTCTTGGATATTCTCTTCCTTTTAAAATTTTTTTCAGTCTTTCTTCTAGCTTTTTCAGTTTGGGACATTGCTATTGACATATTCTCAAACTCAAAGAGTCTTCCCTAAACTTTATCTACTAGTAGCCCATGAGAGGAATTCTTTATTTTTGTTACAGTGTTTTTGAACTCTAGTATTTCTTTTTGATTCTATCTTAGAATTTCCACTTTTCTCTTTAGATTATCCATCTGTTTCTGCATGTTGTTTACTTTTTCCAGTAGAGGCCTTAGCATATACATCATAGTCTAAAAAAATTCTTGGAACTTCCCTGGTGGTACAATGGTTAAGACTCCATGCTTCTATTGCAGGGGGCATGGGTTTGACCCCTGGTTGAGGAACTAAGATCCCACATGCTGCATGGGCCAAAAGAAAGAAAAATTCTTGGCCCGATAATTTCAATATTCCAAAGCCATATCTGACTTTGGTTCTAATGCTTGTTCAGTCTCTTCGAATTGTGTGTTATTTGCATTTTAGTATCCCTTGCAATTTTTTTTCTAATAGCCAGACATGATGTATTGGGTAAAAGGAACTGTGATAAATAGGCCTTTAGTGATATGGTGGTGAAGTGTAGGGGAAGAGAAGTGTTCTATGGTCCTATGATTAGGTTCCGGTCTCAGTGAATCTGTGTCCTTGAACTGTGAACATCACAGTGTTTCTTGGAATTGTTCCCCCTTCATGTGGGACAGGATGGTTAGAGGGGGCTCAGTTGTGTATTTTCCTTCTTCCATGGGGAAGGCTGGAGCAGGTTAGAGTTGAGTGTTTCCTTCGCCCAGATTATCTGAGCTCTGATACACCCCAGTATGTTAGGCTGTGGTAAAATAGTTTCTCTTATGGGTAGGCCTGGTGAGAAAGGACAGAATGCTCTGGTGTATTTCAAAATGGCTATTTCCCTCTATGTCTGCTTGAAGCGTGAAGGCATTTCTCTTCTGTCCTCACTGTGAGCTTACCCGGAGGCAAAACTCACAAGTAAGAGGATCTTCCTTTGCCTGGGCCCTGCCAGAGTTTTTAACTCTCAGACTTGTCCTTGATGAACCTTCAGTAATTCATTACTTATAGTTCAGGTTATCCTATCCCAGTACTGGCTCCTGCAGAGGTTTTTGCTTGAGTGTTTCTATTCCAGTAAACTATCATTTTCTGAATCTATTTGTTCCCCCAATTTGGGAGGCAGTTGTTTGACCTATGATTTCACTTCTCTGATGGATCTAAAAAGAGTTGTTGATTTTTCAGCTTGTTCAGCCTTTTAGTCATTAGGACAGGAGTGAAGATTCCATACTCTTTACATGCCAGACCAGAAACTGGAAGTCAGAGGAAGGCTGTGCAGTGTTAAAATGAGTACAGTTCTGGGCAAACCAGGGTGGTTGGTCACCCTACTCTGGAGTGAAGAGACCTGAGATCTTTTCTTGGCTCTGCAGAGTCCCCTTGGACATGACTTTCAGTGTCCTGAAGCCTCTGTTTCCTTTTGTGTGAAAAGAGAGAGGGTTGACTTTGGCCTTATATCCAGTCTATAGGATTTGATTTTCTTTATGTTGGGTGTTTTTAAGGCAAGTAATTTCTAGACCTAAACTAATGGACTCTCCTTGCTAGGAGATAAATCGTAAATTCTCTTGTTAAATATCTTTTTCCTTTTTTGACTTGGAATAATCTTGGTTTGGAAGGCACAGTGACCCTTTGCTCTCAGAGAAAGAGCTTTCCTGCTGCTTTGAACCATTGGGATGTTTGTCACAGAGCAGGTTTTTTTTTCCCAGAGAAGGCAATGGAACCCCACTCCAGTACTCTTTCCTGGAATATCCCATGGATGGAGGAGCCTGCCTGGTGGGCTGCAGTCCATGAAGTCGCTAAGAGTCGGACATGACTGAAGCAACTTAGCAGCAACAGCAGGGTTTCCCCTGCCTTTGACACTATCTATTTGAAAACAGAACAATCCCTGTTAAGAATAGACTTAGGATCTTCCGTCCCTCTTGGTTGAATTTGACTTAAAGGAGTCAAAGTAGAAGTAGGAGTGAGGTGGGGGCATGATATGAAGGTCTGGCCCAGCCTGTGAGCTGAAAGCACAAGTCTTGGAGGATGGCTTCTGGTTTATTTCTTTCCAAATAACCTCTCTGTCTCTGCTTCTCCAATTATTCCATGGCCCTCGATTCGCCCAGCAACATAATCAGAAACATTAAGTACATCATTATCTTCCCAAGTCCACAGCAGAGAAAGAGCTAAGACAATTTTTATGGAATTGTAATGTGCCCACTTGAACACAAACCCTAATTTCCTGAAGTCTAGCTCTAGTTTGAAGAATTGCCTGATTTATTTTAAAATTGAATTTTGCTGTCAGGGAAGCTGCCAATACTCACTGCCAGCGTTGTTATTTTTCTTTACGTATTTTAGTCTTAGCTCTTGAGTATAAAAAGCTCTCTCCCTCCTTCTTTTCCAAGAGTTGAGTTTCAACTGCGTGACCAGATTGTACAATTTTGTATGGATTTAAGGCTTCACAGGGAAGTGGAAGATGCTGCTGGTTCATTGTCTCTTCTTACAAATGACAGATTTTCCAGTGGCAAAGAGACAGGGGGAGATAAAAAAAAAAAAAAAAAAACAAAACTCCAAAAAGTAGAATGGGCCTGAAGAGGTGTCTGGCTCCAGCTCTCTGTCCACTGGCAGGACTGTCTCCAGGCCATTCCAGGTAAAAAAGAGGGTTTCACAATGTCCTTTGACAATCATTTCATCCTCCAAGGTCTTCAATTTCAAGCCAATTCAGTCATCAACTATGATGTCCTCTGAGAGAGGACAACACTGTCTAACAGCTATGGTTTCAAGTACTTGTGATATAGCCATGTGGAGGTTTTCAATAAGAAACTCCAGGATTTGTGATATCAAGAAAATGAAGCAGGGACGTGTGGTAGAGAGGCCTAGGGGTTGGCACAGCTTTTGAGGGAATAGGCAAGTGAGGGTTGGGTTACGTAACTGGTGATATTTAAGATGAGGCCTGGATGACTGTCATTTAGCTTCTATCCTATAGACAGCTGGGAACCAGCTAAGCTTTAAATTGGGTTACCACATTGCAGGGTAGTCAGTAGTCTATTACCACACCTAGATAAGTGTACGTGTCTCATCCTAAAAGAAACTCTGTCAGGTAACCATTATTTCCATTTTACACATAAGAACACAGATTTGAGCACCCCCAGTGACCTTGTACCTGAGGGGTCTTAAGTTCCTAAATTCTTTTGATTTCAAACATTGCAATTCCTTTTCCTTGGCTCATTCCTTTCCTTTGCCCAGAGTCGCACAGATCATTAAAGGAACCGGCCCTTTCACACGTGTTGCTCTTTGACCTTAGGTCAGGCACCTTTGGGACCAGTTAGCCCATCTGCAGGTGAACCAGGTGTCCTTAAGAGACCTCATAGACTTTAGGTATTTTGAGTTTGAAGTTCAGTCTTACACTGTGCCCCTTTAGTGTGCTGTGCTAAGTCACTTCAGTCGTGTCCGACTCTTTGGGACCCTATGGACTGTAGCCTGCCAGGATCCTCATTCTATGGGATTCTCCAGGCAAGAATACTGGAGTGGTTACCAGGCCCTCCTCCAAGGAATCTTCCTGGCCCAGGGATCAAATCTGTATCTCCTATGACTCCTGCATTGCAGATGGATTCTTTACCACTGAGCCCCCCTTTTAGGTCCACCTAATCAAATCGTATCACTCCTTGCTCACAGTCCTCTAAAGTTGGTTTCATAAAATTCACAGGCCTTACAGTGGTCCACAGAGTCCTTCAGAATCTTGTTCGTCCTTTTTCAAAAAATTATTTTACTGAAGTACAGTTGATTTACAATGTTGTATTAATTTCTGCAGTACAGTAAAGGGATTCAGCTATACGTGTATTGTGTGTGTGTACATGCCAAGTCGTTTCAGTTGTGTCAACTCTGCACCCCTGTGGAGTGTAGCCTACCCGGTTCCTCTGTCCATTGGATTCTCCAGGCAAGAATACTGGAGTGGGTTGTATAAATATATATAATGTATGTTATTTGTATATCCTATTTATTTAAATATAAATAAGCGACTTCACTTTCACTTTTCACTTTTCATGCACTGGAGAAGGAAATGGCAACCCACTCAAGTATTCTTGCCTGAAGAATCCCAGGGACAGAGGAGCCTGGTGGGCTGCCGTCTATGGGGTCGCAAAGAGTTGGACACGACTGAAGTGCCTTAGCAGCAGCAGCAGCATATATTATATATTCTTTTTCATATTCCTTTCCATTTTGGTTTATCACAGAATATTGAATATAGTTCCCTATGCTATCTATTAGGACCTCGTTGTTTATCCATTCTTTATATGATAGTTTGCATCTGCTAATGCGAAACTTCTAGTGCAAGCCTCCCGTGTCCCCTCCCCTCTGGCATCTACATGTCTGCCTCCATGTCCGAGTCTGTTTCTGTTTTGCAGATAAGCTCCTTTGTGTCATATTTTAGATTCTCCACATGTGGTGTCACACGGTATTTGTCTTTCTCTGTCTGATTTTGCTTAGTATGATAATCCCTAGGTCCATCCATATTGCTGTGACTTTGTCCCTCCTTCTGAACTCACCTTCTATCATCCTCTTCCTCTTCTAGCCACACTGGCATTCTTGCTGTTCTTTGGACTCACAGGTTAATCCTTCCTCATCACCTTCACACTAATGTTTCTTTCCCTTGGAGGACCTCCCCTCTTCCCCCACCTACCCTGACTCCAGCTGCATGGCTTGGTCTCTCCTTTCATTTCTCTAGTCCAGTGTCACCTTCTCAAAAGGGCCTTTCTCGATGACCCTATTCAAGTATCTACACCAGCCCCCTCCGCACCACTCCCCCTCCTCCTACCTTGCTCTGTACTTTCTCCATGGTCCATGTCTCCATTCTCACATTTGTCTGTCTTCTACCTCTCCCAGCATGTCAGCTCCATGAAATATGCAACCTTCTCTGCTTTGTTAATTCTGTGTCCCAGAATACTAAAAAGTGCTGAGCATATATGGGCATTCCTATTCATTGTTCTTGAATACACATTCATATTTGTGTTTTCATATCATAGTGATAAAAGAGAAGGCTCTGGAGTGAAACTTCCCTAGTTTCTAAAATGAGTTCCAGTTGAATTATTTCGGGTATTTTACTTAACACGAGCCTCAGTTTCCCCATCTGAAATATGGGAAAGAATAATACCCACTTCATAGAATTACAGTTGAGGATTCAGTGAGATAATCCAAGTAATGTACTAGTCACTATGCCTGCAAATAGTATATGATCAAAAAATGATTTTATGTAATTGATGTTATTCTTTTGGTTCCTATTTTTCTTTTTCCTTTGGCTTGATCTCGTTTCATGTACACAACAGGTAACATCATTTTTTAAGGCTACAGGATCTCTGTCCTAGTGATCTGTGCCACTTGGCTTAGCCACTTCCCCGGTGGACAGTTCCAGGTTTTTTTTTTTCCTTCATTACAGTGTTGTTATTTGTCCTTGATACACATTGGAAATAGGTACTTTTTACTCATCATTGTTAGTGTTAACTGCTGAGGGATAAGTGCGGAGGTGGTTCTCTGGTCCTTTCTCTTTGGTGGACCCAGCTCTCCCAGTTTCTTTCAAAGACACCAGCTTGACACATGTGCTCCTGCTCATGTCTTTTCATATGTTAGATGGAACGTGGATATACAGCAAGACACAGAGGAAAAGGAGGGGTCGGTGGGTAGATAGTGCAGACCTTTCCTCACTGTGGGATCTCGGTCAAATTACTTAACCTCTTTGAACTTTAATTTTCTTGTTTAACAAAGGAGACTAAAGCAATCTACCTTAAAGGGATGCTGCGAGGGTTGGAGATACAGTTAGAGGGGTGTCTAGCATAGTGCCTGGCATGTAGTAAGTATGCAGAAAGTGTTTGCTACCAGTGTGTAGCTGTTCTTTGCTTGCAGGCAGACAGTCTCTGCTCCGTAGGAATTTGGCTATTATGGGGAGGTGGGTAGAATGTGAAAGTTGCATAAGAACATTAGGAAGTGATAGTTTGTCTAGCTTCTTGGTACGCTTGAGGATTGGTTTCCTCTGCCACTTTTCTTTGTGGAGGATGCGCTGAATCAAAGAAAACCATGTTGGTGGCTTTCCATCTAATGTGACCCTTCCTTTCATGGCCTAAACTTTAGGTGTCTGGAGCCTGTGACTTTAGGTATCTGGAGCCTGTACCTTCAGGTGTCTTGTCCAAGACCCCTGAGCTGGTAAGTGGCTACCATGAAAACAGTGGCCATGGCAACTTCTGGTTGCTGCTTCTGTTAGAATAAACTTCTAAGTTTAACCTCAGAATGATAATGCAGTCTTACTCTTTTCACCATCTCTCTCTCTGTCCCTCCTCTTTTTTTTTTTTTAACTGTTTCTTTTAGAGCTTAGAGAAAACTCAGAGCCTGAGTTACAGAGGTTTCACTTGTGTGACACTTGGGGAAGGGAGCAGAGCTTGATTGCTCTGGGGAAAGGTGAGCTTCGTGAGTGTTGTTGAGGTGTGAGGTGAAAGGGAAGACCAAATAAGTGAGAGAGGATAATTAAAAGAATCAGGAAGATAGAATTATTTACAGTGGGGTAACAGAGTGGTCTATCAGAGATAGATCTGGGTGCTGAGATTTCAAATAAGTGATATATATATATTTTTTGGCCAGAAAACCTTTTTAAAATTATTTACTCTGTTTGTAAGTGTTAGAAACCCAACTAAAACTGGGTTAAAGAAAGAGAGGAAGAAAGAGAGACAAGAAACATGTTGACAAATGGTTGGTCACCATGTCTCTTAGCTCTCCATCCCCTGCCTTGACCTCATTCTGCATCTCTTCCAAGATACCAGTAAGATGGGCAGCCCTGATTCTGGGATTACCTCCTATCACCTTAGTATCATCCTATAAAGGAGGAGCCCCTATCCTTCCTAATAGTTCCAACAAAAGTCTTAGAAAGGAGCCTCGCTGACCAGCTGGGGTCCTGTACCAATGTCTGGAACTAGAGTGTGACATCTGCCCTCCTGAATCATATGGGCTATGAGAAGGAAGGAGGTGGTTTCTTAAAGTAGAATCAGAGTATATTTAGCAGAATGAAGAGTAAAAAATACTGGGCAGGCAAGAGCTGCGGGCCTTTGCTCCATTGATGATGTGCTGATGTTTACTCCACAGAACATTTTCCTCTGTGCAACTGAAAGGGTGCCCCATGAATGACTTGTGTCAATGACAGCACCCAACCTTCCTAGGAATATAATGATAATGTTTCACCTTTTGTAATTTTCCTACAACCTTTGAACATAGCACAAATGGGGGAATTGTACATGACTATTGAATTTGAGTTCAATAAAGGATTTGTACCATCTGAATTATACCTCGACACACAAGATAGGATACATTAACTTAATTACTGCTGGATTCAATAACATAGGCCACTGCCCTGGGAATTTATCTTGTGCTGTACCCAGAGAGAGAAACTGGGCATCATTTCTAAAGACAGTCAATTTCCAATTATCCATGCTAATGGAAGAACACAGCATGCAGAGACACTAAGTACAGTTTCTGTTTGGTTCAGGGAGCAAACATAATTTTTAATTTTTCTACCTGAGTTATTTGTTTTGCTTGGGCTTAGGTAACACTAAAAAGAATTTTCATTGCCTGGGCCTACACTTTCTTTTCCTTTTTCTTGGTTTATAAAATGTGAAGTATATTTTATTTTTTGATGTTTATTTTTTAATTTTTTTCATTTTGAATTAATTTGAGACAGAATGGACTGTTGCCCTTATGTCCTTTACCCAGTTTGGGCATCCGTGCATGCTCAGTCACTTAGTCACGTCCAACTCTTAGGCAACCCCATGGACTGTAGCCTGCCAGGTTCCTCTGTCCATGGAATTCTCCAGGCAAGAATACTGGAGTGGGTTGCATTTTTTCCTCTAGGGGATCTTCCAGACCCAGGGACTGAATGTGCTAACCCATGTCTCCTGCATTGCAGGCGGATTCTTTATTGTAGTTATTTAACTAGTCCTATTTCTAGATGTTAAGATTGTTTCCAAGTTTCACTATTATAAATAATGCTGAGAAGAGTAGCATGTTGATAAATCGTTGTAAACATCCTTAACTATCTTATTAGGTTAAATTGTTATGGGTCAAGTTGTGAAGTCAAAGGTCACAAACATTTTATGGCTCTTAATGTAAACATCATGAACTTGGCCTCCAGGAGGACTGTGCCAGTTAATGAGCCCACAGTATAGGAGGGTGATTTTTCCTCATATCTGCCAACTAGAGAATAATGAACTTTAAAAGTGTGCAAATTTGATAGGTGACATTGTTCTAATGTACTTTTTTTGGTTATGAGGCAGTTGACTGGTATATAGTTTGGCATTTGTATTTTGGTGAATTGCCTGCTCAAGGCCTTTGCCTGTTTTCCCATTGATGGATATTCTTTCTCTCATCGATCTGTTTGACTCTTTTAACTGATTCAAAGTATATGGAAGTTTCAATTGTTAATGTCAAGGACACCTCACTCCTCCTCAGAGTAGAGTGCTGGAGCAGAGGTGCTGAGTTCCCTCCCCTCACTTTAGAGGAGGAACAGAGTCCTAGGGACAGACAGGAAAACAGCACATGAATTGGGCTTCCAACCCAATTCCCTCTACCATCTTCATCAGAAGTGAGGATGGAGAGGAACTGACAGAACAGCAGCCACTGTTGGCCAGTGCCCATTGATAAGGAGAAGAGAGCCTCTACTTCTTCAGCTCAGCTCAGTCGCTCAGTCGTGTCTGACTCTTTGCGACCCCATGAATCACAGCACGCCAGGCCTCCCTGTCCATCACCAACTCCCGGAGTTCACCCAAACTCATGTCCATCGAGTCGGTGATGCCATCCAGCCATCTCATCCTCTGTCGTCTCCTTCTCCTCCTGCCCCCAATCCCTCCCAGCATCAGAGTCTTTTCCAATGAGTCAACTCTTCGCATGAGGTGGCCAAAGTACTGGAGTTTCAGCTTTAGCATCATTCCTTCCAATGAACACCCAGGGCTGATCTCCTTTAGGATGGACTGGTTGGATCTCCTTGCAGTCCAAGGGACTCTCAAGAGTCTTCTCCAATACCACAGTTCAAAAGCATTAATTCTTCAGTGCTCAGTTTTCTTCACAGTCCAACTGTCACATCCATATATGACTACTGGAAAAACTTATGCTTACTCATTTAATGGTAATTGAGAACTTAGAATATGTTGGATGTGGTATTATCTTCTCAAAATCATGATGCATATATGCTATCATTACCTCGATCCTACACATAAGGAAACTGAAACTCCAAAAGAGTGAAAAAGTTATGGGAACAGCCATTAAAGTTGAGCTCCAAATCCCAGTCTCTCTCACTCCAGAGTACATGTTCTTCACAAAGGTTATAGTGTTTCTGTTATACTTCCATAATGAGATATCTTTGGAAGAAGAAAAAGAACATTATGCACAGGTTGCCCCTAACACAGTCACTGCCAGTTCCCGGTGTATTTCTTTCCCTCTTCCCTCCTTCCTGCTGAAATCATTCTGTACATCCAATTCTGTAACTTGACTTTTTCCACTCTGTGTTTCTCCCTATTGCTTCATGGATTTTATAGCCATCATTTTAATGATGTGCATAATATTCCTTTGTTGGGCAGATGCTAAATTCTTGAATTTAGTGTTCTCCCACTGCAGATCTTGGGAGAACTTCTGGGGACCCCCGCTGTCTTCTCTGCAGTTCTCTCTGACTTGATAGCTCCCTTTTCACTTCATGCCTTGAATGAAATGATACAAATTTAACTTGCAAATTGCCTCAGGATGTCTTTCATAGTTGTAGGCATCTGTGAATTATATACGAATATGTATGTAGCCAGGCAAATTCTTGCTAACACTTTGACTTTAACAAATATCTAGTGGAGAGAAGTGTGTAAGTGATTAAAATTTCTTCTCTAGGTTTCTCAGTTTTTAAAGGGGTGACTGACCTGCTTATGTGAGCCTCATATGTGAGACTTTAATAAGACATTGCTGGGTGAGTTGTAAAACATCCTATTGGAATGGCAATGACACTGCTGTACCGTATTTATGGTGCTGCTTATGAGCAGACACTGGGCACGGGAGTTTTACATACCTCTTAACCCTCCCCACAGCCTTGTAAAGAAGGCACGACATTATTATCCCCATTTTACAGGCAAGCAAATGGGTCTAGAGGGGTTAATTGACTAGTCTGAGAGTCTATAGCTGGTAAGAGGCTGAGCTGATGTTTGAGCCAAGGTCCCCAGAGCTTCTGTACTCTTGGCATTAGCACAGCGATAGTTTGAATCTTCTTATCTAGCTGTCCAGGCCTCTGAGATGTCTTGCCTTTAAACGATGCCTTCTTAGATTTGTTCATTCTTGGGGGCATTAGCTGGTTCAATTTAGTGTATAGGACCTGGTGACCCATCTGTATTCCATTTCAGAAGCTGTGATAGGAAGTATTTACAGGAGACTTGGTTATGGTTCAAGTTAATTTGCTAGGTGGTTTTGGAAATCCTTTTGTGTTAGATCATGCTGCATTCAACAAGACTGTTAACGCTCGGGATTCTCTTGGGACTGGGCGAACCAGTCAGGCTCACACTGTGGTGTTTCCAAGCTTCACCTGGCTCTGTGTGCCGCTCCAGCTCCAGTTTTGCTCTCTGGTTTCCATCTGAGTTGGAGAGCTTCCTCCACAAGGAACCCCGTTTTGCTGCCAGTCTTGGGATTCTTGTCGGGTCCTCTTTTTGGAACCTTGCTCTCTGGAGGCACAGCTAAGCTCTCTGTGGACCAGGCATTCTCTGGCCTCCACCTCCCAAACGTGTGAACCCACATCAGCCTAAATGGAAGCCCTTCCAAAGGCAGAGGTGTGGCGCTGACCCTAAGAGCAAGGAGGCCCCAGCCAGCCAGTTCTGAATCTTTGCAGTAGAGTGTGGAGGCTCATGCTGACACGGGGATGCAATGCTCCTCTTGAAAGGAACATAAAAATGAGAACAGGAGAAAGAAAAGGAGCTTGGATGGCTTTTCTGGGAAAGGAGAAGACAATTATCTTCTAGTCTCTGAGGGCTTGTTATTCAGTCAACAGAGGGCAGGTGTCTTCACACTTTCCATCACAGAGCATCATGTACATGGAAAGAGTGAGGCAGCCCCACACTGAGGTGTGGACGTGGACTCGGGAGCCAGGATGCCTGGGTTCAGATCCCTCATCACCTTGAGCAAGTCATTTAACCTCTCCTGACCTCAGAGTCCTTAAACACAAAGTGGGAGAACTGAGGCATTTGGTTCACAGGGTGGGGTGAGGGACCTTTAACAAGCAAGCACTTACATGGCATTTATCATGTGGAAGGAACTTTCTAAGCACATCACAAATATAAACACATTTAATCCCCTATGAGATAAGCATGACATTGTCTTCTTGGGTCTGAGATGAGTGCTGTGTTAACTTCTCTGAAATGGGATGCGGCTGACAGCTGATAGTCCCACAAACTAAGAATTGGGAGAACATTCCAGGCCGAAGGATGTCTTAGCTTTGGGGAGCCTGCAGGAGCACAGAGGAATCAAACAAAGACAAGTGCTTTCCAGCTGGCCAAGCATGCTTGCCTGCAGTGCTGCCCAGAAGTGCTGAGGCCCTCTCTGCTAGAGAGAGCTCCACGCAGGCTGGGTTCTATCAGTCCCACCTCCCTGTCGTCTTCCCAGCATCATCTAGCCTGGCACAAAGGGCCTGCTCCATAGCTGATTGCTGAATGGGTAAATGAAGACTCTGAGGTTGCCTTCCCCAGAGCAACCCATGTGGCTTCCCTCCCCAGTGTCTTTCACAGATACTCCTGGTTCCTCAGGAGTCTCTCTCCCATGATCCCTGGCCAACTCATTAGACTCTATCTGGGGGACCACAGAGGTGGGTCAAGACACCACCTCGTCTCATTTACCAGGTGTCTTGCCATCACTATTAGAGGTAGTGAGCATCCCAGTGTTCCTGGGGGAGGGCCAAACATGTGGCCCTTGGCAGCCAAATACTCTTTTACACTTAATGTGACCGTGTGTCATATTAAGTTTTTTGCTACTATATTCAATGAGTCACAGTTGCCAGTGCCTTTTGCAGGATATACGATCACAACTGTAATTAATTAGTATGATTTTCCATTTAAATCTTGCTGACTAGACCATACATTCCATGGTAACAGACACTAAACTTCATGACAACAACATACATTGTGTATAAACGAATTGGTAACAGCCCATTTGCATCAGAAGGTGCCCTTCCACTAGTGTGAAATTTATCGCGGGAGGTGAGGGAAATGGGGCAGTGAAGGAGACGTCAGCTGTGGGGTTGAGGGCTGTGGGAGGCCTTTACCATCAGAGTGGCCAGTTTGAGTCCTGGCTCTTCCATTTACTCGCTGAGGGATCCAGAACGAGTGACAGCACAGCGCTGGGACTCATTGTCTCCAGCTGTGAAATGGGGCTTATCTCAGTGCCAACATCCTAGGGGGTTGCAGTAAAGATGACATTATACGACACACAGGACTACGGTATCTGATCTGATCCATCGTAAGTGCCCTGTACACATCAGCAAATGTCACTGGTATTGTCACCCTGGTGATTCTTTGACCCCCTCTACTCTGTCCCTGGGTAATTACTTGGCCTTTACGCTTTTCTGCCAGTTATTTTCATTTATTTGTGAGGTATTCATTTGCTTAAAATCAATTCCTCCCAAGCTAGGCTGCCCATACGCCATGGCTCTGCATGGGGGGAGGAGAAGAAAGCATGAAGGTACATTTTGGGGGTGAGGATGGCAATGGGGGATGTGGGGAGATGTAGTGAGCCTGGTTCTGCTGAACACATATAATCAATAGGTGAAATCGACGTGTTTGTGAAAGCTACAGGCCCTGCTGGGTGAGCTGTTTTCAGGGATGCCAGGAAGAGCATCTATTTCATTGCTCTCTTCGTGGGGCAAGGATGGGTTCCTGCTTCATCCTCAGACCTGTGAGTGGAGAGGTCAAGTCTTCCTCCACCGTTGCCACCTTCCATCCATGGAGTGTTGGGGGTTAAGATGTCAATGTAAACCTGGGAGCTCCTTTGCCTCTAAGGAACTAAATGCATTGAGCTGTGAGCATCCATTGATTTGTTCAATATTTATTGTGTACCTACCGTGTACCAGAGGCTTTTTTAAGCACTACAGGTTCATCAGCAAATAAGACAAGACATGCACAGCTGGACCCTGTCCTGTGCCTTGAGTGCCTGGTGGGAGCTGGGCATTACACAGCTGCGCTGAGTGCCATGGGGTGTTGGGGTCAGGGGCGGCTTTCCTGAGCACTTGGAGGGAAGCTGTGAACTGAAGTGTGCATGGGGAGGGTGAGGAGAAGGCAGGGAAGAAGGAGAGCATCCAGGCTGCAGTGAGCCCCCCAAAGAAGGGCCCTGAGGTGGAGGGGGTAGGATGGAGGTGATCAGAAGGTGAGGGGGAGGGACCTGTGGGACCAAGAAGGGTGGCAGCCCCCAGGCTTAGTGGGTACATAGGTCGTCATAGTGGGGTGTCTGATCGTCACCCTGAGAGCTCAGGAAGGTCAGTGAGGAGAGAGAAGTGACATTTATGCTGAGATGGGATCACTCTGGCATCTACATGGAGAATGAACTACACATGGCTGACTGAGAGGCGAGACTTTATAAGGGGCCCTGTGGAGGGGGGTGAGAGGTGGCGGGAAAGTATAGCAGTGGAGGAGGGTGGGTGGAACTGGAAATAACTGCAACGGTAGACCTGACAGTTGACTGATTCATGGTTTTTTTTTGAGCCATTTCTCCTCGTTTTTATTTTTTGACTGATTCATTAAAAGTGGTGGCTGTGAAGGACGGCAGAATGACACTGGCATTTGGTGGCGACCACTAGCACAGTGGCGGTTGCTTTCCCATCGGGGAGGTGGGAAGGGGGGCAGGTGTGCTGGGGGATACAGCTCAAGCATTCAGTTTTGGACACAGTGAGTTCATTTGGCCAGTGAGACAGTTGCCAAATGGAGATGCCATGTAACAGGTAGGTATATGAGTGTTCAGCTAAAAATAAATCTGGGTTGATGACAGTGTAAGTGTTATGGGTCCCTCTGAGCAGATGGAGGTATCATGAAGTTGAGGGGGGGGCACTACACCTAGAACTTTCCACTATTAGATCCATCTTTCTCTCTCTCTCTGTGACCTTCAGCAATTCATCTAACCTTTCTGTGTGTCCCTGTTCCCAGCATAAAACGGTGCTAGTTATGTCTGCTTCAGGCTACCAATAGCACATGTTTGAGGATCCATTAAACTGAAAATAAAACATGTGGTGCTCTTTGGAAATAAGAACTATGTTAAAACAAGGAGTTATTATGGTTGTGTGTAAGCCAATGACAAGCAGAAATACAGCCCCAAGGCTCAGTATTGATTTTGGTCCCGGGTGCTTCCCGCGGCCGAATAAATCTGACATCCCTCCTCGCCAAGCCGGCTGGGCTGATGGCAGGTCTCCAGCTTCTAGCTCCTTGCCCTGGCTCCAAGGTTACGTCCTTTCTCATCTCAGGCCAGCTTCAGGACCCCCACACCTGCCTCGGCTGCTCTGAGTGCCCTTCCCACCCCGGTGGGTGGTTACAGGGACAATTCCAGTTGTGAAACTGGAGCCTGGCCAAGAGCAGATGCCCTCTGATTAAACCAGGGACAGGGCCGGCCAGAAAAGCAGAGATTGAATCTGCAGAGCAAGGGGTTTAAGGGTGACCAGAGGAAATGTCTCCAGACAGTTAGGTTTCAAACTTTAGGGTGAATTAAGGGTTGTGGAATTTGCTTCACTCATTCATCCAATTATTGGGTAAATATTTGTTGAATGCCCATCAGGGTATGAGTTAAGCCTGGAGATACAGGCATGAAAAAGACATTGTTTTTGTTTTCCTGGAATTACTATTTGAATTGCAAGACAGAGAATCAAGGGACAAAATACTTTTAAGGGAACAACCAAATGAAAGGATGGAGAGTATTGATGTGGCTGGATGGGGAGGGCCTATTTTAGATGGGTTGTCAGGGAAGACTTCGATGAGGTGGTACATCTGAGCAGGCGCCCAAGAAGGAGCTGACCTTTGAAGAACAGGGAGAGGACCATTCAGGCAGAGGGTATGGCCAGTGCAGAGGACCAGAGGTAGAACATGCTTCATGTGCGTGCAAAACTGTGAGCAGGAGTGTGGCTAGAATTCAGGGAATCACAGCATAGGGGAAGGAGCCAGATGGTGCCGGGCTTTATTGATCACAGGAAGGAGATTAGATTTTCATTGCGTGTCATGGTGAGCCATTGAGCCTTTTATAAGGAGTAATAATCTGTTTAAAAAGATGGCACTGACCCCTTAGTGAATAGTGGGTTGGAAGGGAAAGGAAAGAATCAAGGAAACTAGCCAAGATGCCACTGTAGTCTTTCAGGAGGGCATGACAGTCAAGAGGACCTGGTGGTCCCATGGAGGTGGAAGGATGAGGATGAATGGGAGTGGAGTCTGAAAGTGGAGGGGATCGGCTTGCTGAGAGATGGGCAGTGAGGGACCAGGGAGATGGAGGGATTGAAGGTGCCTCGTGGGTTTCTGGCTTTAGCAGCCATGTGGGTGGGAAGACATTTACTATTATGAGGAGGACTCAGCACAGGTTTGTGGAGGAAAAGCTAGACTTCTGATTTGACATACCCCTGGGGCATCCGGAGGACTTGTCGATTATAAAGCTGGATATACAGCTGGAAGTTATCAGACAGTTCTGGGCTGGAAATGCAACAGGAGCATCTCAGCACAGGACAGGATGGGAACACCCAGAGAGGGCAGACAGCATTGGCCTGAGCCCAGAGAAGCGATGGCGTATACACGTGGGTACACCCAGCCAGAATGGAGAGTCCCATGGGGCCCTAAAGGGATGCTCAGAGTCAAGTATGGGAGGACTCAGGGCTGCCCACTTGGAGGAGACTGCTGATGTGACAAGTCATGTCAGTCAGGGAAGATGAAAGGCAGGTTAGAGTGGATGGAAAAAGGAATTTGAGCTGAACTTACTTGGGTTTCCATGAGAAAGTAAGAAATGTACTCTCCATCATATGTAAATTTCTCTCCTGCTCTGACACCACCAGGACATAAAATGAAAATACCTAAAATATTCCTGTGGCAGCCGCAGTCCCTGGTGTAATAGTTGTGACTCCACTCCTCTCCTCCCTTTCAGGAAAACTTCTAGGAATGTAAATCAGTCAGAGTAATGCTGGGATAAGCATCTGCTACTTTTTTTAGGAAAAAATCATAATCCAACTTCTACATGCAACCAAATCACTTGCAGCACAATCAGTAGCTGACCACCTCACATATGTTGGGGCTCAGTGTCGAGAGCTTGGCACCGTGGGCACTGGTGAACAAGCCAAACTGGGCCTCTGCCCTCACGGAGCTCGCTCCAGGCACGTGGAGACACAGACTTGGAGTGAGTGATTTCAAGTGATCTTGTAGCTGAGAAGCACTGTTCTCAGGGGAAAGTCACCAGCATCCTGGCCTCATGTAGCATCCTGGCCTTCAGTTTAGCAAGCCTGTCTGAAGCAGTCAGGGTGAATAAGCTGAGGGCTGAAATCAATGAGGCTGGTGTTGGGGGCAGGTGTGGTCAGCAGTCCAAGTAGAAGTCACCACCCACCGCTAGTCCCTTGGACAGCAGCCCAAGTAGAA
Organism: Bubalus kerabau; assembly: GCF_029407905.1. Lineage (NCBI taxonomy): Eukaryota > Metazoa > Chordata > Mammalia > Artiodactyla > Bovidae > Bubalus > Bubalus kerabau. The sequence goes on along the minus strand of NC_073624.1, from coordinate 217,815,639 downwards.
GTTACCACCCAGTGCTAGAGGGAGCCTGCATCCACTGAGACCCATACCAAAGCTAGGAAGTCAGGGAAGAGATGAGGTCGTGTGAGAGGCAGCCAGAGAGGCCAAATGTGCAGGGTTTGGAGCCCCAGCCGTGAGTTTGGTCTTTATCAGGAAAGCAAACACGAAGAGATGTTTAAGTGTGTATTGAGGGAAGATGGGTGACTATGTCAGACCTGTTCTAAAAGCATTCAGCCATCTGCAGAATGGGCTGTGGTTGTACAAGAGAGAGGCAGCAGGTCAGTATGCCCCGTCCTTTTGATCAGACTTGCCTGAGGATCTGGAATGCCAATGGGGGCTGCATCTCCTGCCTCTGTGTCCTGTCCCTGAGCCTGGCCTAGTTCTCCCTCTCCTGCTCCCTCCCCTCTAGGAAAACCCAAGAGGCTGGTGCTTCAGCCAGTTCCCAAGGGATGGGGACAGAAACAGATATGGACCTTGCTGTGTAAGAACACCAAGGGATGCCCACAGGGTCAATGTGGTGACACCAGGCAGAAATAGGTGACAAATGATAGAAATGGGGGCCAGAAGAACTGTCTTAAGGGACTGACGGTAGTTGTCATGGTACAGGCCATGGATGTGCAGAGACGTGGGTGGGTGCATGACCTGGGGTGGGCAGTGCAGAGATTCACTCACCTCAGGACGCTCTCCTAAGGCATGCTGATTCAGCGAGTCTGGGGCGTGAGCCAGGAGTCCCGATTTTTAAAAAGTCCTCCCCCCCCCGCCCCCTCCATTAAGATGATTCTGACTTAAGTGGTCCAACGACCTTGCTTTTGAGAATGCCTCAACGTTGGCCCTCCTCTTGGCCTTGATCCTCAGTTCCCTAGCTGTCTCTCGCCAGCCTGGGCCTGAAAGCTTATTTCAGCCTTGCGTAGAGATGTGGATAACCAGGATCTCCAGCTGCCGGACCAGGGGCGGCGGGGCGGTCGGGCGGGCCGCACAGCGGCGCGCGGCCGCCAGGGGTCGCCAGAGGCCTCGGCTCGAGCGCTCGGGCTCCTCCGCCCGCGGACGCCGCGCCCGAGCGAGCCTGCGAGCGAGCGAGCGAGCGAGCGGAGCCAGAGCGCTGCGGGCTCACAAAGCGGCAGGACGCGCAGCGGCGGGTGGCAGGAGCGCTGGGGAGCTAGCCAGCCGATTAGCCTTCCCGGCGACCGCGCCACAAGAGCTCGAGCAACTCGGACGCGGGGACCCGGGCCGGGCCCCAAGGTACGTTTCCTGCAGAACCCCGCGCCCCAACTTGGCGTAGTTGGGATACCTCCCCGCGGCCACCGGGGGTGGGGGCTGGCGGGGTCAGGGCCTGCCTGGGGCTGTCTCCGCGCGCCCCTCTTTCCCCGAGGCGGCGGCGGGGGCCGAGGGGAGACACCCCCTCACCCCGTCCGCAGGTATATCCCCCATTCAGTGGGAGCCTGGACTGCTGCTCTGAGCCCTGTTTACTCCCTCCCTACCCCGAGCTCTGGGCGCAGTGTCTGGGAGTCAGGCTTGCGGATCTAGGGCTCTCCGTTTTCGGGGAGGGGTACTGAAGCCCCTATCCGAGAGCGGCGGTGCGTGGGGCGCCCGGACGATAGGGGTCCTCTATAGTTTGATAGCGGCCCCTAATTTGTGACGCAGCCTCTTCATTTGAAACCGACCCAACCCCCCTCCATTCGTGAGAAAGACCCCTGGGTCTGTAGATCCGCCGCAGGTGTGCCCAGGGTTGACCCTGGCCCCGCGGGGCGGTCCCTGCTTGCCCCGACGGCGGGGGCGCGCGGCCCTGGGCTCGCCGCCCCGGGCCTCCCCTCACCGCCCCCGCGTGTCCCTGCCCCGCAGATGCCAGCGATCGCGGTGCTCGCGGCGGCTGCCGCGGCGTGGTGCTTCCTCCAAGTCGAGAGCCGGCACCTGGACGCGCTCGCCGGAGGCGCGGGCCCCAACAACGGCAATTTCCTGGACAATGACCAGTGGCTGAGCACAGTCTCTGAGTACGAGCGGGACAAGTACTGGAACCGCTTTCGAGACGTGAGTACTCGGGGGCCCTGCGGGTGGCGGGAGAGCCTCAGAGCCAGAGGTGGGTGGTGGTTGGGGGAGGGGGCGGTGCGGTGCGCCTCCTTAGCGTGTGGGAAAGGCGCTGGTGCAGACTTCGCAGGCAGCTTGTGGGGTCGGGGTTCATGGGCTTCATCTTGGCTGAGAGGAACTTTAAAGACAACTTGGAAGGCTCGATGCTCTTCGCCCCTGTTACCTGTGGTCCAGGTGTGTGTAATTGGTACGACTGGGGGAAAGTGACTGCACTGAACATGGTGTTAACAGCGAGCAGCTGCGGAGACAGAGGCTCCTTAAGCTTTCGAGTTCTCCTAATGCTGCTGGTTGACTTTATCAAGCCCCCTGGAGAACCTCCCTGGGCAGCAGTGACTTAGACCATCTCTGTCAGGGGGCGCGGTGGGGTGGGGGGTGTCCAGAAGAATGCCTGCTGCCAAGGTTTAGGTTTGGAGTGAGCCCAGCTCGTTGAGTAGGGAGCCAGGTGTCCAGGAGGTTCAGAGAACCATGGCTTTAATACATGCTCCTCTTGGGAGGGAGCATGGGGGTTTGGCCCCTGGGAATCCTTAGAAGGGAAAGGGAGCAGGCACTGGTGAGTTGGTCCGCCACCCTGAAGGGGAGCCTGAATGGCAGAGGATCGCTCCTCTGAGGGAGCCGTGGGAGGCGAGAAAGTTATTCCTGGGCATCCAGAGGCAATCTGCTGCCTGTTTCTGCCCCAGGCTGGCGGCTGCTCCCCAGGTACGCCCCGGAGGATGCCGGCCCAGAGGCTCCTGACGCAGTCTTTCCAGCAGATGGCATCCCCTCTGTGCTGTGGGAGGTGCTGCCAGCTCTCTCAGAGGCTGCCCCAGGTGGTTGGGACCGTGTGCTTCTAGGGGACTAGGGAAAACTTGGATGATATTTAACACTAGGAATTCCTGCCCTGGGGAGGGACCCATACCACGGAGCCCCTGGTCTTGGCACAGGACTCCTTGAGTGGGAGACATGTGGGAGTCACCCCCTACCCTGGATTCCTCTTACCCCATGCCCGACATGCCCAGCCATTGCAAAGGGAGGGCCTGAGAAATCCAGTTAATCCAGATGTCTTCTAGTACTTTCTAAAGAGCACCTCTCCAGGGCCCATTCCAGAGGCGCTAAGGCCTTGAGTGGGGACTTACTTATCTCTCTCCTCTGTTCCTCTTCCCTTTCCCTTTAGTTGATGGTGGTCTTTTCCTTGAAAGAGACTTTCAAACACTTGCGGTGAACAAGCGATATGAGGCCTTACTGCGCTCCTCCCCACCCCTACCCCCCCACCCCCCCAACCCCCGGCAATCTGGCACCATGACATCTCCTGTTCCTGATCTATTCTGTTAACCATCTTCCATCCCCTTTCCGTTCCTCCCCAAAGAGCCCCGTACAGACTACCTTTGCCTGTGGCTGAAAAAGATGGCCAAGCTGCCTGAAAGATGCCCCACGGAAGCTTCCATTCCCAGACTCACACAGGGTAGAAATTATCTTGCTTTTTTCTTACCTTCTTCATTACGTTTTAGAGTTGAGGAAAGGGGTGGATGCTTGACTCGGCTAGAGCTGGAGGACTCAGCCCCTTCTGCACGCCCCCTCTGGTTCACGTTGCAGCTGGGTTGGATGGAAAGCGACTGTGCTTGTTGGTCTTCCTTGTGGACAGGTTTACTCTGCTTCTGTATCTTTTCAAGGTTTTCTAGTCTTGGTGTATCATGATATGGCATTATTCTTGTTTCCCATTCAGATTTAAATTTCGAAAGATTGGGCTTTTCTTCATTTCTCATCTTTCTTGCAAATGGTGACATTTTAAATTCTTGGATCAGTGTTTTTACAAGCCAAACTGATCATGAAGCTCTCACCTGGGGGGCTTGTTAAATTGTAGCACCCAGACTCACCCCTTCCTCCTCAGAGATTCTGATTCTATAGTTCTGGGATGAGTGCTGGAAATCCATATTTTAAAAGAACATTCTAGGTAATTCCTAGGATGACTAGGAATACTTCCTATTGAAAATATCCTAATATTAACAAAAAGAGAAAAGCTGTATTCAAATGTATTGCTTTTTTTGTTTCTGAAGCAATTTTAGGTGTTCAACTAATATTTTTTAGCAGTATATATTCTTTAAAAATGATAATTTAATCCAACGTACCATTAAAAACATCCAAAATGTTTCAGAATTCCAAATATCTTCAATCATCAACCATGGCATTAATATATGCTCCATGGAGTCTTCTGATGCTAGCCGTGGGTCAGACATAATTTAATGCCATTAATATAATTTAATGCCATTAACCTCTTTAAAGTGTTACAAAACTCAAACTGGATTCTCTTTTAGGCTGAGTCTGAGTGTCTTTAGTTGATTGTTTTACTTGAAATAAGCACAAAACCTCCATCCCCTGGGACCAGGGACTAAAAGATTGCTTCCTGTAGAAGCAATTCAGTGGACAGTTGACAGAGCCTCAGCTAAGGGTGCCAGGGATCAGCCAGCCTGCTGATTTTCGCCAAGCCATCACTGTTTCACTGGTCTCGCTGGAGATTGACAACGCTCAGCTTCTCTCCTGATGTTTCAGTTTTGTGGAAACCCCTGATAACTTTGAAAGACCAGGCCCTGAGACTGTTGTTATGATAGTATTATGATTTTTGTCAGTTTGTGAGAAAGTCACTTTTTTTCTTTTACTTTGTGAAAGAAAACTTTTTGCCCTTTCCCTTGACTTGTTTTCTTTTTTTTCCTTTGTCTCTTTTCTTTTTTGCCCTCAAGGGAAGAGATATTAAGAAGTGGCTTTTGAACTTTTGAAATTGAAAACTAAGAGCCCCTTTTAGAGAGTTGATGATACCCCTTGGTGGACGTTATTGGCTAAATTTGAAGTGGAAGTGGGTGGCGCGCTGTGTGCTCCTTGTCCTCTGGCCTGTTGAATGTGCTCTGATGTTGCCAGAGAGGACCGGTCACCTCTACTTAATACTTTGAAGTGGTCCTGTTGCTCTAGATACACGAATAATGCTATCTCCTTCTTTCCAGAGGTAAAACTTTCACAGCTACTCTATGGTTTGTTGCCTGGAGCAATGGAGCCAGGAGAAATATAACAACATACAGATGTTTGCTCCAAAATGTAGTGGGAGCCTGTTAGTGTGGTGGTCATTCTTCCTTGATAAATACTAGCAAATGGGATGTTTTGGCCAGATGGAGACCTGGACTTGTGCACAAATACAGTATGAAGAAGGAGAAGATGAAGAAGGCAGATGTTTTTGTTAAGTTGTATGGTTATTTCCCAATTCCAGCTGCTCCCACTGGTGTGCTTTTAGCTCCTCTGTGGTTTCAGGTTGAGGGGTGAGCATGCCACCGCCATTTTCCTGATCTTTTTCTGACTCTGATTTGGCTTTCCATACAGTTACGGTAAGGAGATTTTCCTCTGTTCATTCCTACATTCATTTGTAATCTGTCCATTCATTCTAACAAATATTTGACTGTCTAACATGTGCTAGGCAGTGGCTAGGAGAATGAGTAAGATATATACATGTGATCCCTTCTCTCAGGTAACCGCTTGTCTGCTGGATGGAACTTTAACTTCCCCAGTCGGTATGGCTTCCTTGTTCTGTTTTCTTTGAACAAAATATTTATTTATTTATTTGGCTGCACCAGGTCTTATCAGTTGTGGCATGCAGGATCTTTGATCTTCACTGTGGGGTATGGGATCTAGTTCCCTGACCAGGGATCGGACCCCAGCCCCCTGCATTGGGAGCTTAGAGTGTTAGCCACTGGACCACCAGGGAAGTCCCTGCTTTCTTTTTTTTAAAGTTTTTTTTCTTGTAAAGGTAATATACACAAATTGCAATTAAAATAAAACATTGCAGAAATAGTGGAATCTAACATTTATCCTGCATTTAGTGTGCTAGCCATTGTTTAAGGTAGTTTACATATATTATCTCATGTAATATTCATAACCATCCTAGGAGAGAAGCACTATTATTCTTATTTACTAGGAGGTGAAGTCTCTTGCCCACAGGGCTGGACTGTGAAGGAGCTGGGCTGGACCCAGGCGGTCTGACTCCAGACTCTTGCAGCCCATTGAGAGAGGAGTGGATTTGGGCTGTGAGTCGCCACTGGTATTACACTGAAAGTCTTTGCTGCTTTCTGCCTAAGGGAAATCAGTGAGGAGCCTTAGGTTGAGACCGAGTGGAGTGGGAAGCCAGGTGGACACAGCTTATGGTAGAGGTCACATCAGGGCTTCTCTTCTGCTAATAATGAGCTTCTGATTTGATTAAAATAATATTGTTGCTTACACCAAACATGACATTTTCTTTCTTTTGCACTCATGAAACTAGCCCTGACATTTAACTCTGGGATAATTGCCTTTAGCAGGCCCGAAGACTCAGAAGTGTTGCCTTGGCTGGCATTTATCTTACTCCAGAGTGACCTGAGTTTGTAATTCTAATGAGACCACAAGGACCAGCCTGTGTGCTTTCTCTTTCTCGTGCGCACGCTGTGGGATTTGGTGGTCTCTGTAGCAGGACTAGGGTGGCACGGAGCATCTGATCTGCTCATTTGATCTCAACATCTCAGCTATAATGAGTTTCAAGGGCAAGGGAGGCTTATTGATAGAATAGTGGCTGCCTCAGTCTGTGGGGTTGGTGACAAGAGAGGTGGTGTGGCTTAGTGGATCAGTCATTAATCTGTCACCACAGAAACTAGACTTGTAATAGAGAGTAGCAGAAAATCATTTTGATTAAACAGGTTCAAGGAGAATTAAATGAGTTTGTGATCCTGACTTTCCTTAATGAACCCATCTTAAATCCCCTATACTAGATGACCACCGATAGAAATAATTATTTCACGGGAATCGTTACAAAGGGACAGTGTAGAAATTGATAAGCCTATGGCCATTCTTGTATTTTCTGCCCTTTCAGTTTACTCTTGTAGAGAGAACCTCATTTTTGCCTGGCAAGGATGGTACAGCTTGTGCCCCAGTCGACCCTCCCAGGCTGAGTTCCCTTGTGTCTCCTGGTCCTCCCAGCCCTGCCCCAACTGTGCTCCAGTGGAATTGGATTGCTAGGCAGATGAGTACTCTCTTGTATGCTGATGAGATTATTTTCAAAAGCAAGGACTGGTTTCAAATGGGTCATCGGACCCGTACCCTTCCCCTGGAAGAGTGGGACATAAACATGAGCACAACTATTTTATTGTGCTCAGGGAGACACAGTAATGTTAGAAATTAAATATTTTAAAATGTCATTTCTTACCCATTTACTCACTGTAGTGTATTTCAAATTAAACACGCTTAGTGTCTAAACTTGAGCACCTTCAAGATGACTCATTTTACCTTTCCTCTGGGGAGGTGACTGTTTTTGTTCCTTAGGAAATTCCTCAGACTCAAGCTCATAGATGGTCTCATCTCCCCGGGTAAGATAATTACAAAGGGAAGAAATTTTCTATAAGAGACTAATTTGCCCAAGTTTACAGGTATTTTTTGGTTCATATTTTCTCCAGTAGAAGATGCCGTCAATTGTAGGATGTGCCATTTTTGTGCTACTCAGAAAGAAAGCAGTGTTGAGAAGGAAGAGTTTAATAGAGCCATGGATAAAGCCAGGACTCCAGAGGATCCCCTTGGTGTGAAGGTAAACGAGAAATAAACTCACAAGGCAGAAAAGGGACCATAGCAGAGTGACTCATGTGTCTGTACCTTGGCACGGGTGGATGAAGGGGAAAGATAGGATCTGGGCGATTGGCAGGCTGGCTCTTGCAGATTTCTGGCCTGAGTGCACACAACCATGGTGGTCTCCCCGCCCCAACCTTAGACAGTAAATTCAGTCTCAGGCTGTTTGTCCTCTCTGAATCCCTGACTTCTCATTTGGTAAATGTGGGGTGATCACAGTGTATGGGTGAGGGCTCCAAATTGCAAGTGACTGAAACCTGGTCCACACTGACTTAAATGGAAAAGAAAATTTACTTGTGTAACTGAGAATTCTGCTGATAAATTCTAGATCTAGATAAGGCTGGATCCATGGGCTCGGCTGTACCACCAGACTTGGGTGTGTGTGTTTGTCATTTTCTTACCACTTCCCCAACTGCCCACCCAGCTTTGGACTCTATTTCCCACGTGTTGGTTGTATTCTCAGGTTGATTAGTTCCATGTAGTGACTCATGGCGATTACATATTTCTATTAAGTGAAAGAGGAGAGTGAAAAAGGCTTAAAGCTCAACATTCAGAAAACGAAGATCATGGCATCTGGTCCTGTCACTTCATGGGAAATAGATGGGGAAACAGTGGAAACAGTGTCAGACTTTATTTTTCTGGGCTCCAAAATCCCTGCAGATGGTGACTGCAGCCATGAAATTAAAAGACGCTTACTCCTTGGAAGGAAAGTTATGACCAACCTAGATAGCATATTGAAAAGCAGAGACATTACTTTGCCAACAAAGGTCCGTCTAGTCAAGGCTATGGTTTTTCCAGTGGTCATGTATGGATATGAGAGTTGGACTGTGAAGAAAGCTGAGTGCCGAAGAATTGATGCTTTTGAACTGTGGTGTTGGAGAAGACTCTTGAGAGTCCCTTGGACTGCAAGGAAATCCAACCAGTCCATTCTGAAGGAGATCAGCCCTGGGATTTCTTCGGAAGAAATGATGCTAAAGCTGAAACTCCAGTACTTTGGCCACCTCATGCGAAGAGTTGACTCATTGGAAAAGACTCTGATGCTGGGAGGGATTGGGGGCAGGAGGAGAAGGGGATGACAGAGGATGAGATGGCTGGATGGCATCACTGACTTGATGGATGTGAGTTTGAGTGAACCCCGGGAGTTGGTGATGGACAGGGAGGCCTGGCGTGCTGTGATTCACGGGGTCGCAAAGAGTTGGACATGACTGAGCGACTGAACTGAACTTAACGTACTGTAGTTTTTATGTCTCAGTATTGCCACACAAGTCCCAGAACTGAGACTTGTCAGGTTTGCCTGTGTTGTACCCCAGTTGATCACTGTGACCACATTGGTGGCATATGTGTTAACCGGACAGTCTTGGGTACACGCCCATTCCTGGGGTGGGACCTGGGACCTGGGTGGTGGGGACTCCATCAGGTTACATGGTTGAAGCAGGTTGAAGGGTAGTTTCTTAAGGGGAAATGGATGCCTTGTGGGCAAACATCACAGGGGTCCACTGTGTTGATCAGCCCCACTTGGCTGGCATGGGGAGGATAAATTGGCTAATACTGGTGAAGCTGTTAGCAAAGTGTCTGGCTTAATACTAAGTGGAGGCTATTAATTTTATTAGTATTAACAACTCCTGTTATACTTACATATGCATTATTCCTCAGTTTATGGTTGTATGTATTTATGTTTTAGCTTCTTCTGTAGTTAATTCTTCCTGAAACAAGAGCCTGCGTTTTATCATGCCTTGCATGCAGTAGGTGGTCTGTTAGCATTTTATTGATTTGAACTATTACTTAAGCACACCTCTTGATGAATCTCTGGGAAAGGAAAGCCTGTAGAATTACTGGTGCATTTTTTTTGGTAGGTGAAGATTCTAGGTTACACACACATCGAAAAACATCTTTTTTTTTTTTTTCTTTCAGTCTAACCCCCATCTCTAAGTAGGACCTTACAACTTTTTAACCCCTTTTAGGATATCCTGATGGACAGAGCTCTTTGTCCCCAGACCTTTCCCATTGAGCCCAGTGCAGAAATCTGCTTAGTAAATGTTTGAATGAATTTGAGTGAATGAAGGAATGAAGGCATGAACTCTTCCGTACCAGGATTTTGCACACTTCCACGACAAGGAAGCAGATGTTCCTTGTAGAGGGCTGGCCCCAGGACGCCATGCTGGCCTTGGACTTGTGTCTCTCATTCTGTTAGTAATTAACCATGATGATGGATACAAACCGATGGGCATGCTGTGGAGAGGCAGGGGAGCTTGACTGAGAAGCTCAACGCCCCCCCCCCCCTCACAATCTGGGTGCAGTCCCTGAACCTGTGGAAAGCTCTTCATGGTGAAGAGGCCCCTCTGAGCCTGGGCTCACCTTCCAGTCTTGTCGTGGATGAACTTGGGTCTTGGCTGCAGCATCATTGTCCTCATCTGCAAAACTAGTGATCGCACCTCCTGTGGGGTTTGGGGAGCATGGAGTGAACTTCTGGCACAAAGTAGATCCTTGTGATCTTTCAGTGCCTGATATAATTACCTGTGATTCTGATATAATTTCTGAGGGTCACTTTTATGTCCTGGGAGCATAAGTGAGTTGCTGGCACACAGCTGTAGATGCTGCTTTCTGTCTCATGTCTTAGAGAAATGTTGGGGAAATTGGTTCCATTTTCCTTAAGCCTGTCTTTACTCCATACCTTGCTGGCTGGGAGGCTGTCTTCAGTTCTATATGGTTTTTTGAAAGTTAAATTTTTTCTGATTGTAGGTCCTGGCATAGCCATCTCTGTTGTGTAAATTGCCCTTGCCCTGCCTCTCCCTTTAAAAAAAATTCTTCCTCCTCCTCTGGGGTCTGGGGCCCATGAGTTTCTCCTTCCCTCTGTGGTCAAGAGTCCTGGGTTTTAGAACTCCTCCAGTTCTCGCTGCTCTTTAGAAATCAGGGTGAGATGGAATTTCTTGGATAGAGAGATTTGTGAAGTTTCTATTTAAAAAATGAGACTGGTATTATATGGACTATTCCTTGACTTCCTGCCCATCCCTCCCTCCCTTTTCTGAGAACCAACTGGGCACCAAACCTGGAAGCTAAAGATGGAAACCAAGATTTCCACCCACAAGTGTCAGAGTTCAGACATACCTGCAGTTGGAGTGCTGAACAGTATGAGGCGTCATTGCCCCTGCTGGGTCTGGGTCCTTCCAGTGTCCTTACGACAGATGTGAGGATGTTGATTTATCTTGGGGCCAGAAGTAAGGTGTGTTCACGACTAGTGATGCGAATTACTGGGGATACTCCTGGAAGGATAGCACTGATGTCCAAATTAACTTGATTGGGTTGGTATTCTTAGGATTCTGTGCAAATATGTCCTTCAGGAAACCCTCTCCCTTGATCATTTAGGGCCAAGTTTTCTTTGGTGCAGTGGCAAAGGAAGGAAGGAAAGACATGTTATACATTTTGTTGTAATACTTTGCAAACTCTTCTTGTGTGATCTGTGACATGTCGCACTACAGAAGACACTGTCAACATTCCCCAGCATAATTATGTGATGGGTGAGCAGGAATTTATGCAAAGTCCATGGGCGCCTATGATTGAAGCAGGGAAGCAGAACTTACTTCGGGTGTTCCAGGCAATCTTTGCAGAGATAAAGCGTGGAGAAAACAGGCAGAGAGCAAAAGGCTCCACTTTCCTATTGTAGCTCTACCCTTACTGTTCCACTATTTAAGTGGAATCACTCTGAGTTCTAAGAAGGGCCAGGCCAAGTTGCTGATGATGCTTCATGGCCAAGGCAAAAAGAAAGATGCCCAGAGAAAGGTGTTAGAGCAGTGGTTCTCAGAATTATGTCTTTATAATCTTGAAAAAAAAAAAATCACTGGCTTGTTTAAAATGCAGATCTCAGCCAGAGCAGTCTTGAATAGGTCAAGAGTGGCACGCAGGAACCTGCATTTAAAATAAGCAATCCAGGTGATTCAGATGCAGATAGTTCTCAGACTGTATTTTCAGGAAAACCATGGAGAATTATTATTTATCCCCAATAGCCAATACCACTAGCACTAATGAATAATATGATTTTAGACAAAAAGCGTTTGAAGATGCAGAGTAAATTATTATGAGTGCTGTATTTTCTCTTGAGGCCAAGAAGGCTATCGTTGACATCAGTAGAAAGAAAAGACTTGCTTTCTGGTATAGGTATGTGCATGGGTCTCAGCAGAAACCTTGTCATGAGGTGTTCCTAGAGTGGAGTGACATTTGACTTGTCACTACTCCTAGGGCATCAGGGCTGCTTATGCACATGAGCTCAGTGGAACTGATGTGGGACCTTTCCCATGACAAAGTCTGAGCTGATGATCTCAGCAAATTTCCTGTCTCCAAAGGGGCCTAATCACAGCCAACTCTGGTCTGACTTTGCATCTTCTCTAGCAGGACTGATGATGTTTTGTGCACAGATAAACAGGAGGACATTGACTCTGACATTGGCACTGGTTTATGGAGAAGTGGGTATTGAAGATGGTAGATGTAATAAACAATGTTTACTCTAGGCACAGAGATGCAGATATTGTTGTCCTTCGATATCAGCATACGGTTGGTTCCAGAACCCCTGTGGATACCTAACCCCAAGGATGCTCTAGTTCTTTATGTAAAATGTCCTAGTACAAGTTCCCCCCACCTCATCCAAGGGTTCTGCATCCATGGCTATAGAGGGTAGACTGTACTGTCAGTTGGGAACACAGAGAAGGTCTGAGGGCTATGGCCTGGACTCTCTTCTTGGTGTACTAAATCTTCATGCTTGATTGGTCAGATCATTTTGGAAAGATCAGAGAATAATAAGAGCAAAGACTAGTCAAAGTTTGGAAAATTTATAAGGATCAACAAGACATAGCAGTAATTCCTTGGGGCACACTGAGCAAACTCTGAAACTCTGCTTTTCTCTGTGTTGGCTGAATTTCCTCTAATTAATGGCACTGAAAATTGACAAAACTATTGCCAAGAGGAAGAAAATAGTTCAGTGTATTGAACAGACTTGAGTGGCTATTTGGAGTGTTTCAGTCACCCCATTGTTAAGGGATAATTGGGTAGTTTCCAGGTATTTCTGTACTCGCTGGATATGTTGAATTCCTCTGTGGCTTTGGTGGCCTTGGTTGGTTGGTGTCCAGTACTTTCATCCCACAGAGGCATCACTTCCCACCTCAGCTTGCTAGCCTTGCTGTGACTCTGTACCTGGTCTGTAACCTTTGGCCAGCCATCTTGAATGAGGTGAAAGGAGTGAAAGTGAAAATGCTGTCCATGGTAAAGATAAAATCACACTGTCTTTCCTGGTGTTAGATAATTTTTTTTTTAAATAAGATGAAATTGGTTTAAAAATTCCTCTCTCCTCAGAAAGACCTTTGCATGTGCTTAAAAAAATATCTTGTTTTTTTTCCCATGGTCATCCTGAACCTAGATCCTTACCTTTCTAGTAACCAGAGATGGCTGGATGGCATCACTGTCCAGGCTTCTGTGTACTAAGCGCTATGCTGGGCAATTAGATGTAGCAGGGAGCAAAATATGCTCTCTCTCCTCTGGCATCCACAGTCTTCTTGTCTGAGATCAAGAGAAGAAACAGAGGTGCTTGGTGGCCAGGGAAGCCTGTTAAGGATTCCTCTGCAAAGGGAAAGGCCTGGTCTATAAAGGGACAAGAGAAATCTGGGCAAGGTTGACATCCAGAGGCCTTGGGACCTGGGATAAAGTCACATAAGACTTTATCTCTGAATCTGTCTGGTGGTCAAGCCCCTTAAACTTATTGCAGCTCTTACTGACATAGGTGGTGGCTCCTGCTATTTTACCTGAGTTTAGGACCCAGCACTGACAGCAGAAGGGTGTGGTCTGTACAGGGGAGCATTTAGGTGATACTGGCCTGGATGTGTATGGAGGCTGAAGTCCAGAGAGTTGAACATTGTCAGGGCTCCAGGTCAGGGCCAGTAGCAAGTGGAGAGAGAATTGCAGAAGAGTCCTGGTCCTTAACAGCCTGGCACGGGTGGGGAGTGTGTTTCATTGGAGTGGAAGATGTGCAGAGAGAGCGAGGGTTCCAGTCATACCTGATGCACTTTCACACACCATCCACCCAGCAGCCCAGTCAGGGGACAGGATGTTACCAGCTTCTGAAAAGTCCATCTTGTGACTCCCATACTCACTGTCCCCCTTCCAGGGAAGAGCTCTCCTGAGTTACAGCTCTAAGGTTAGTTTTGACTGCTTTTATACTTTTATCAATGGCATCATAAGAAGGTATTTTTGTGTGTGTGTCTGGCTTCTTTTGCTCAGTATTACCTTTGTGATACATTGTTGTTTGTGACTGTGGTTGGTCCATTCTCATTGCTGTGGGGTTATTCCACAACTTACTTACCTCTTCTTTTGTGAAGGAGCACTTGGATAATTTCTGGGTTTTGATTTACAGAGTAGCAATCTCTTGGACATGTCCTCTGGTGTACATTTTTTTCAGATGCATACCTAGTTGTTCATAAGGTAGGTGAATGTTCAGTGTTTAGAGATGTGACTCCATAGTTTTCCAAAATAGTTCTGCCAGTTACTCTGCCTCCATTAGTGTATAGAAGTTAGCTGGGAGCAACATTTTTGTCTCTAACTCACAATCCAAGTCAACCAAAATGTGCTGAGCATCAGTTATGTATCAAGTACTTGCCTACCCTTATGGAGCCTCTGTTCTAGTTGAGGAAGAAAAACAGTATGCAGATTGAGGTACAATAGTTGGTTTTTAAGTGCTAAGGATAAAAACAAACTAGGGTGACTCAATTGGAAAAATAGTCTCTTCAATAAATGATGTTGGGAAAACTGAGTATTCATATGCAAAAAAATGAAGTTGGACCCCTGTCTATCTTACACCACTCACAAAAATTAACTAGAAATAGATTGAGGACTTAAACATAAGTTCTGAAACTGTAAAAACCCTTGAAAGAAACCACAGAGGGAAAAGGTCCTTAACGTTGGTCTTGGCAGTGATTTTGGGATATGACACCAAAAGTGTAAGCAGAAAAAGCAAAAATCAACAAATGGGACTATATCAAACTAAAATGCTTCTATAACAAAAGAAACAATCGATAAAATGAAAAGGCAACCTACAGAATGGGAGAAAATACTTGTAGACCTTCGATCTGATAAGGGATTAATATCCAAAATATATAAGGAACTCATATAACTCAATAGCCAAAAGTAAATCCAAATAAAAACAGAAAAGGACCTGAACAGCCATTTTTCTAAAGAAGATATACAAATGGCCAAGAGGTACATGAAAAGATGCTCAGTCTCACTAATTATCTGGGAATTGACCCGGTAAATCAAAACCACAATGTGCTGTCACCTGACACCTGTTGGAGTGTGTGTGTGTGTGTGTGTGTGCGCGCGCGCGCGCGCGCGTGTGCACTCAGTCATGTCTGTTTGTGACACCATGGACTATAGCTCCTCTGTGCATGGGATTTCCTAGGCAAGAACACTGGAATGGATTGCCATTTCTTTCTCCAGGGGATCTTCCCCACTCAGGGATCCAACCTGCATCTTTCACATCTCCTGAACTGCAGGCACATTCTTGACTGCTGAGCCACTGGGGAAGCTCCTACCATTAGAATGGCCGCCAACACAACCATGAGTGATAACAAGTGTTGGCGAGGATGTGGAGAAAAGGGAGCCTTTGCTCAGTGTTGTTGGAGTTGAAAATTGGTACAGCCACTATGAAGTATGAAGGTTCTTCAAAAAATTAAAAGTTGAACTATCACATGATCTAGTGATCCCATTTCTGAGTATATATCTGAAAAAAATGAAGTTGCTGTCTTGGAGAGGTGTCTGCACCGCTCTGTTCACTGCAACATTATTTGCAATAGCCAAGACATGGAAACAACCCTGGTGCCCCTAGACACAGGAATGAATAAAGAAACTGTGCGATATATACACAATGGAATATTATTCAACCATGAATAAGAAGGAAATTCTGCAGTTTGTGAGACTATAGATGAACCTCAAAGGTATTATGCTAAGTGATATAAGTCAGAGAAAGAAAATTACTGTATGGTATCATCTATGTGGAGTCTAAAAAAGCCAGACTCAAAGAAACAGTAAAGTGATGTTTCCCAGGGGGTCGAGGAAATAAGGAGATGTTGGGCAAAGAGTACAAATTTCCAGGTGTAAGGCGAGTACATTCTGGGAATCTTCGTGTATCATGGTGACTCTAGTTAAAAACGCTACATGTATACTTGAAAGTTGTTAGGAGAGCGCACAGTAAGTGTTCTTGCCATAACAACAGCATCACACTGGTAATTTTGTGAGGTGATCTATTGTAGTTGGTAATCCTTTCACAATACGTGCCTGAATCAAATCATCACTTTGTGTACCTTAAACTCACACAATGTTCTCTTGTAACACTGAGGGCTAACTAGGCTAAAGGGAATAAGAAG
Source organism: Bubalus kerabau (assembly GCF_029407905.1). Lineage (NCBI taxonomy): Eukaryota > Metazoa > Chordata > Mammalia > Artiodactyla > Bovidae > Bubalus > Bubalus kerabau. Next base: position 217,799,560 of record NC_073624.1, on the reverse strand, counting down.
GGGATATAGTTATGCTCTAGTTGTGAGTTTTTGTTCTTTTGACTTTAAATTGTTCTTTTCCTCGTTGAGAGCTAATTTGGAAAGAGGACTTAGCTGAAGAGAAGAGAAATCTCTTCTGAAGCTAAACAGAAGAAGAGAAATCTCTTCTGAAGCTAAACAGAAGAAGAGAAATAATTTACTTCCTTCCCATATGCAGTTGCTGTTAACTTCCCAAAGTCTTGTCAAAATTTTTGTGTTCGTGGTTGATATCACGCTGTGACTATGACTTGGTTTTCTCTCTTTTTTTTCATGTAATGACAGAGCATGAACATTTTGTTAGCATGATCATTTTAGTATACTATGATGCTGTTCTTTGTAAATGACACTTAAATGGTATAAGTCCACTGACTATACTGCAATATACCAAACTAAAATATCTAACAGTAAACACTTAGCAGTTTCCAGTTTTCCTTAATCTAAATAGTTATATGATGAATGTTTGAGTATATGAGCCTTTCAGCAGTTAGATTTCCTTACCATGTATTCCCAGAAGTAGAAATACATGGTGTAATGACATGTATTTTCAAGGTCACTGATGTATGTTACCATGTGACTTGACCCCCAGTATTATGGAAGGTTATGTTTTATTACATCCTTGCCAGCTTTGGCTATTAGTGACTTTTTGGAAAAGAAAGAGAATATGATAGAAGCTTAGCATGCCAAGATATGTGCAAGTACTGAGTCAACACAGGTAAGATGATGCCTGCAAGAGTCCCAAGAGGGAGGAGGGTTTCTCTGATCCCCTCCTGAATTTGTCAGGGACCCCGGTGTGAGAGGTCAGCAGCTGACCCAGGTTGGGGGGACAGGACCTGCGTCCCCTTCTCTCCTTGGTACATGGCCCTGTGAATGCACGGCAGAGCCCACTCTCTGAAGAGCCTTTGAACTGGTTGTGGAGATATGAACAAATCCCAGCCTCGTTCATAACAAGGAGCAGGAGCAGATGCTGCAAGCTGGATTTCAGGTGAAACTGCTACTGACGGATCCCCTGCTCCTGATAGAGCGTGTAGATGCTTTCATGCCCTTGCGGTGGAGGAGGGTGAGAGGAGATCATTAAAATCCAAGTCCATCCCCAGCACAGTGGTAAAATGGTTTCTCCTGTCAAATACCGACAAGGGCGGGGCCCACGTCTCAGGCTGCATTTGTGTTCAAGACATCTGCCTGACTTTCATCACCTAGTATTTCCTTCACAGCCAGCCTTCTGGTGCTCTCGCCTCCGAGGAGGCAGGGAGAAGGATTTCCCCTGGCTGCTGTCTCAGCATCATGCTGGGGATGGGAAACACGAGTTCTCTGCGTCTGTCAGCTCCCTGGGCACTGTCTGCAGGCCTGGAGCAGTGATAGAGCGGTGATTCCCCACTGGAGAAGGGTTTGCCCCCAGGGGAAGTTGGGCAGTGTCTGGAGACATTTTTGATTCCCACATGGGGCGGGGGGTGCCGAGGGATGGTGTTACTGGCATCCAGCGAGTAGAGGCCAAGACTGTTACTAAACATTCTATCAAGCACAGGTCTCCCTGCATGTCCTCTCCACCCCTATAATGTCAACAGTGCCAAGGTTAAAAATGCTGGCCTTGGAATGATGGTTGTTCCTTTTATGATGATGATTTTATTTATTTATTTAAAAATTTTATTTATTTATTCATCTTTGGTTGTGCTGGGTCTTCACTGCAACACAGGCTCCCTTACAGTTGCAGCGAGAGGGGTCCACTCTCTAGTTGTGGTGTGTGGGCTTCTCATTGTGGGGGCTTCTCTTGTTGCAGAGCACAGTCTCTGTGGCACCAGGCTCAGCAGCCATGGCTCCTGGGCTCCAGAGCACAGGCTTAAAAGCTGTGACACATGGGCTCAACTACTCCACAGCACAAGGGATCCCCAGACCAGGGATCGATCTTGCATTTCCTGCATTGGCAGGCAGACTCTCTACCACTGAGCCACCAGGGAAGCCCTGTGATGATGATTTTTTTAATGTGAGGTATAGTCTAGGTGGAAGAGTCTAGGGTGAAGGGCATATGGGGAGTTGTTCTTTCTGTCACTCATTTAAGAAATCAGTGTGACAGGGACTGTCCCAGACCCTGGCACACAGACAACATTCTCTGTCCCAGTGGAGCGCACATTCTAGGGCTTGAGCTCCTCAGATTTCCAGGTACTTGACTTTGCTGGAGCCAAGAGAAGAGAGGATGAATCAGACACATACATTATTATTTTATATGTTGAGGAAATCTGATGCATTATCACAGCCAATCAGGTATAATAAAAATTATACGACTTTTATTATTATTTTTGTCAAGATAAACGGCCACAAGGAGTTTTTGTGTGTGAGATGTTGTGTATTTACCTGTGAGTCACGGTAAATTGCCTGCACTGTGAATCAGAGAGACTGTTTGATTTCGTTTCCCCAAGGAGCAGAAAAATGCACCATGAAAATATTTCTGTTCCTCCAAAGAGCTGACAGGCTCCAGATGGACGGACTGGTGGCTCTCCCCTGAATCTCGTTTCACCACACGTCTTGGGTAGTGGCCGTTGTTTCCAGCAAGATGATTCTTGTTCACAACTCCCTTCTTCCCTAAATGCTGCACAGCAGATTTTAACGACCTGCTCCTCTGGGTTCTGTAGCCATGACAGCCCGCACGGCAGAGCTCCATACCAGAGTGCGTGTTCCCCGCACGGGGTTCTTGTTTTGTCTGTCGGAGGTGCACCTGGTTTGTGAGCTTTTGTATTCTAGGACCTTGCTCTTGAAGTCTGGTCTCTCTGAGGCTTCCACATGTTCATTACGTGTTTGAGGATGTGTGGAGAGGCCTTTTCTGTTTCCCTTGTGATGGGAAAGGGGGCAAAGCCTGTAAGAAAGCGATCAAGCCCATTCAGCTTCCCAGAGGCTACCTAATCAAGCCTTTACTGCTGCTTTGAGTAGTCTGCCAGTCTGCTCTGAGTCTAAGTGGTGGTGGGAAGAGGGGAGTAATATGTCTGAGTACTGTGTTTTGACTGTTTGCCTGTTTCCATGGCTGCTTCTCAGGAGGTGGAGCTCAGGTCAGGAGGATGGTGTGCCTTGTGCCCTGTCACACTGGGCCTTGCCACAATGTCCCCTTTCCCCATTAAAAAGTGCCCTTCTTTTCTCCTTTATTCTGCATCCCTTCTCAAGGCCCATCAATTACTGGCCTTTGCATCCCCCGTGCATTGCTGTCTCTGCCCTGTCTCGTCTCACTCCTGGGTAAGGTTGGGTGTCTTACGCATTGAGTGTGGAGAAAGATCTTTTCTTTGGTCTGGTCTCAAAGACCCTTTCTTACTTCAAAGGTTAACTTCTCACCAACATAACTCATGTGTGATGCTAAGCTGAAAATGTATTATTCTCCTTTCTGGCCTTGAGTTAACATCAGAAGCCTCACTGATGTCCTAGCTGTTGTAAATAGTGCTGCAGTGAACATTGGAGTACATTTGTCTTTTTGAACTGTGGTTTTCTCAGGTTATATGCCCAGTAGTGGGAATGCTGGGTAATATGGTAGTTTTATTCCTAGTGTTTTTTTTTTTTTTTTTTTTTTTTAAGGAATTTCCATATTATTCACCATAGTGGCTGTATCAATTTACATTCCCATCAATTGTTCAGGAGGGGGTTCCTTTTCTGTACATCTTCTCTAACATTTATTGTTTGTAGATTTTTTGATGATGGCCATTCTGATTTTTATGAGGTGAAACCTCATGGTGGTTTTGATTTGCATTTCTCTAAGCAGAGACATTGCTTTGACAGCAAAGGTCCATCTAGTCAAGGCTATGGTTTTTCCAGTAGTTATGTATGGATGTGAGAGTTGGACTGTGAAGAAAGCTGAGCACCGAAGAATTGATGCTTTTGAACTGTGGTGTTGAAGAAGACTCTTGAGAGTCCCTTGGATTGCAAGGAGATCCAACCAGCCCATTCTGAAAGAGATCAGCCCTGGGATTTCTTTGGAAGGAATGATGCTGAAGCTGAAACTCCAGTACTTTGGCCACCTCATGCGAAGAGCTGACTCATTTGAAAAGACCCTGATGCTGGGAAAGATTGAAGGCAGGAGGAGAAGGGGATGACAGATGATGAGATAGTTGGATGGCATCACTGACTTAATGGACATGGGTTTGGGTGGACTCTGGGAGTTGGTGATGGACAGGGAGGCCTGGCATGCTGTGGTTCATGGGGTCACAAAGAGTAGGACACGACTGAGCAACTGAACTGAATATGAGCAAGGTTGAACATCTTTGCATGAGTTTGTTGGCCATCTGTATGTCTTCTTTGGAGAAATGTCTGTTTAGGTCTACCACCTATTTTTTGATTGGGTTCTTTGTTTTTCTGATATCAAGCTGTATGAGCTGCTTATATATTTTAGAGATGAATCCTTTGTCAGTTGTTTCATTTGCAATTATTTTCTCCCATTCTGAGGTTGTCATTTCATCTTGTGTATAGTTTCCTTTGCTGTATGAAAAGCTTATAAGTTTAATTAGGTAGGTCCCATTTGCTTTTTGTTTTTGTTTTATTTCCGTTACTCTAGGAGGCAGATCAAAGAGGATTTGCTGCAATTTGTGTCAGAGAGTATATTGCCTATGTTTTCCTTTAAGAGCTTTATAGTTTCTGGCCTTACATTTAAGTCTTTAATTCATTTTGAGTTTTATTTACCTAAATGTCCATCGACAGATGAATGGATAAAGAAGATGTGGTACATATGTACAATAGAATATTACTCAGCCATAAAGAGGAGCTAGTTTGAATCAGTTGTAGTGAGGTGGATAAACCTGGAGCCTGTTATAGAGTGATGTTAAGTCGGAAAGAGAAAAACAAGTATCATATATTAATGCATATATATGAAATCTAGAAAAATAGCACTGATGAACCTGTTTGCAGGGAAGGAATGAAGGCACAGATAGAGAACTTGTGGACACAGCAGGGGAAGGAGAGGGTAGGATGAATTGAGAAACTAGCATTAGCATATATACACTATCATGTATAAATAGCCCGGGGGAAGCTGCTGTATAACACAGGGAGCCCAGCCTGACCCTCTGTGATGACCTAGAGGGGTGGGATGGCAGAGGGGAGGGAGGCTCAAGAGGGAGGCGATATCTGTATAATTATGACTTATTCATGTATGGCAGAAGCATTGTAAAACAATGCTTCCAATTAAGAAATAAATGTTTAAGAAACTCAGCTCACTGAGTTCTCGGGTGTACTTTCGGGGGCATGGAGCAAAGAGAAGAAAACCCATGTCGTGCAGCTCTGCCCCCTTCTCCACAGCTCTGGAGCACCCTTTCCATTGTGGCTTTGATCAGACCTGTAGCAGACTTGGTCTCTCTGTTAGTAGTTGTCTAACATGGGACCTTGACACATAAACTAATGTGCAGTAATTTTGGGGATCCTTTTTTTTGGTCATAGTTTTAAAATCCTACACTCTGTCCGCTCTCCTCCCCGCTCCATAGAGTTAATATTTATGGGAGATGTTTTCATAGAACATAGAACTGACCTGCCGAGTCGCTGAGCCAGAGATGCTGGTAGACAGGCAAGAAACTCAGCTTGTTATATGGATAGGGGAGCAGGTAAGAATCACTTTCCTCTCATTATTTTGGTCAAGTAAATTTTTGAGCTCGAGGGAGACTAGATCATCTTAATTATTGAATACCTGTGTGCTAGGCATGGTGCCAGGCTCACGGATGTGGAAATTCAGTACTAAATCTTGGCCCTAAGGAGCCAATGCTCCACTTGGATAAACAGAAAAATAGTCATAACACAGACGATATAAGTGAACATAGGGACACACAGGATGTTATGGGAACCCCAGTGGGGATCATCCGACCGACCCCACACGAGAGGTCATGGAGACTTGTGCGGAGAAGGATGCCTGTTCTGAATTGTGCCATGCCTTTTGGGGAGGACCAGATAAAGAGGGCAAGGGGAAGGATGTTGAGGGTCCAGAATTTCTGCAGCAGTTATCTGTCACCCAAATCTGTGTGTCCCAGGGCTCCACACAGTCAAGGCTTTGTTTCAAGTCCCATTCACAGATGTATAGTCGAGCAGCCAAAGGATTTCAGAAAGAATTTCAGTTTGTCTTCTTTCAAAGTGTGTTTGTTAGCAGGAGCGTGCATGCTCAGTTGTGTCTGACTCTCTGCAATCCCATGGACTGTGTAGCCAGCCAGACTCCTCTGTCCAGGGGATTGTCCAGGTAAGAATATTGGAACCATTTGCCATTTCCTACTCCAGGGGGTCTTCCCAACCCAGGGATTGAACCTGTATCTCTTGTGTCTCCTGCTTTGCAGGTAAATTATCACTGTGCCAGCAAGTGTGTTAGAGAAGACCCAATTCATAACCTGCAACTATATTCTCAAAAGCTTTGTTCTCTGTGTTACTCAGGAGTCTTGTACATGACAGAGCCATGAACCTTTCCTCTTCTTTCTCTTCCTCGTCTCCTGACAGCTTGTCATGTAGTTTGACTTTTGCGTCTCCTGGCTGAAAAGGTGGAGTGAGGAATCTGAAAACCTTTACATATTAATGGGTCTCTTCCCTGTAACACCCCATGTCCACTGTCCGTGTAAACCCTTCTCAGTAGCGATGGTTGGGCTCTAAGCCACTTCTCTCAGACACGTTACTTCCTGATATCCTAATTGTTTCTCTCTCCCTGTAGGTGTACCTTTTTTTGTGTGCAGAGAAAAATAACTATCTCTAAAAGAAGCAGAAAGGCCCCATAATAGGATTAGTACACCATGGCTGGTAGGGCCAATTAGAGCTGATCGTCTTGGGGCAATATTGATTGTCTTTTTCGGATTATTTCAGTACTGTGTGTGTTTAAAGGGAATGTGAACAGCTGCAGCTTTCAGAGACCAGTCATAAACACATGTCCCTGTTTACCAAACATGTATGGGCAACCAGCTTATTGAGGAGCTTCAGTTTGGGAAATAGGAGACAATTTTGTTTATTTTCAATCGTTTCTTTTCCTTAATAACATCTTGGGCACATTCCATGGTTCTCCATCTTTTTTAGCTTTGAATCTAAGGCCATCTGAGTTTAAAACTTGCATCTCATGACAGATTTGGAATTTTCTCTTTCACTTTGCCTGTGTGGTCTAGACTTTGTGGCTTGAGGAGCTGGTGTGGTGGGGAATGTATAATTAATTGTCTTATCCCTTTCCTCCCAGGGTTGGCATCAAGGTGGGTTCTCTGGGGTTGGCGGGGGGTAGACAGTGGCCTACCTACTACATAATTCCTTGATGGGGTGGCTTGACTCCAGATCAGCCTCTTCCTTCCTTTTGCCTTTTTATCAGTCAGGATAGGCTAGGTTAGAGAAGGAAATGGCAACCCACTCTGGTATTCTTGCCTGGGAAGTCCCGTTGACAGAGGAGCTTGGTGGCTTACAGTTCATGGGGTTGCAGAGTTGTACACGACTGAATGACTGAGCACAATATAGTTTATGCTCCGGTAACAGATAACTCCAAAAGTCATATTTATGGCTTAAAACAAGGATTTATCTCTCCCTCCTGCCACACATCTCTCATGGGTTGGTAGGGCGCTCTCTGATCTGTGCTGTCCTTAGGGCGGCAGGCTAATGAAGACTCCAGCTCCGTGGGTTCGCCATCACCATGGCAGGAGGAAGTGTGTGCTGCAGGACATGGTGTTAGCAGCTCAATTGTGGTGGTGTTGTTGTTCAGTCGCTAAGTCATGTCCAACTCTTTGCAACCCCATGGACTGTAGCACGTCAGGCTCCTCTGTCCTCCACCATCTCCCAGAATTCACTCAAATGCTCAGTGCCGCTTCTCAAATGAGGCATTCTTTTGAATAATGCAAGTCACATGGCCAGACTCCACATCAGTGAGGAAATTAAGGGTAATCCTACCAGGTACCTGGAAGGAGGGCAAGACACCTGTTTGGCCAGTGATGTTAATAATATACCGAGTGTCCTCTCCCAGCTGTTGAGCCCACAGCCTCATGCTGATGAGGTTGACTCAGCTGGTGGGTGGTCCCCATGCAGGGATGCACACGCCGGAGCTCCGGCTGAGCTGCCTGTGATGTACTTTTGTTCTCTAAGCTCTCATCTGCTTGTTCTACTAATAATGGGGGCACATGCGTCCCCAGTTCTATTTTCTGTTTGGCCAGTCCTCTCGAATTCTCTCTTTCCTGTTCAGTTAGTCACAGGACAGATGAGCAAGCCCAGTGCTTGAGAAGAATTCCCACTGGGAAAATGAATCCTCTCCACTTGGAGGTGCCCCCAGTTTTTAAGCTGTTTTCCTATAACAACTGACTATAAGGGCCTGATTTAAGGGACTTAACCTTCTGCTTGGTAAAATAGTAATTCATGGGTAAACAGGAAGTCCTACTAATATATTTACTTACTAATTTAAATTAGTAAGGGTGTTTAAACACCCTCTAGACTTGCACCCTAGCTTGTATTGTTCAACATGGGAAACTTGGCTGAATGCAATTGTTTTTTTCTTGTTCACATTAACTAGGGACATGGGAGAGAGTTTAATTTCTTAAAACAAACATTTTATTGGATAATTAGTTTATGTTCCATTTAAAGTAAAACCAGTGGTTATTTTAGATCTTATGCCCCTGATATATGTGGGACTTGGGTGTGATTTTTTTTTTGTCTAATCCAGTGACTTCTTCCCTTTTTGAGATTCCGGTGCCAGTCTTATGTCCTAGAGATGTTGAGAACAGCCACAGGTGATTGTATCTCAAGCTCTCATGTTTGCTTCCTGGTCTGTTGGAAGATGACTCTAGCTCACTAATCTTTGCTCTTGCAATAGTAACAACTAATATTTACCGAGACTAAGTATCTGCCAGGTGCTTTTCTAATTTAGCCTGGTCAATATTTTGCTTTCTGTTTATCCATTGTCTTTCTGTGCATGTGCATGAAAGGGTTAGTTGCTCAGTTGTGTCCAGCTCTTTGTGACCCCGTGGACTCCTGTGTCCATGGAATTCTCCAGGCAAAGAATTCTGGAGAGGGTGGCCATTCCCTTCTCCAGGGGCTCTTTCCAACTCGGGGATTGAACCCAAGTCTCCTGCATGGCAGGCACATTCTTTACCATTGGAGCCACCAGGGAAACCCATGCATACTCACACGTAAACTAAGCTTCTCTACCATGTACTCTGCACACAGCTTGTTTCATCTTCATAGCTATCTTCCTAGAGATCCCTGAGGAGCCCGAGTCTCAGACAGAGTAAGACACCAAGCAGTAGATCTAAAGAAGAGAAGGGGGAACTTCAAATTCAGGTTGTACCCCAAACCTCCATTCTCAAGCATGCTGTGCCGCTGGTGGAAATAAACCTCATTCTATTAACTGGCTCGGCAGCCAGCAAGTCGACGGAAACTGGGGCTTTTTCAGCTTTATTACATGAAGCGAAGCGTCCATCTTTCCAGTCACAAGAATATGCTGATGTGCAGGAGCTGCTTTTGTCAGCTTATTACAGGGGTCCTTAGCTTCAGGTGCTGTCTGAGCTGACACGTGGAGCTTAGCAAGGGGCCACGGTGGAAATGAGGCTACGTTTGTCACTCAAGTGTGATCCATCCCCCCGGGAGTTGGCGGGAAGTGCTGTCATGGTCCAGTGGACGTTGCCCTACTCTTGTGCAGGGCTGTTCTGAGGGGTTGTCGGCAGGCTGACAGGTTTGCTTTGATATCCTAGCCAGCGAGGTGGTCCCCCGCCCTTTTCCCCTTCTGCAGGTTATACTGAACAATGTTACAGGCACTAGAGACGTGAGTTGGTAGTCCCCAAACTCTCAGTGATCTGCATGTCTCTTCCTATCCTTGAAATTGGTGGGGAAGGTGTCTGGATTGTACCTCTGCAGAAGCATTCTGCACAAGACTTTTCCAGGCCTACTTACAAAAATAAATTCACTTCTTAAAAAATTAGAGTTATGAAACTCTCATCTTTTGAGGAAATAAACAGAAAAAAGAAGTACCCATAATCCCATCACCCTAATGTAGCTATATTGGTTTGTGCATTTCTTATACCTACATGCATATAACTTTAAATGAAATGAAGAAATGCTGTGCTCTTTTCACTTTAAAATGCTATATGAATGTCTTTTTATGTCATAGTGTATGCTTTGACCACATCTTCCTAGTACTTCTGTGGGTAGAATTTTTTTTTTCATTTGGACTTTTTTTGTTTTTCCCTATTATGACAATGTTGTGATGAACATTTTTTGGTGATTAACTCTTTGTTCATCTTAATAATTATTTCCTTGGGATAAATTTTTAGGAAAGAGTTACTGAGTTTTCAGGCAACATCTAGCACTTTGGACGTGTTTTGTTGCATTGCACACCTGCTCTACCCCCTCTCAATCTGAGATGACCGTGTTTTCCAAAACCAAGGACATATCGAGACCTGGAGCCAAAGGTCCCTAAGTTCTCTCACTGACCTTCCATTTTGTAGGTCTTTTTTTTTTTTCCTTCGGAAAAACCATGTTCAGTTCTTTTGGAGTAGATAATACCTACTCATGGTTCCCAATATTTTAAAAAGTGTACATGGTGCGTATACTTGGCTCCCACCTCCATCTCTCGTCTCTCGTGTTCTCCTCCTTGCTCCTCTTTGCTACATGCCACAGATAACCACTGTGTTTAGTTTCTTGTGTATCCTTCTAGAAATTACATGTGTGCATACAAGTGAAGGTTGCTGCTGTGAGCCACGTGTTACATCAGGATTCGTGACCTCTGGAGGAGAGGATTTCAGTCCTGGCTCAGAGACGAGGCTTGACGACTTGGAATTTTTTTGTGCAGCCAAGTTTTACTAAAGTATACTAGAGATAGGGAAAGCTTCTGACGTAGACATCAGAAGGGGACAGAGAGAGTGCCCCCTTGCTAGCTTTTAGCCAGGTGTTTTATGTTTATTGACAAGCTGCTAATCAGATGAGAGAGACACCTCAAGGCTGAGGGAGTTTCACCAGGCCCCTCTCCCACAATATGCACTTTTGAGATAGGATGGTGCCCTGGCCATAAAACAGTTGACAGGAATCCTGGTTTGTTGAGCTTTTATCAGCCCAAGGTTTGAGAAAAGAATAAAAGTTAGCCATAGGTGGAACCATTTTGAAGAAAGGCAAATTCCAAAGCAAATACATAGTTTCATTAACATAGCTTAAAAACATTTTCGTAAGAAAAACGCATCGGTTAGCTCAAGGCAGAACCTGGTGTTGTCAACTCAGAATTAAAAGAAGCCTTTTTAAATTTTGTGTAGAGAAGGGAAAAAAAAAAAAAAAACTTCTGCCACTTGCAGCTTATTTCCTCAGGCCGCCTGGGGACCCTCTATCCTTCCTGCCTGTTACCCTCTCACAAGCAAATACAGCTGTATGTTTCCCCCCCTTACTCCACTTTTTAAGCCAAGGAAGAATTCTTTATACACTGTTACATATCTTGCCTGTTTAATGTAAAACTTACCTTTAATACAATAATGTTACCTGGTCTACACAAAGCCTTCTCCTACTTTCTAAAGACACCGTTGCAGCTCTTTCTCATTCCAGGAACTGGTCAGAATTGAATATAGAATTTAGTGGTTGTGTCACAGTCTGTCTAGGAAAGAGGAGTGCCTCCACCTTTTTGGGAGTCATTGAAGACATTGAAATACTGGGGGTTAGGACCCATTGTTCTGTTGAATGTTTTACAATCTGTTTATCTGATTGTGTCTTCACAGTTAGATTCAGATCAGACATTTGGGCTAGAAGACCATATGGATGATGTTTGATACTTAGCACTGTATCACATAAAATGTCCAGTACCAATTTTTCTTACTGTTGGGGATGCTTAATTTGATCATTTGGTCTAGATGATACCTGCCAGTTCCCTCCCTGTAAAGGTGCCTTATATCCTTTGTATTTAATAAACAATCTGCGGGGTGGACTTTTGAGACCCTGTGAATGCTGTGTTCCTAAAAATCTTTTACCTAATGGTTTTAGCATCCACTGATGGTCCTTGCCTGTATCAGTTACTACACTGGGGATTGCAAAGTGATGGTTTTCCAATTATACTCTTTCTATATTTTTTAGCAAAGAAGTGTTACTTTTTAGTAACACAAGGGACACATGGATTTTTTAAAAAAACTGAATGTGTTACCATTCAGTGTGTTGTCATCCTTATTCCTCCTGATGCTCAAATTGTCCCAGATTTGACTGTGGGAACCAATTCAAGCTTCCTTTTATGTCCTTTTGGGCACTCTCCTGCTTTCTGGCATAGTAAGATGTTCTGGGATTACCTTATGTATCTCCCTCCACAATCCTGGAATCAGACATTTATTCAGAGTCCTTGTTCTTTCTAATGAGAACTGGTATTTAGAAACCAAGATCTAGGTGCTGGGGGTGCTCATCAATGCTGGAACTTGGCATTGCTTTTAGCCTCTGTAAGTGCGTGTTGGTAGGGATTGGGTAAATTACTTGCCTTACCAATACTTTCAGTGTAAATTGAACACTACATTTCTACATGCTATTATTCTGTTTTTTCCTTAAGTGAGAACCCTGATTCCTAATAACAACACAATTACTCATGTATTTTATTCTCCTTCGTACACGAAGAGTCTAGGAATTACAGCACCAATGCTACGACTCACAACAAACCTGCTAAGTAAGGTTCCAGATTTGTTTACAGTTCTTTTGTCCTTAAACCATGCCCTGCTAAGGCTTTGTAGTCAGAGTAGTATGTTCAAGATTTCTAAGTGATTTTGTTACCATTTAAATAACCATTTAGGTTTATTATTGTTTGTACTCAGCATTGGAGTTTGCTTTTTTGTCATTAAAATTTTGTATTAAATATTACATTTCAAAATCAAAACTATATAAAAAGGATTATTTAGAAATTTTACTCCTTGCAGCTGTACTTTCCTTTCTGTTACACCGACCTACTAGAGGTAGACATTTTCATTAGCTTATGGTTTTTATTTCTGTGTTTCTTTCTATAAGTGCACATATGTGTATGTTTTTATTTCCTTCTTTTTTTTTTTGGTGTGTGTGGGTATACAGATATATACTTTTGCACCTTGTTTTTTTCACTTAACAGCATACCTTGGAAAGAGTTCATAGCAGTTCATCAAGATTTTTCTCATTCTTGAATATTGCTTCAGAGTTTTTCCCACTATGTGGATTTATAGTAGTATTCAGCCAGTCTTCTGTGAAAGTACATTTAGGTTGTTCCAGTGTTTTCTGGCAAATTCATGAAGGCAGGTGAATAACTGTGGGCATCTGTTGTTTTGTGTTTGTGGAGTTCCATTTTGGGAGTAAATTCCTGAAAGTGGGATTACTAGTTCAGAGTAGAAGTATATGCAGTTTTGTTGGGTGTTGCTAACTCCCCTTCCATGGGGTTGAATCATTTTGTATTCCTATCATGGACAGATGACAGAGCTGGTTTCTCAACAGCCTTGCAGACAGTATATGTAATAAAGCTTTTGAATTTTTTGCAAATATGATAGCCAAGAAATGTATACAATAGTTTTAATTTCCATTCTTCTTACAACAAAATCAAGTAGAGCATCTTTTAGTATATTTTATGTGTCTTGTGGACTGTTTATAAATTTTGCTCATTTTCCTCTTGGGTTTTAATTATTTTTTTTTAAGTTGCATAGTATTCCATTGTCTGGATATATGTACTTTAGTTACTTAGTTTCCTGTTGGTGGAAATTGGATTCATTCCTGAATGTTGCTGTTAAAAACAGTGCTGCAGTGAATGATTTATGGAAACCCCATTTCACTCCTGTGCAGATGTATCTGTAGGTTAAATTTCAGAAGCAGATTTGCTTGGTCAAGGGGTATATGCATTAATAATGTTAATGCTGCTGCTGCTGCTGCTAAGTCGCTTCAGTCGTGTCCGACTCTTTGTGACCCCATAGATGGCAGCCCACCAGGCTCCCTGTCCCTGGGATTCTCCAGGAAAGAACACTGGAGTGGGTTGCCATTTCCTTCTCCAATGCATGAAGGTGAAAAGTGAAAGTGAAGTTGCTCAGTCCTGTCTGACTCTGAGCGACCCCATGGACTGCAGCCTACCGGGCTCCTCCATCCATGGGATTTTCCAGGCAAGAGTACTGAAGTGGGGTGCCATCGCCTTCTCCAATAATGTTAATAGGTTTTCCAAATTATGCTCACCTCCCATGTATGCATGCATATGTGCTAAATCACTCAGTTGTGTCTGACTCTTTGCACCCCTGTGGACAGCAGCCCGCCAGTCTCCTCTGTCCATGGGATTTCCCAGGCAAGAATACTGGAGTGGGTTGCTATGCCCTTCTCAAGAGGATCTTCCTGACCCAGGGATTGAACCTGTCTCTTGTGGCTCCTGCATTGCAGGCAGGTTCTTTACCACTGAGCCACTGGGAAAACCCTCCTCTCCCATCGGTTGCCCCAGTTAACACCCTCACCAGCAATGTTTGTGAGTGCCTGTTTCCTCCCAGACTGGGTTATGGCTTTTGTGTTTGGTCTTGATAGGTGAAACTTGAAATCTCGGTGAAGTGTTAATTTGTGTTGGCATTTTTCATACACTTCAGATACTTGTATTTCTTTTTCTGCATTGTATCACCTACGTCCCAAGGTTTACTCACCTTTTTTCCTGGCAGATCACCCTTCTACCTGGACAGGGGGAAGGGGGTGTTAGAGGGAATGAGTGACAGGGACATCTCTTGTCTGACCAGGAACTCTTCCCCTGGAGAATTGCAGCCGCAAACCAAACCATTCCTGAAGTCTCCCCATTCTTCAGGTCCCCTGTGAGCATGCACGTGTTCTGCTGGTGGCCCAGCCCTGCTTGATGGTGTACCCTCACATGAATTCCCAGCAGTGAGCCCCGGCCAGCTTCTCTCCAGATGCATTGCTTGGTGGAGAAAATGCCTGCTGCCAGGACTGCAGCTTGAATGTTTCATCACCCTCACTCTGTTCACCTTGTCAGCTGCCTGCTTCCCCTCTCCTGCTCAACCTACTGGGGCTGAATCACTGTGCTCCATTATTTCCCATGCCCTCATGGCCCGCAGACATATGATTACCTGGTGCTGATTGCCAGGCATCAGAGCTCTGTGGTCACTTAGTTCTCAGGCTCTCATTTCCCCACTGAGAGGTGGAGAGAGGGCTGAGGCCCCTCCTGCTCTGAGAAGGAGGCACTCCTTTTCCTACTGCTGCAACTCTGCCCTCCTGCCTGGCTGCATTTGCCCTGGGTCTGGTCTGCTGACTGATGGTCCCAGGAACCATCTTTAGGCTGGGTGGTAATGGGTTTGCTTCTGAGTTTTCATGTGAGCTCAGAACAGCCACCAAGGCCTTGCAGTTTCCAACCGTTTGGTTAGCCATGCTATGGCAGCAGAAGATATGGTGGTGAGTCTTTCTCTTGATTCTAGAGAGTATAGCCACACAAATAGTAATAGCAACTACTGTTTATTGCGTATTTCCTATGTGGTGACCATTTGATACATATTTCCATTTAGCCTTTGCAGCAACAGTAGAGAATCTGCCTGCAATGCAGGATACCTGGGTTTGATCCCTGGGTCGAGAAGATACCCTGGACAAGGTCATGACAATCCACTGCAATATCCTTGCCTGGAGAATCCCATAGACAGAGGAGCCTGGCAGGCTACAGTCCATAGGTTTGCAAAGAGCCATACATAAGTAAGCAACTAACACTTCAACACTTTCAACCTTTGCAGCAACAGAATAAGGTATACGCTATCATCATCTATATATATATATATATTTTAAAGATGAGGCAGCTGCCCAAGCCTTCATAGCTACTAAATGGCAAAGCAAGGAAGTACACAAGTAATTTGACTCTGGGAAGTATTATCATCTGATGGGGAAGGCAGTAAAGTTTGCCAATCTAATTATGCAAAAAATAATTTTTGCTTCTTGAGGATATGTCACTTAACTAGATCAGGCCTGCATCACCCACTGTGGCTGTGGGGCCCTCATCTTGGGGTGGAAGGTTGCGCAGAGCTAGTTCTTGCACCATGAGGACCACAGTTAGGGGATGTGGTGATTAGTTAGAATGACCAGCGTTCAATGAACATTTATTATCACTCAGTGTGGGCTGAGCACTCTGTGAGAGTGTCATATATTCTCACAACTTTATGAAAAAGAAACTGTTTTCTCCCCAGTTTACATATGAGGAGACAAGCTCAAAACACTAACTGAATTTCCCAGTATAAAAAATATATATACTAGTTGCTTAGTTGTGTCTGACTCTTCACAACCCTATGGACTGTAGCCCCCCAGACTCCTCTGTCCGTGGGACTGGAATGGGTTGCCATGCCCTCCTCCTGGGGATCTTCCCAACCCAGGGATTGAACCCAAGTCTCCTGGGCCTCTTGCATTGCAGGTGGATTCTTTACCACTGAGCCACCAGGGAAGCCCTAAAGACAGTGGTAAATCACAAGAGAGCCATGATTCAGACCTGGGTATCCTGTCCCCAGATACCCATGCTCGTAACTATCATGAGGTATCACCTCCCCCTGGGGCTCGGCAAGTCTCCCCAGACCTCTGGGCAGCGCCACCAGGGGGACCCTCCCTGTGGATAGAGAAAGGAGGGAGGCCAGGATCTATTGCTGTTTGTTGTTAGTGAATTCCTTTCTGCCTGTGGTGAGCCTGTGCCAAGGTATCTCCAGGCAGTGCAGAAGGCATGGCTCTGGGGCAGCATGAGCCCCCAGACTGGATTTGGAAACAGCTGACCCCATCAGGTCTTGCTGGGGTCTTGGGAACACCATGCCCAGCAGCCAGCACTTGAGAAGCCTTTTGTTGATGTCCCTGTGACCTCCTCCACCTCTGTTCTGGTTTGGCCTTCTTCCTGATAATCCCCATCCCAACAGAAGGGCTCGCCTCCCCCAGTCCCCAAGGATAAGACAAACAGCACAGCTCTCATCTCAGGAGGGCCAGTGCTGGACTGGCTGACTTCTTTTAGTAACAGCACCCTGCATTTTAATTTAAATTTTTCTTGGTCAGTCACCCAAAATTTGAAAGCCTGTGTTCTCAGTGCTGCAGGGGAATACAAAGTCTGTCTCCATGGAGTGCGTTGTTTAGTTGAGGATGTGCCTACAAATCCTTCCACAAAGAAACAGGCCACGAGAACAGTAGTCATAACAGGAAACACAGGAAGTGTCATAAGGCAGTGCCCAGGTGAGTGCCAAGAACATCTTGCAGGCCATCTGTGCTCTGAGTGGAGCAGGAAAAGGGCAATGTGGTCTGGAATCTTCCTAAAGGCAACGTGGGCAGGTGATACTTTGCAATGGAGTTTCATATGGAGGTTGGAGTATTCTAGGTCCTGACTGGTTTTCCTAGTCCGCCTCTGGGCTCCACTCTGAAGGTTGTGCTACCCAGAAAACCCCTCCTCCCCACCCCCAGTAGCACGGTCAGTCATCAGCTGATTAGGGTGGTCCAGCGCTGCCATCGTGACACAGCTCGTAGTCCAAGGGTGGCCAGTGGTGGGAAGGCATTTTCTGCGCAGCACTTTGTCCTCATCAGCTTCTCATTACAATGACTCAGGTCTATGATAAGACATTTCTGACTCATCATTTACTTAAGGAGAAAGGGAAGCGTACAGCACAGTCTTGCCAAAGTACATGGTTCAGTTCAGTTCAGTTGCTCAGTCATGTCTGACTCTTTGCGACCCCCTGGACCAGCACGCCAGGCCTCCCTGTCCATCACCAACTCCCGGAGTTTACCCAAACTCATGGTATAGAACCTTAATCCCATGAGAAAAATAATTCTCTGGAGAAATCTATCATGTCTTCTTGTAAATGCTCACAGTACACATCAATTTTAAAAAGGCTCTCAGAAGTCCAGTATTAAGGAATCCTATTTAATTTTCAGTCCATTGTTTCTAAAACTTACCATGGGGCCACCCAACTTTTTAAGGCAATAATTAATATAAAGCAGAACCTGTGTTTGTGTGTGTTTAAACACTTTGGAAATGCTGAGATAATAAGTTTCTGAAAGATTTTCATCTTAAAAGCACTTAACCGTTAAAAGCTCTTATACTTAAAGCTTTAACTCTGAACTCACGGAAGACCAAGGAACCAAAAGTCAATCGGGCAGGTTCTGGAAAGCTGAGGTTTTATTGCTTGTTTTTTCATCTTGAGTTAAAAAGTGAAGTTCCTTGAGGGCAGCAGAGGAGACTTAACTCCCTTTGTGTCAACCCCTAAGCCTGATCAGCACTGACCGTATAGCTGCTACTCAATAATTACTTGCTAATTGCTTGATTGAAGATGTTTGCTAAAGGCCAAAAAGTTAATTAGTTGAGGCTGGAATCCAGTTCTTTCAACTTCTAGCCAGAGGCTTGTTTTGCCAGCCAACAAACTCTAAATTTAGGGCCCTCTAGTCTCCTGCTGGTTCCCAAAGCTGCTTTAAAAGCTTACTGAACTCTCGTATTAAGTAGTTTTCTCCTGGTCTATCATCCTTGACTCTCTTTCCCCATGTTATTATGGCTGAAGCTGTCATTATGCGGGTGACTAGACAACCTGTGGGAGGTTTTTTATTTTTATGGGCAGCCCTCCTTCCTCAGTTTTCTCCCACGACACCTTCTTGCCCCAGGAAAGCATACAACTTTGATTTGGTCTGCTTTGTTTTGACTGTGAGTCGTACCTTAGAGACTCCATCCTGGTGTTAGGTGTGAGGGGAGTGGGGCTGGAGGGATGCTCTTCCCAGAGCTAGTTTCCAGTGCACACAGTTTTTGAGCATACTAAACGTGTCACCTTAATTGTGTCATTGTGTGTGGACTGACTACTGACAGTGTACTAGAAGTTATCACAGCCTCCTTAGAAAAGATGGTCCTTTGTCAAATAGGATTACAATGGAGGCCGTTTATCATAAGGATCTCAGCCCAGGGTAATGCGCATATAATGAGGATCTATGGATTTCTTTACCTGTGTTCATGTGTCAGATTTCAGGTGTACTGAAACGTCCTTTTGTGGCTGTTGGACACTTGAACCCGCAGCTTGGTGCGCAGGAGAGGGCACTGAGCAGAATTTGAGCGCCTGAAGGAAAGTTCTTTATTTAAACTCCCACTGGGCTGCATCTGTTTCTGGGTCTGTTCTGTAACCTTGGGAATCAACAGAAAAGCAGCTTTTTTTCGAGTGTTTCAGTCTACCTCAGCCATGGATCAGCATTCCCGTGTTCTCTTTAACCCCAGGAGTCATTTAGCAGCATTATTTATGGAAAAATTGATTGAATTTAATGAAATGGAATGAGAGGAAGTCTTCATGGGTCTCAGTGAGTGCTTTAGGTTAGCAATAATTCATCAGAATGAGATATGATTTTGGTTGGGGGTGGTGTGTTCTTTATGAAAACCTGTCTTCATGGACGAATTATGAAAATAACCCTAAGCATTCAAAATATTGGAGGTTTGAATTCCCTAGTGGTCCAGTGGTTAGGTGCTTGTCCCTTTCACTGCTTGGCCTGGGTTCAGTCCCTGGTGGCAGAAGTAAGAACCCATCAGCCGTGCAGAGCAGCTTAAACCCCTCCCATCACCCCCGCACCCCCCAAAAACTCAAACAAGACATTGGAGGTTTAAAAGTCTGCAAATTTGAGAACAAAGTAGGTTTTATTAATTGTTTCTGCAGTATTTTGTGGATATAACCCTAATCATAGAGGGCCAGCCTCTCTGAATTGTACTTTGCAAATTTAATTTAGTTGAGAATAGGGGCCAGTTAGAAACTTGAGTGCTGTTTGGCCCCTGTCCTGCCTCCACCCCTCCATTTAGTGAGCCTGCCACGTGCAGGGTCTGCTGACCCACCTACAGCCTTCCTATTCCCTTGCCTGTGTCTGGACCTCTTTCCTGGCCTGGCCCTTTACCTGGTTAACTACTCCTCATCCTTTTGGGTCTCAGCCTGGCTCTCTTCCTCTGAGAAGCCTTACATGAATTGGAGTAGATTCCATTCTTCCTGAAATTTTACATGATGTATTTTTCTCTTCATGGTGCTTGCCACGATTTTAATTCAATAGTAATCTGTCTTATTTCTTTAATGTCTCCTGCTAGATTATCAGCTTCCTGAGAGAAAAGGCATATCTCTGTTCTTTAATATATTCTCAGGGCCTTTGTGCAGAGCTTGGTACAAAGTAGGTGCTCAAACATTTGTTGAAAGATGGAGAGAAAGAGTTGGAAGCTTATTGTGAAGAATTTGGCTCTTCACATTGTAGTTGGCAGAGGTCTGAGATGGCCCTCAGTGATCCCCACCTCCTGGGGTTCATGTCCTTGTGTGAGCTCTTCCCCTCAAATGAACCGTGTAGTGACTCATTTCTGACACGTGGAACATGGCAAGGGTACAGGGTGTCACCTGTGAAGGGAGGTGGCGTAGAGAATGAAGCTTCTGTCTCGTGTGCCCCCTTCTGCTGTTTGCTTGTTCTGATGGAAGCTGCCTGCCGTATTGAGAGCTGTGCAATGAGAGGCCCAGGCCACGTGGCCAGGAGCTGAGGCAGGCCTCTGGTCACCAGCTGACGGAGGCCCTCGGCCCAGTGTCCTGGGAGGAATGGAATCCCGCCCACAACCGCCTGTGTGAACATTGAAGCAAGTGATCCGTCAGCTGAGCCTTCAGATGAGACCCTGGCCTTTAAGTCGACCGCAGCCTGTGAGGATCCTTAAGGCAGAGGCACTGAGCTAACTGTGCTGAGATTCCTGGCTCACAGAAACTGAGATAGCAAATGCTTATGGTCTTAAGACACTAAGTTTTGGGGTAATTTAGTTAGAGAGTCAGATCATGAATACCCAGATTTTTCTCTGTGAGGTTATTAGATGATATTAATGATGATAATGGGAATTTACTGTATGTGTATGTGTGGCATATATATATATGCCAGGTCTTGTGCTCAGCACTTAATATGCACACTCTTATCTGTTCCTCACGTGAGCTGTCTGATGTAGGTTCCATTATTATCTCCAGTTTACAGATGAGAAACACGAGGCAGAGAAGGGTGGAGTAGCTTGTCCAGGGGTCTCAGCAGAGCACAGGCAGTGTAATCCTGGAGCCTGTGCTGAAGGCAGACTAGAACCTGAAACACTTTGGGTCTCCTTCCTCACCTGAAAACCAGGGATCCTAACTCTGAGTTTCCAGGACTTAGTGCAATGGGGGCGGGGGGTGCCACGGTTCAGGATGAGGGTTTGGGTGGTGGCTCAGCTTCGACCTTGTCTCTTTGAGAGGAACGAGCCCATCTAGAAGCGATCCAGCTGTTCTCTGATAGAGGCTTGGCTTCCTAATGCCTTGTGAATTGGCATGCTTAGTGTGGAAGCCCACTCCTCCTGTGTCCAAGAATAAAATCCAATCAGGAAAATAAAAGATGGTGGCTTTTGGAAGAAAATGAACAGCATCCACCGTGATTACAACTTGTTTTTCAACTTCTGCAGGATGAAATTAAATTGAGTAATTGTTTGCACATTTAACCACATGACTCAGATCTGTCTGTGGCAGATTGTGGCATTGTGAATATTTAAACTGGTAATAAAGCCCTTTAAGCTTATGTCCCACTTTATCACATTTATCTATAGACCTAAAAATGCAGTGGAACAGAACAGAAGATGTGTTGAGGGCGAGGCTAACATGCTGTAAGATCTCTATAAATTGAGGTTACGCAGTTCCAAGGCTTTGTGCTGGGAATGATTTTTGTATGCACAATGATTCTGAGCCTGGAATTCTGGAATAGATGTTCTTTCAAAAAAATTTTGGAAGACTGTAACTCCACTGTTGCCCATTTTTCTGTCCTCTGGTGTGCTTGTGTACCTCCCGCCTCAGGATCGATTTCTGCCCACTTCTTGAGTACTGTGGCGTTGCATCATAATTGCTCACTCAAATAGATTCACTTTGAATGATGGACAAATAACCGGGCATGTACAGATTACAAATAAGTGTTGGGTTAAGAAAAAAAAAAAAAAGGATGTTGACTGTGTAACTATTTGAAATGTTGCCTGAGAGAAGACCTCGTATTCTGCAAACAAACCCATGTGTCTGATAGTAAAACCCTCTGACAGTTCAACAGAACTTTTCTAGATAAACAATAATCACGTTTGGGCTCTTAACGAAAAGATCAGTTTACAATTTGTCAGGAGTATATGCTTGTACATTGGTCTTAATGGTGTTATGCAAGGGAGTTTGGATGGAATTTGGATTTTATGTGCACAGCTCTGTTTGGCCTCCAGTGTCCAGCTGTCATGATTTGAATTTGTTTTCAGCTGTCATGATTTTGGCAGCCTTTTGACACTGGAATTGTTTTCTAATGTGAGTGAGATCACAAGTGAATGAAATGAATGTTTGATTTGGTATTCTGTTCAAGTATCTACATTTGGAGAAATGTGTTCTTTATACTGGTAACTTATATTTTGCTCATGAAAGGATATATATATATATACACACACATATATATATATATATTAAATGACTCTAAGTAGAATGGAAATATATATATATATATATTATGACTGTAACTAGAATGGATATATATATATATATATATATATATATAATAACTATAACTAGAATAGATGGCCGTGGTACATAACAGTTGCTTCTTCCCATTCAGCCATGACCCTGGATCCTAGCATCACCTGATATCTGCCATCTTTTCCCTTGGCTTCTGCAGCACCGTTCTCTCATGTTCTGACGTGGCTTCCCTGACATCTCTGGCTCTGTCTTTTTGTCTGTGTCCAGTTCTTCCTGTCAACCTTTAAATATTAATGATTACCCAGAGTTCTGTCCTCAGGCATTTTCTTTATTAATCTCTCCTGGATCTTTCCATTCACTAGGGAAGTTTTTACAAACACATAACTGCTCCACCTTTAAATAGATATCTCCAGCCCAGGTCAGAGGTTCACGATACTGCTCGTCCAGTTGTTCAGGGACATTGGCGCTTGTGTGGCCTCACTCCTGTGAGTTTGCAGTCCAAACTCAGTATGTGCAAAACTGAGCCCATCTTCCTCCTGCTGCTTGTCACAGAGAGTGGCACTGCCCTCTATCTGGTCACCCTGGTCTATGTGCTGCTGTTACCCCTGAATTACCCATCCCCAAACCTGACCATTATACCTCTGATGCTCTCAAATCAATTTTTCTTTCCCAGCTTCCTGTGAGTCCCTTAAATTAGTATTGCCTTCCCCTAGCCCCGCATCATTCGTCCTTCTAATTACACCATCTTTAAGCCAGCTGGTTTCCAGTTCCATATTTCTGCAACTGACATGTAATCTTGTCACATCCCTGCTTAAAACACCTCAGTGACTTTCTACTGTCCTCCAGGTAAAGTCCAGATTCTTACTGTGGGTTATGATACCTCTCTGTGATCTGGTTCTTGCTCATCCCTTTAACCTCACTCTTTGCCATTCCTTGAATTGTCCCAGCTCTCAGGCACGTCACGCTAGTCATATGTAGTTCCTGAGACCTGTCATGCCATTGCCAGGGTGCTGTGGGCATGCTCTTCCTTTAGTCCAGTGGTTTTCAAACCAACCAAGCCCTGGAGTTGGTTTTTCCCTCCAGGGGACATTTGGGAACGTCTGATGGCATTTTTGATTGTCAGGACAGGAGTTGGCATGGAGGAGTTGCTACTGGCACGTGGAGGCCAGGGCTGCTGCTAAATTTCCTACAACACACAGGACAGCCACAAAACAGAGTTAACTCTTCCCATGTGCCTGGAGCGCCAGGTTGAGAAAGACTGCTGCGGTGTTTGGTGACTTCTTTTGCTTTGGCCAAGTCAAGGCCAGTTCACTTCTGCAGCCTTTGCCTAGCTCTGTGACCTTGGGCAAGTGACCTTGCTTCTGTCTCAATTTCCTCATATATAAAATGCAAGTAATGATTATTCAATGTCTTATGTATGTTGCGAGGATTAAATGAGTGAAGAATATGTTAGGACCATGTATGGGAGGTAGTAATTGCTCAATAAATGTTAGTTTTTAATAAGATTATTATTACGTGATCTGTTATTTAATTAAAAATGTTTTTTTACCTACTCAAGCAGAATGGATCACTCCTTTATGTCACACATAGACTGGGCACACCATGAGGAAATGATCTGTGACCTCATCTAAATCTCAGTGCCTGGCGTAGATGAGGCACCTAATAAGTGTTTACTGAATTAATGATTTCATATATTTCTATATTGTAAATTCAAAACTCTCCTCCAATGTGTAGAAGCTTAATAAATATTAGGTATTGCTATTAATATTTAATTATTAATATAAATTTATGTGCTGGACTATACTCATTTGCTCAATTGTGTCTTATTCTTTGTGACCCCATGGACTATAGCCTGCCAGGCTCCTCTGTCCATGGGATTTTTCAGGCAAGAATACTGGAGTGGGTTGTCATGCCCTCCTCCAGGGGATCTTCCTGACCCAGGACTTGAACTCATGTCTCCTGCATCTCCTGCATTGGCAGGTGGATTCTTGACTACTAGCGCCACCTGGGAAGCCCAATATAATTTATAGTTAAGTGTTATTAGATAAAATATAGTTCTCTCCTAATATAATTCTTAATTTTCAAACACCTGAAATGTTTTGATGTCAGCCCTTTGTTACAAGTGAATTTTCCCCATGTAGGCTGTGTGGCTTGGGACACAATCTCGTAGTGGACCATTGGTCCCTGGAGAGCTTGGTGGTTTGCTGGAGGAGGCTCCTGACATGAGGTTGTCACAGGGATGCTCGTGCTCCTTTCTTCAAGCAGGTGGATGAAGACCCAGGTTCTTCCTTCTCACGTGGCAGATGTCCCCTGGGTGCTGGAGAGCCCCTGCCCCCTGCTGTGATGGATGGTGGGGGGAGGGGTCTGAGTTGCTTGGATGAACTGTATGAGTGCTAGGCTCTAGAGAGACTAAGTGGAGGTTCAGAGCTTAAAGAGAGTTATCACACTGTGTGGCCCATGACACAGGAGATCATCTAATTTGACATTATGGTGTCCTCTGGGACTTCCGCTGTGGGTAGCACTTCAAGTCAGATGCACATTTGTTCTCATCATTCCCTGCCTGGGGCATCCTTTCTCAACCTGGGAAATTCTCACTCATTCTTCATGGCTCAGTTCAGTGTCCAGTTATTGGTTCAGCCAATTTTTTGGTGTATCTGCCCTGTGTTAGGCCCTGTTATAGGCCCTAGCAAAGCAGTAGTGAATAAACAGGTCCTGGGTTCACACGGCTAATAACTCTGGTGGAGGAGTTAGCCACTAAGCAAGTGGACACATGAGATCATTTCAGAGAGTGACAGACACTGTGAAGACAGGGCAATGAGGTGATGTGATGGGGGTAGGGGAAGGTCCCTTCAGATGGGTGGTTGGGGAAACCTCTCTGAGAAGGGGACATGGAGCCAGTCATGGGAGGAGGAGGGCATAGCCCTTGCCAAGCAAGTGCAAAGACCTTGAAACTGCAGTGAGCTTGATGTTCTCAGGAACACCTTTTCTGTCTCTTCTGATGAGGTTTTGGTTTTGTGTTTGGCTCCCAAGCTGCTTTGTCCAGCTCTCTGCAATGGTGCTAAGCACTCCACATTCTAACATGAGTCCATGTTTCTTCCCAGCGCTCATGCTTTGCAGATTCTTTTAACCTTTCAAGAACATTGTATCTGAAATGACAGCAATTAATAGCAATAGCCAACATTTCTTAAGCCCCTGCTTGACAGTGCTAGACACTGTGCTAAGTGCTTTGCAGGTGTTTTCTCCCTTTATACTCACTGTTAGCCCCTGACATCAGTACTGTCATAAATCTCATTTTTCAGATGAAACTGAGGCACCAGCTAAATCACTTGCCCTGGGTCATGCAGCTGGGAGGTGACCCAGCTGGGGTTCCAAGCCAGACAATCAGGCCACAAAGCTGCCCGCTGACCAGCACATCCTCCCCTTCCCAGGACTGTGGCTCATAAGAATCGTCCTCACCTGAGGAGGTCCTTGTCACCTGAGGGTGTGAGCTGAGGCCTTGTCTGCGTCTAGTCACAGGCTGCTGCCAGGGAAGCTTCAGGCACAGCAGTGATGGCTGCGCCTCTGGGCCTTTCCTGGTTCTGGTTGTTGAGGAGAAATGAACGTGCTAGAAATAGTTGGAGGAAGCCATGAAACAGCAGATTCCAGCAGTGGAAAATAAGAGAAAATAAGAAGGTGAGTGCCAAAGCACTGATACTTTCAAACTGTGGTGTTGAAGGAGACCCTTGAGAGTCCCCTGGACAGCAAGGAGATCAATCCAGTGAATGTTAAAGGAAATCAGTGCTTAATATTCATTGGAAGGACTGATGCTGAAGCTGAAGCTTCAATACTTTGGCCACCTAATGCTAAGAGCTGACTCATTGGAAAACACCCTGATGCTGGGAAAAATTGAGGGCGGAAGGAGAAGCGGGCAACAGAGGATGAGATGGTTGGATGGCATCACTGACTCAATGGACTTGAGTTTGAGCAAGCTCCGGGGGTTGATGATGGACAGGAAAGCCTTATGTGCTGCAGTCCACGGGGTGGCAAACAGTCAGACACGACTGAGCGATTCGGGGCAGCCTGGGTGTGAGCCTCCCTGTGCTGGCCCAGGAGACCAAGCACAGGGCCCTGTGGGATGACCCCAGGTGCTCACACGCCTGCCTTCAGGAGAATTGTGGGCTGGGTCGGGAATTCACCCCTCTGCAGGCACAAGGTCCTGACCCCGTTCTCCCTCCTGTCTGGGACTCAGGAAAGCCTCCTGTCTTGTTGAGCCTCAGTTTCTTCATCTGTAGAATGCTGATGATGGCCTTGCGGGGAGTGTGAAAATCACAAGAGATGGTAAAATGTGAAAGTGCTTCATTAGTGATCCCATGCTACAGAAATGGCAGCAGTTTTTGTTGTTCGATCATAGAGAGGTTTGCCAGAAGGTATTTTTTGAATTATCCGAAGGTTTCATTTGTTGCTTCTCCGCATCATTAGTCCCAGTAAGTGAGACTTGGCTGCATTTTGGTATTTGTAGGTTAGGATGAAAGTTTCTTAAAAGGTAGCTCTTCTATTCATAAAGCCTCGTTAGAGCCCAGACATTGGAGCAGAGCAAGGTGCAGGCCTGGGACCCTTCCGGGACTTAGGGTCTAAGCCTTCTGGATTCTCTCCTTTCAGTTGTGGTGAAATGCCAGCCTTCATACCCCCTTTCCCCACCCTTAACTCCACAGTTAGGGGAGTTTTATTACTGACAATGGCAGCATTTCAAGGGGCTGCCCCTAAAGCTGCTTTGTTAATGAAGACATTTCTGAAAGTTTCTTTTTTCCCACTGACTGTGTGTTCAGCACATTCCCCATTGCTTGCCCCCATTTGACGTGAACACATATAATACCCAGCTGCCAGTGTTTTGGATGCAGATGGTTTAAAGGAAACTAGAAACTCTAGAGCTCTAGTCTGTTTAGGATATGCCTGAGCATCACATTCTTTTAGCTAGATTTTCTGCTCAGAGGGGGAAGTGTCATGGATCTCCCAAGACATGGATTGATTATTTCACTTACTTGACAGATATTTATTGAGCACTAATATGTGTCAGGTACTCTTATAGACACTAGGGAGACAGAATTGGACAAGAGTGAAAAAGTCCTTGCTTGTCTAGGTTTTAAATTCTAATAGGAACACAGACATCACCCCAGACATTTAGATAAATTAGAATCTCTGAAAGAACAGAAGTTGTCACAGGGTGATGAGATAGGTGTGCTGGTGTGGAATACTTCAGTGGACCCAAAACTTAAATGAGGGCGGTCAGCAAGGTCTTACTGAGAAATGAAAGTCAGATGGAGGCAGGTTAAGTCCAGGGAAAGGTGTTCTGGGTGATGCGTACATGCTAAATTGCTTCAGTCATTTCTGACTATGATATCCTATGGACTGAGCTTGCCAGGCTCCTCTATCCATGGGATTCTTCAGGCAAGAAAATTGGAATGGGTTGCCATTTCCTCCTCCAGGGGATCTTCCTGATTCAGGGATCAAACCCATATCTCTTAAGTCTCCTGCACTGGCAGGCAGGTTCTTTACCATTAGCGCCACCTGAGAAGCCCCCATGTGGAGGCCCAGAGGTGAGAAAGAAAAATGGCCTGTTTTAGGAACAGGAAGTGGTATGTCTGGAGTATGTTCAGTGAGCAGCAGTGTGATGGAATAAGTAGGCAGGGTTGTATAGGTCGTGCAGGGCCTTGTAGACAGGATAAGAAGTTGGGGTTTGCTTGAAATTAGATATCACTTCTCTACTCTTCAAGTGTAACAGAATCCCACAGTGTGAAGTTGCCTGGAGAGACTTTGTGATCCTGTGTTACCTGCTTGTCTACTGGGGACGGTCACCATGGTCCTCCCTGTGTGTGCAGGATCTGCCTGGAGGCTGGCCTTAGTCTACTGGCTGACTGGACAAACTGGCTATCTCCTGTGGGGTTGGGGCACATGGGGAGAGTTCTAGGCTCTTCTGTGTCCTTTGAATGCTCTACACTGACTCCTTGCCTTATTCCTTGACCTAGAAGATTCTTTCTGGAACTTCATATCCTAGGGGCTTGCTCCCTTGCCAGAAAGATGGTTAAGCAGATGGGACTGTTAATGAAACTTAGGTCTGGCTGCTTGCCTCTTCAAAGCCAATATTTAAGAGGCAGGTGCTGGTAGAAGGGAAAGTTCACTTTATTCTGGATGCCAGCAACCAGGAGGGGAGGACAGACTCCAAAGGCCAACTCTCCACTGCTGATCAGTGGGCAAGAGCTTTTAAAGGGGAATCTCAAGGTGTATTGGCAGAGGGAGGGGGCTACATGCAGAATACCATGGATGGTGCTGACAGTCGTCTTGAAATCGATCATGCAGTGGTCTCATCAGCAATGTCTTGATTATTTTAAGTACAGTTAATCTTCAGTTCCAGAGCTCATTCGTTCCCATTTCTTTGAGGCCAGTTTTTGGAATTGTGGCAGCTTGTGTCATGGCCAGTCTGGTCATCATGTAGTTAACTTACCACCTGGTGGGGGTTTCAGTATTTATAAAACAGCTCAAAGGATATGACTTTCAATATTATCTATAACCCTTGAGGAAGAACTAAGGGTCCTTGACTTTGTTTGATGACTAAACTATTATTATTTGGTCTTGATTGACTATTTTCCTTTGCTTCTATATTTTCTCACTTCCCTGATTAAATTCATTCTTTGGTTAAAGATTTTCTACAGTCAAAAGGCAGGTGCAGGAATTGGTGGGGGGTCAGTCCTGGGAAGGCCCTAAAGGGTCCTGCTGCATTTCAGGGCAGGGAGGTACAGAAGAATCATGGTCATAACCTCTTAAGCCCTACAGATGCAAGAGCCAGCTATCCTGGACTTCCGGAGTCTTTCCTGATTTTCCAACACAGTCTTTCCCCACCCCAGACCACAGTATGGGGGGCTCCATATTAATCTTCCATATGGCATTTAGATGTACCTGCTTGGGTGCTTTCAAAAACAGCCTGCCGTTGATAAATTAAATCCACCCTCTTAACCTGGCCTTTAAGGCCTTTACAGTCTTGACCTGTTTACTGCCCTGTCCTTCTCACTCTTCTCCTACATAGATTTGCCCTCATGGCAGACCTGTTTATTACTTGTGGTCTCTAGATACCACTTGTACTTTTTGGCCTCATGTATTTGTGCAGGCCAAGCCTCTCCCCTAACACACCTTTCTATCATCTTAACACCCCAGATGCACCTTGAATTTCTAGTTCAAGCTTGCCTCTCCAGGAAGCCTCTCCCTGTTGCTTTAGTTAATGTAGATCTTTTGTGTACCTCTGAACAACTCAAGTGCTTATAATTTTCAGTTGTCATACCTCACAAGGTGGTTACTTTTTTGTGTGTCTCCCCCTTCCATCAACTCCTGAAGGAAGCAGGTGCCTTATTGATGATGATGATGATGATAAAGGGTAACCATCTGTGAACAAGCTGGAGACCACATGCATCTCCTAAAGCTCAGGCTGGGAGTCTAATCCAGATGAACAAATCCAGAAAGAGGGAACAGCAATATTTTAAGTTTCCAGGCAGTCCTGGTCAGCTTTTCAGAAAGGACCCCCTTGCTGAAATGTCTCTCCTGAACTCTGGCCACGAGGAAAGATGATTTATCTCACTGTAGCCTTGAATTAGCTTTCATCCCGTGTAGAGGGCAAGGATATCTTGCTCTTGGAACCAGTTCTTCAGTGATGGGAGAACTCCCTCCAGGCTTGGAATGGAAGGTGCCCTTTTCATCTGGGGAGGAAGGTCAATTCCAGAGTTGGTTAAGCCTGGTCCCAGGGACCGTCTTCTTGCTTCTGGCAATGATTTGATAAATGTTCTTGTCTCAGACCTCAGGGAGCTTCTCTTGCCTTTGAATTCAGTAGTGAATCTTGTTTCTAGGGGTCCACATGACACATACATCCACGCCCGCTCATCTTGTTCACCCTTCCTGTCCATCATGCTGTTGCCAGTGTGCTCACTTGACACCCGGGCCATGTGTTCTTGGAGCTGCTTGCCCACACTTCGTTGTGTGAGTGGCTTCAGTGAGGGGTGGCACGGTGTGGCCAGAGTTTCAGAGCACGTACTCTGCACTCATGTGCATTCTGTTTCTCTGTTCACAAACAGCATTTCAAATAGGCACATCCAGATTGGTGGTCTACCCTTATGGGCTGAGAGATAGTAAAACCATTCAAATCAGCTTCCTCTAATATTCTTTTGGCGTAAATGTTTCTAAGTATTGGAAACAAGTATTTTATATTACCTGGAGGCTAATAGGTATGCTTTTGTGTAATGGCCAAGCATTTCTCTTTTACCTACAGATCACATATATTTTCTCAAAGGGACAATAAGATACACTCAAGAAAATTAAATGATTTCCTGTCTTACTGGTAAAAGCTACACACACACACACACACACACACACACACACACACACACACATGAAATGAAACTCTTACCCCAGGAGAAATTTAGGTGGAGGAAAAGAAGATAATTGAATAACAGAAATGTTTTCCAAATTTAATAGCACAGGAGTTCTAACTATAAAAACTTGACTGAAGGCCAAGACTCACTAACTTTTTCATGAAGAATGGCTTATTTTGCAAAGTTAAACCATCTAGGGCCCAAAGATGTTGCTTCAGGCAATATTTAGTACCTTTTTTTTTTCTTAAAGTAGTATTTCTTATTGTAGAAATAGTAAATATTTGCTGTCTGAAATTTAGAAAATAGAGTTAACTCTTGGTTTCTTTCTGAGGCTCTCCCAGGGTGGTCAAGATAACCTGATCTTGGAGCTATTTTCGGAAATGATGACACTCTCTTGTAGCTTTTTCAGGAACATTTTGCTGGTTCAGTGCCTGTGTCTTGAACCTTACAGAAGAGTGTGTCTGTTCATGTAGATCCTTTGCCAGCTTCAGCTTACTCATGCTGTCTTCCCTTTGAAATGTGCTGCTCTGACCTGTCAAGGGGACAGCCTCATTTAGAACGAGGAACCACTGAAAGGATGGTGCTTAGTCCTCAAAGAAACAGTCTTTCTTTAGAAGACACCCCAGCATTTAAGTACATGCTCGTATTCCCTGGCAATCAACTGACCGCCACTGTTTCATTTTCAGTGACCACTGAACGGAAGTGAGTCATTTCTGTGGATTTTCCCATTTTGAGTCTTTTGGTTTCTTCCCCACACACCGTTCTCACTTTGTTTTGAACCAAAGGTGATTTGGTTCAAAGGCACAAATTCCTCTTTTTTGTTTCTCTGAGGTAATTAGAAAAGCCAGCCTATTTTTGTTGAAAGACCAGTGATATGATAATTCTGTGAGTGCGGACCCCAAGTACTGTCTCATCTTTGCATCCCCAGTGCCTTTCAGACTATTTAGCACATAGTAGCTACTCAAAAATGAATTTCAGTTAAAAAACAGAATTAAACATCAACACACCCTTATTGGTTCATTTCCTTGATAGAAGGCTGTCATGCTGTGTAACCCCTGGGACATCCTTCACAGGGGTTGTCCTGCTTGTGTGGCCGAGTGTGTTGGTCTTGTCTACAAGCTATAGTCAATCCAGGATATGAGATTTGATTAGCTGCTTGATTCATAGTATTTTTTTTTAAACAGCCTCTGCAAGTGGCACTGGGTTGGCCTATTTGGGGCCACCCGTGCTCTTGCCCTATTTCACACTATGTCCCAGTTGCCTCCTTCAGCCTCGGAACCTTGTATTCTGCTCAAGTTCACCCTGAATGGATAGACTTTATCTAAATTCCAATCCATGCCAGCATTGCTTCCACTTCATATCATTCTGCTCCAACCCATTCATGTCTATTTTCTCTTTGATCTTCCTCTGAAAAATTCATACGAACCTCTGCAGGTATCTGCTTGTGAGTGGTTTCTGCTCAGAACCAGCCCTATGTGAAACTCCTCCTTGACAGTGAAGCCTCATCTTACCTAGTGATTTCCCCCATTGGATGAGTTGCTCTTAAATTTCAATTTTCTCTGTCTTGGATATCAAGCTAAACTGAAAAGCCCTAGTCCATTAAGTGGATGAGTAGTAGAAGACACTAGTAACTCAACAGCTTGCAGACTTATTTCAGATTTGTTACATAGTCTCTCGAAACAAAGGTTAACATACCCACTAGCAGTGCGAAGTACTTGGTAGTGTGTTACCAGTGAATTTCTTTTATAGATGTCAAGCTGTCTTATGTGGAAGTAGAATGTTTGGTATACTTATTATAGTCTCATTGATGACATAAAATTTGTATAGGTTTCCCATTGGCTTTAGGTGGCCAATTACTGTTCGAGTCCACTGTCACATCCATAACAGACTTCTGTTGTAGTTCCTTTGGAGCGTCATTTTACTGGCAATGGGTTCTTTCTCCAGCATTCATTATTTTCTCCTTGATGACATGAGTAGTGTCTTTTTGTATGCATTCCCAGGGGTGATAATTATGCCTGGACATTTCTATTCAATAAGTGTTAATCAATTGAATAAATGTATCAAAAGTCTTAAGCTGGTGGGTCAGAACACCTTTGAGTGATTGGGTATGAAGATCCCATTGGGGTTGAGGGGTTATTGAGATTCTTTAGCAGTTCATATGGTTGGAGAATCAGAGGGAAGTCTGAGGGGCACAGTTCCTCTCCATGTATGGAAAGGGAAGAAGAAATCATATTAGTGAATATTAAAAGTTGTGTAAGCAGCTACATAAATTGCATGAGATATTGGTAATGTTAGTTTTGAGGTACTATAACATCATAGTTTTCACTCCAGTTAAAGCTAGAACTATGAACACTGGATTGGGCAGAATCACCAGTGTCTGAAGATTTGGAGAATCAACCAAGTATCAGGGAGCAGTGCAGGTAAGGACTCTGGACAGCCACAGGGTTCTCAGGTCATCCTGTGGCCCCTCATGTGACCACTGTGATGTTTCAGTTAAACTGGGGAAATGAATTAGCCTCTGAATTCTAAGCCATGAGAAAGTTGGTGGCTGCCAGGAACTAATGATCTCATATTAAGAGCGAATCTGCTAAGTATCTCTGATATCTGGGGCTGCAAGTACTAGAGCCAAGGAGCAACCTGTTACTGTGGACCGTGTCAGCCCACACACTCAAGGAGAGTGGTTTCTGCTGTCCCAGGCCATCTCAGGGTTGTGACTTTGACCACTGTAGCATTGTCTTCATTTAGGATCCACAAAGCAGCTCTTTCTCTCATATACCCGTTTAGGCCAACGTGGCCCTGTCTCCTAGGAGACATGCTCAGTATTCTGAGAATAGTTACCTTTGTTGGATACAGGCAGCCTGATGTCTATTGGGCTGCCTTGGAAACAAACGCATCGGTAAGGAAGGATCCTTCCTTCTTGATGAGTTACTGTGGACTCTGGACAGGTCCCTTAACCTATTCTCATCTCATATCCCTCTTCAGATGGAGAAAATAACTTCTGTATTGCCCTTGTAATAAGGTAGTATCTGCCAATCGATTCAAGTCTTTTGAGGAAGTATATATTCTGGATGATTATAGGGAAGCAGTGTTGTCATGATGAAAAATGGGTGCATTCTCTGGTGTAAGATACAAAATCTGTGGTTAATGCCTCAAACCTTGGTTTCATTGCTCCACAATTTCTAGCTGAATGAACTCATCATATAAAGGTTTAAGAACAATATGAATCTGGAGAAGCTCTTTAAGACAGTGGAGGTCTGCTTTGGTGATACATTTAATTTGGAAAGAAGAGATTTTTTCTAGTATATTATTTTCTCTGAGTTAAAAAAAAAAGAAATAGATTTATGCCTTATCTTCAAATGCTCCAAATTATATGAGACAGCTTTTCAAAAAGCTGGTATCTAAAGGCAAAAAACCAGACTCTTTGCATATATATGACTTGACAGCATTCTTGGCCTGGGACTGTAGAAAAGCTGTCATTTATTGCTGTAATTCAGCCATGGTGATTAATTGTTCAAGGGCCTTCATTGTACTTTGCCAAAACAAAATTAAGGGGAAACAACATTCTCATCATGCAAATTATGTAACTTTCATGTTTATTAATTCTTCCATGGAGGAATCAATATCCACTCTTGAATGAGAGTCCTAACCACTGTGAACCCATCTCAGACATTGCTGGGAGAAATCATTTTGAATTTTTCTAGGGGACTTACCTCATTATCCCAACAAGTTAAATCTCTCTGTATACTTCTCCTGTGCCATAGGCTTTTGAGGTTTTTCTGTGGATTTACAGGGATGTGACATTTGCTTCAGAGTGTACCGGTCATGTGAAAGAGATTTTAAATGCTCCTTCATGTGATTGTTTTTGAGCTCCAACTAAGAAGCAGCTTAATGATCCTCTGAGTGTATTTCCACTCTCCTAGGTATTTTGGAGGGTTCTTGTGGTTGAATCCACCTGGTGACTCCAAGTATTGGTGTTGGGCCTGCCTCTTGTTGGACCACTCTAAAAGGGACAGACATGATCCTATTTTATCCTACTCTATTCTTGAATACAGTGGATGGACTCAGAGATTTTGTTTCTCCTACATTTCCCTCCCCGACCCCAAATACATTTGTCTGCTATTGTTTGTGACATATTTATGAACCATAGTTATTTACCAATAGGGAACATGGTATATGTTGGTTTTAATCCATGTACAAACAGCTGAATTTAGCTTAGAGAAGTGAAACCCAGGGGTCATGTTAGAATTCTAAGACCTTGATTTTTCATTTATTTTTTTGCTCCCTTCTGCCGTGTTCTTTTCCAACAAAACAGGGCAAGATAAAGCACACAGTGACAATATTATCCCTTTTCAGTCCATTCCCTAATTGCATCACTGTTGTGTTGTAGATAGCTGTGTGGAAATATTTATGCCTCTGCAGCTCTCCTCTGAACTGTCCATGGTCCTGAAAGGCTTACAAGAAAACTATTCTTGAGCAAGAACATAGCCTTGGATGGAATCAAACCTTTGGCTCCTTGAACTTAAAGCTGTAGATTCCCATGGCTGGGTTTTGCCATACTGAAAGAAGTGGGGAATTGAGGATAATTATTTCATTGGTTTGCACTAAACCAATGCTTTTTTTTTTTTTCCTGTTTGTACATTGATTTTTTTGTTTGTTTGTTTGTTTTAAGTTCTCTTGGTCCTAGATATTGAGAGAGTTTCTCACTTCTGGACTGTTTCTGGTAGATACAGCTCATGTTTTCATTTTTCCTTTCTTGAAGTTACCCCAGAGGATCACAGAGAGAACACAGGGAATTGACAATTATTTTTAATGAGAGGTGTATGTGAAGCGGCTTCTCATTCTGAATTCCCTGCACTTCTTTTTAGTGGAATCAGGGGCTTTGGGATATGCTGCTAGTGCTGTTTGTATTGACCGTGAGTTCCATAGTCATTTTCTGGCAAGACCAAATGGGCTCTGGTTTTGAGTATTATTTCAGGAGCATGTCTTCCTACCCTAAACAAATCAACTAGTTGCAATATTTGAGGAAAACACAAGCTGTCTAATATTTGTCTATGTTTGAATGAAAGTGAAGAACACTGTATGGTGTAAAGGGATTAAAAAATTAAATAACCGCCAACTTTTCTTTTCCTAAAAGTCAGATTCATAGGCTTGAAGGTGTCCTGGATTTGTAAGCTACTGATGCCCTAGAAGATTCCCAGGAAACAGGGAACACTTTCAAGAAGAAAGTGTATCACCTACATAGCTGTGCTGCCTGATACCAACACCAGGATCAAAAGTGATATTCAGTTATGTGTATATTTTTTATAGCTGGCCCCTCATACAGCCAACAGTGCAGTAGAAAAAACAGACATAGGATAAGTAATTGTCCATGTACTAAGGATGCCACATAAGCAAAGAGTGAGGCTTCATGCTTGCATATGAAATGCTAGCCATAACAATACACATAGCATTGTCAGGATTCTTCAGAACTATGTCCTGGGAATTTTTTCCCACTAAAAATTATTGTATGAGTATCACATGGAGCATGTCAGCCATGTACATTACAATCTCAATTATTATGATGTCTCCTAGATATAAGCAGGGGGAGTTCTTCCAAAACGATTATGTTTACACTTTGACTCAGACCCAGTTTTATTATGTTCTCACGCAGCAGTAGGCTATAGCCAACTCAAATGGAAGAAAGGAGAACTAAATCACATGGGGTCAATAAGCCCTACCCTTTCAAAGTGACAGCTTCGTAATAACTTGGAAAAACATTCTATTTAAAATTCTTTGTTTTTTCTTTTTTTACTCTGTGTAACAATAAAATTGCAGAACTGATACAAAAATAAGCTTCTTGGCGTTAGCTTGTCTAATCAGAATACCATTGTTGTGATACAAAACACACACCTAATAGTGGTGAGGTTATGTACTGAAACTATAGATCATTAGGTCTTGGTTTATTTTATAAACCACATGTACAAGATTCTCTATTAGCTAGTGATCTAAACTATGCAGTCATTATAGTGTCTGAAATTGCCCTAATCTGTAGAATTAGAAAACATGCATGCATAGTTACTTTGCTAAAAAGTTATGGGGCTTACTGGAAAAAACTCATATAAATGGATGAGGCAAATCAATGGATTCTGCTGGCAGGATTTCATACAAACCAGAATTAATGTTCTGCAATGGGATTAAGATTTTGAATAGAGGCATAAAGTGTGTGCACAGGACCAAACACAGCCTGAATGGGCTAAATCCATTTTTTTTTTTTTTTGTTCCTACATAGATCAAGGGAAAGAGGTTTTCCAAGATGATGCTTGTTAAATATTCAAATGAGAAGTAGATTTCAGTGGGTGTTGGAGAGAAAGCACATTAGCTGGATTAGTGAAGATCTTTTATATTACTTTGAGGTACATTTCAAGTTTATGCTTAATGTAATTCCTCTGTGTTTATTGTCAAAAGCAAAAGGAAGGAGAAAAGAAGATGACAGATGTCCTGCAAAATTAAATATGGTATAAAAAGTACTGTGATAGCATTGAGTTCACCCCTGCTAAGGCTGAAACATGAGCTTAGGGCAGCGCTGAAAATGTGTATTGTGAGACGTCACTTCTAAAAATTTCTGCATTGTGCTGGAGTGCTTTGCAGAAGGCAGAGATGAAGTGGTTCAAGCATGGACTCCGATCTCAGGGTGTATATAGTATAGTAAGGATGGTACATAAATCAGAAAGAGGGTGCTATTCTCTTGTAGAACAAACATCCAGGAGGGAGAGGGGACCTTACCCTTAGCCTGTGGCTTCCTAAAATGTTGAAGAGTCCTGGGCAGGGTGGGTCCGTTCCTTGTTTGGGCCAGGGCTGGGGTGGTCAGTAGCTACACAACCACAGAGCTACTGCACTGGGAGAGAGTGAGCCACTGGGATGGGCAGTGGGTAGGAAACTGCTGTGACTCCTCTTGCCTGGGTGAGGTTCATCTGGCGTGGGTGGGCAGGGTGGTTGAGTGAGTGAAGAGCTTGGAGGAGGAAAGAGGAGTTGGGAGGGTATTTTAATAATCCAGGTGAGACAGAGCAGTTGAGCAACCATAATGGTGATGGAGAGGAAGCTGTGGACACAAGGTTGGAACAGAACTGACAGTGCCTGGCAGCTTTCACTGTGGTGGAGTGTGGTGCTGGTGGGGTGGCGGGGCTTGTGGGTAGAGAAGGGTCTATGATTCCAGCCTAGGTAATGGGGAAGAGAGTGGCTGTTGTTAGGTATAGAAGAGTGGGTTCAGGAGAAAAGGTAAATATTCTGAAAACAGCTTGAGATGGGGCTCAAAGCATGGGCTCTGGTGAATGCACAGGTACTCCCTGTAAAGTCAGCCCTGATTGAACAGCGGTGCACCCCACGTTATTCATGGGCTTCTGTTCACGTGCCTGGGAATGTCCAGTGAGGAACAGAGCAGGACTGTGCTCACTGGTGCAGGGATATTACGGTGCTGAGAGGAACAAGAATTACAGCCATCTCTGCATGGGGTGGTTATCCCCATGGTCATTGGTGATAAGCTTCTTACCAGATGTGATTAATTCCTCAGAACAAGTGGGGACCCAGAAGTTCTCTGACATTTTTCTCAGTTGAAATGTGAATAAAAACTATGAAAGCTGAAGAACTTTTAGAAGGCTCCCCATCTTTTTGCTCTTTCTCCATACCAAGAGCTCACTCTCCTGTGCATATTGCCCAGACTCCCTGGGCATTTTTGGGTTGGGGAAAAAAAGATTTTTTTCCCTCCCAGATGTCTGTCATATTTGTGTCAGACACACTCTTCTAGAGAGCATTTATGAATGCTACATTAATTTTTTGATATGGGCATTATTATTTTATCTGTGTTTTACAGATAAAACTAAAGTTTAGGGAGGCAAGAGTCTCTAAAACCCCACAGCTCCAGGCAACAGGATCTGTCTCTTCTCATGATGTTGCCTTTCTTTACTGGTCATTAAAACACAAATAGTTGGGCTGCTTAAGATTTTTTTAAAAAGTTGTGGCAGAACTTACGTTAAAACTATTCTCCGAGGGAATCAACTGGGTTTTGGATTCAGGGCCCTAGAGAGAGGAGAGGCTGAGACTGTTCTGGGGTAAAAATCAGGGTCAGGTGGCATTGCCTCTGACACAGTGGCCCTGGAGGCCTCTAGTCTGTTGGAGGACACGGTTCTCTTTTTGTCTCACTGGGAAGAAGTGTCTGGCCCTTGGGTCAGTTGAAGAGAAATCATCTTCCAGTTTGTAGATTGTGACCTGCCAGCAGGCTGGAGGGAACATCAGGGCAACTGGTCATCCAGACACTCTGGGGGCCCAAACCAGCCTTCTCCTTCCTGGCTTTTCAGCTGCTCCAATGCCTGGAAGCAGAGCCCGAGGGAGGGAGATGGGAGGGAGGTTGTGGGGGAGAAATCAGCACCTGGGTAAGAAGGGTCAGTCTCACAGCCCTTGGCACACAGCTGACGGCTCTGGGGGAAGGCAACTCTCAGGTCAAATTCCTGCTGCACGTCAGACCTTCTTCCTGAAGACAGGCTCTACCTGGAGCTGAAGGGGTAACACTGGGAGGGGGTAGAAAGCGGAGCAGCTGTCAAATACCGGATGTGTTTGTACAAAGTGTCTGCTAAATCTACGGATGTCAGAACAACGGAGAACCCGATTGTTTTGGAATCTGAAATCCATCATTGAATTAATTCTAAATTAGTGATTCACACTGACTGATAGGAAAAAGGGGTCCTTCAGTGTACTGCTGTTTGAAAACTTCAAGTTCAAGGGTATCTCACTAGGAAAATTGAAAAACATGTCTGATTTTTTTCACTTGCACATTAGCTTGGCTGTTTGGGGGGTTCTCTATGGTGGCAGTATCTGATGAAAGCGGGTCTGCAGACTCCCAGCTCCACTGGCCCAGGTTTGCGGGAGGGGCTCATTTTTTTGCTGACGGGCTCCGCAGGTGATCTCTGCGGGGGTTTAGGGACTGCAGGCTGCACTTCACAGTGGAATTCTCCGTCCCAGTTTTCCTCATCCCAGGAGATCTGAGGAAACTGCCAGGTTTCTAATCAAATGGTTTTGTGTGGTTCCTTGCTCTCAGAGTGAGTGCCTCTCCATAGCGTGAACGTGAGGTCGGGGTGGTTCTGGCTGCAGTGCCAGTGAGCATGTATTGTTTGTTCAATACTAGAGCTTAAATCCTACTTGATGTGAGAGACTGAAGATGAATATAAGGAAAAAACCAGATGTTAGGCTTCTGGCTTTTGAAAGGTTGTGTTGTGTACCTGAGTTATTCATGTTTCAGGCTGGCTTAACAGAGGCGGCTTGTTTATTTAGGAATTTTTTGCAGGCCTAGGTGGTACTCTTGTCATTTCTCTTACAATTATGGGTGACAGCTGCCTGAGTGGGTGGATAAGGGTGGTGTGGGGAGGCGTTTCCCACCGCCGGACCTCGAGTCCCTGGCTGGGGTGGTGGCTGTCGTATGGTGGCGTGTATCATCTGTGGGTGGTTTCAAGCCTGTGACCCCTTATGCCCATCATGCTTTGCTTATATTGTTTATATATATTAGAGGACACCATCGATGTAATGCAACAATTAATTTTAAACTCCTCTAAATTACTAATAGATTTTTTCATTGTGTCCTTTATTTAAAGACTTTTTTGCTGTTTAAAGGAGCAACTCTGTTGACTGAAAAAGTGCATAGCCTAAAAGTTGAGAGTTACATCTTATTTGGCAGACAAAACTGAGGACTTAAGCCCAGACACAGAATCTCAGACAGTTCTGAGAGACTGCTCCATAACGTGGGGAATCAGGATATATAGAAGGTTTTACAACAATGTTCATATAATCAGAACATCAAAAGAGTGCTGTTAATTGAGGAAAACTAAATATCTCAAGTTAAGGAATTTAGTGCTTTTCTATGTATGGGAGCTGTGGTGTTGGAGAAGACTCTTGTGAGTCCCTTGGACTGCAAGGAGATCAAACCAGTCAATCATAAAGGAAATCAGTCCTGAATATTCATTGGAAGGACTGATGCTGAAGCTGAAACTCCAATACTTTGACCAGCTGGACATGAGTTTGAGCAAGCTCCAGGAGTTGGTGATGGACAGGAAAGCCTGGCGTGCTGCAGTCTGTGGGGTCACAAAGAGTCAGACATGACTGAATGACTGAACTAGGACTATGTATGGGGAAACGTAGGAGTCTGGGCTCACTGAAATCATTCCTTTGATATGTACTGCAGCTATCTGAGACCAGTATCCTGTGTTTTCTCATCCTGAGTCTCCTCAGGGTGCACCATCCAGAGC
The DNA here is from genome assembly GCF_029407905.1 of Bubalus kerabau. Lineage (NCBI taxonomy): Eukaryota > Metazoa > Chordata > Mammalia > Artiodactyla > Bovidae > Bubalus > Bubalus kerabau. The sequence goes on along the minus strand of NC_073624.1, from coordinate 217,758,565 downwards.
TCCTGTCAGGGCAGAGGTAATTTGATGGCTGGATGGCTGCAACAACCTTTGTTTACTGATACAGCAGGAAGTTTTTTTCATTCTCATTGTATACAAACAAACGAACAAACAGAAACACCAAATAGGGGACCACGGCTTTAGGGAAAAGCTACTGCCCCTAACGCTGGGCCGTGATGGTACATTTTAGGAAGCATTGTGATGTTCTTCTCTTTGCTGCTGAAGAGCTGTATCAGCTCCTTCCCCCTCCTTCTCCACCTTAGGCTGAGAGGTGTGATAGTTTATGTTAGGAAACAGTAAAAGGAAAAAAAAAAATTAGCTGACTTTTTGTGTCAAAACAGACATTTCAAGGGAATTCCCTGGCAGTTCAGTGGTTAGGACTTACATTTTCACCACCGAGGGCCCAGGTTCAATCCCTGGTTGAGGGACTGACTAAGATTCCACAAGCTGTACTGTGTGGCCATAAAAAACCTTCCCAAAACAGAAAAGAAGCTTTTCAATTTATGAAAATCTACTTAAAAGAACCATTGCCACATTCATACAGCCAGGATGTAATCAGGGGTTATTTGTAATGACTAAGAGGTGAGAGCTACCTAGGTGTCCACTGATAGATGAATGGATAAACAAAATGTAGTATATACACAACGGAATGGTATACAGCCTTATAAGGAAGGAAATACTGAAATGTGGTGTGACATGGTGAAGCTTTAGGACGTGGTGCTATGTGAAGTAATCCACTTATGAAAGAAACTTTATAGACGGTTCCACTTATATAAGGTATCTAGAGTAGTCAGACTCATCCAGGCAGAAAGCTGAACGGTGGTTGCCAGGAACTGAGAAGGGAGGGAGAAATGGGGAGCTGTTGCTTAATGGGCATAGAGTTTCAATTTTGCAAGATGAGAAAGTTTTGGAGATCTGTTGCCCCAAAATATGAATGTATATACCATCACTGTACTATAGGCATAAAGATAGCAAAAATGTTAAATTTTATGTGACATTTTTTTTTTACCCTAGTGAAAGAAAAATAATTTTTTTTTCATTCTCTAAGGCATGCTGATCTGTGCCTGTCTTTAGTCTCTTCCCTGGTGTTGGCACATTTTTAGTTTTCTCTCACTGTGCATCTCACATACCTTCCTCCTGTGGGAATTCCTCAGAATCCAGGTTGGACTTATTTTGGGATCTCTCACCTGTGGCCTCCTACAGAGATCAAAGCGAAGACTGCCTTCCCCCCCGGGGCCCTCCCATGATGGTTTCTGCTTGTCATCACTGGGTATCACCTATGATCTGTTTCTTCCTGGCCCAGCCAGTCTCTTGAGATCCAAATGCTGTGTTGTTGTTTTTGCAGCTGCATCAAAAAGTTGTATCACTGGGTTTGGTTTAATTGCTATTACTCTGCTGCTGACAAATTTATACAAGGTACAGCAGGAAAAAAGTCTTTGGGTACTTCCATTTTCCCCAAAGAGAAAACGTAGCCTTTTCTTGCATCATTTGAATTTTTACTGCTAATAAATGCCTGCTACTGCTTTTTGGTGTGATATTTAAGTCCAAAGGGATATTGTGGAGTCTGCATGTACATGATTTAATGTAGAACGTAGAATTTTAGTGTTGGAAGGGATCTCTGAGGGTTTTTATTTCAACCTCCTTGTTTTATAGAGGAGGAATTTGGGGTTTTGACTAGGGAAGTGGTCATGGCACAGCCAGAACTAGGCTGAGGTTCTGGTTTGTATTGTGGCCTCCTTGTGTTCACCCTCTTGGAATTTATAAAACTGAATTTAGTTCCACATATGCAAACATCATCCTTTTCAGAGCATAATACATCTGTTAGCTTGAAGTAAGTGTGTGCTGAGTCCGAAAGCTGTGAGAAGTGACTTTCTACCATGTCTGAAACCCTCCATGGATTGTTCTCCCTTTACCCAAAAGAGTTCTTCTGGATGCCATGTGCAAAAATCAACTTTTGAATTTACGATTCCAAGGTGCTATTAGAGGATTGTTGGATTAAGTCATTCTGAAAATGGAAAACTTATTCTACAACAAGAAAAAAAATCACCCTCTATTTATCCTTTTACGGGAAATAATGTTTGCATTCACCTTTGATGCCCTCTTACCTTTACTCACCCCAACATGTATGAGATTCTTTAGAGACCTCGTAAGTTACTCCCTGCGCTCTTATAAGCTTCCTGAGGTCCTCCTGCAGCTTCTAACTCATGGCCAGTGCATAGGAGGGGCCCTTTAAATATGGTTGTACTGAATTTAAGTAGACTACACAGGGTCGAGGAATAAGTATAGTTAAAAATAAAATGCAGTTTCCTTAAGTAATGTGAGGAGAGTTTGGTAACTGGGTAGAATCAGTCCTACGAGGCTTCACCAGTGAGGTGAGATTTGGTCTTGGTTCTGAAGGATGGGCAAAAAATTCATGAAGACAACTCTAGCAGAGCAAAAATAGCCTACTTAGGAGGAAGGGAATACAGAGAGGAGAGGAAAAAAAGCAAGCTGTCCAGAGTGGAGACAGGCAGCGCATTTTCTGTGGACTGTTGACCTAACTCACCATAAGTCCTCTCATTCCCACCACTTAGAGTAGTGGGCCCCTCAGCAGCCACTGTCTTAAAGCATCCTCCCTGATGCATATAGCTGATGGACCCAAGGATGGGCCCTTGACCCAAGCTGCTTCAAACAGAGCCTCTTTCCTGGGGATTTGGATTAGGAACTGGGAGAGGAACTTGGGTTGCTGGGTCTGTGTCATGTGAGTTTGGGAGCTGGGAGATGGACATCTGGTACCTGCTTCAGAGGCTGTGAAAGGGGAGGAGGATGGTTAGCAGAGGAAGAGGAGAGAGTTGAGAAGAGATTGGGTGGTTTTCCAATCTTTGGGACCCAACCTTGTCCTAGGCCAGGCTGTAGCCCTGCCTGCCCACCCGCTTCAGTATCCCTGTGGTTTCTACATAGTTCAGCTCTGATGTGTAATGATGTGTTACTTGCATCTAAAAGAGTGCTGAGGAATAGAGAGAGCCTCAGGGAGAAGAACTAGAGTTCTGGTTGTATCTTACCAGCTTGTTGGGGAGGTCTGGGTTTGATCTCCTTAGCAGCCAGGCTTAGTGACTTGGTCATAATCTCTCACCTCTGCCATGGCTTGGCACTCTTGTGTGACCTGGTCTCAGAACTGAGAGGGGAGATCATTGGCTGGATCTTACATATTCATTTGACCTTGGGTATCTCCACTGCACTAAATGCAGCTCTTACCCACAGCCAGAGGCTGGTGGGAGGAACATAACAGTGTCCTTTACATTCTTAGAAGTGTCCAGGTCGATAATAAATGATACCTTCATCTTACTTGTAGGTTGCGGGATCCACTGCAGTATGTAATGCATCAGAATAGCAGGGTGAGGTTTCAAGTTGTGGAGATGATTCAAGAAGCAGTGGAGAGAATGGTGGGGTGGGGAACACAGTTGGAAGCAGGGTTAGTGATAATGGACTGCAGCCAGCCATGGTAATGGAATTAGAAGAGAGAGTATTAATGGCAAAACCAGCAAAAGGAACAGACTGTAGGACCATGTGAATCTGTGAGGAGGCTGCTAAGAGTAACTGAGTAAGAACAAGCTTACTGGGTATACTGAGGCTGTATTTTAGATACGTAGTTTAGGGGCCTAGGGGAGGCCAGATAAAGAAGTCAAGCAGGGAGCTGGAAGTAAGGGTCTGGGGACCAGAAGAGGAGACTGGCCTGGAGGTAGCAGCTTGGCAGTCATTAGACTGTGGGTGATCTTTGATGCCATCCCCATGAATGTGACCATCCAGGGAGAGAGTGTGTTAAAGATGAAGTCAAAACTATTCTGGGGATGCCAGTGTCTAAGGGGAAGGCAAGAAAAGGTGAGTCTACAAAGGACACCAAGAAGGACTAGCAGGAGATATAGGAGGAAATGTGTTATCATTAATCATTATTATTAAGTGAAGGTCTAGTATGACTGAGGCACCCTCCTGGGGACTTCATGAACCTCACTCTTGAAACCTGCCACAACCTTGCAAGTGGGCATTAGTCATGATTTATAGGCTCAGAGTCTAAGTAACGAGCCTGAGATTAGCTGCCCAGCCAACTTGGTAGGCCCAAGTTTTTTCAAAGACCACGTTCTTTTCTACCCCATGGGAATGGTGGTTGCAGTACAGATGGAGGCACCAGAGTCCAGAAAACCCTTCTCCTCCAGGGACCCCAACAATTTGGGCAGGTGTCAAGTTCAGGGGACTTAACCACTGCACATACAAGTCTGAGATGGGGGCCACTGACCTCCTTTCTCATTGTGTAGGTCATATAATGGACACCTGGACAAGGAGTCTGTTTAAAATGAAACATAGAAAACAATGCCAGTAATGTAATTGCATCATGAATTGTGGCCAGAGAAGGAACCTAGTAACAAACTCATTTTCTGTTGGGCACAAGACACAGAGGACCTACTATAATTAGTTCTGTTCTTTTCTTCTTGTTGGCAAATGTCTCTTTAGTTTTTCCTTCTTGCGTACACCTGATGGATCAGCTTTCATCTAAAGTCTCGATGTTGGAATCATCTTGCTGGGCAGTGAAGTGTTTGTAGGGTGGTCCTCGGGTTTCATGAGTATGGGTACACACCTATGTCTGACGTTTACTGAGTACTTACTGTGTGCAAGAGAATATACTTGAGTGTTGTCCCTGTGTTATCGTATTTACCTGTTGGTGCAATCCTGGGAGTTAGGTAATATAAGTATCATTTTTCTGGTGGAGAAATTCTCCCGAAGGAAGTTAAGCAGCTTTCTCAAGATCCCATGACAAATGGTGGTGAATTAGGGATTTGAATTCAGCTCTCTGGCCTCCCCCCAGTTATTGTCCGCATATTCCCTTGTTTGTTGTGGGCTGGGCATCTTGTCCAGTCAGAGTCTCCTTGGCCTGAGTCTATGTGTGTGGTTTGTTTTTTTTTTTGGCCTGCAAATATGATTGTCCTGGAAGACCCTGCAGGGCTAGCAAGGTTGTTGAAGAGGTAACTGGTTGAATGACCTGAAAGCCACTTGTGCGGAGGTTGGAGTAGCAAATGCCTGGGAAATAGCTGGAAGCCCAGGAGAACTGGGCTGTGTTCTTTAGACCATCACCAATTAGTGAACACTGCAGGCCCATTGCCGACAAAGCTTTGTTCTTCTGTTTCTTTAGAAGTGGAACGAGGCTGTTGGTGAGACTCTGGAAATTGCAATGTGATTGAACACCCTGTGGCCTTTACAAGCAATGCTGGGGGCCCCTCATTCCTGCCAGGAGCATGCTTTCCAGTTCTGCTGGCAGCTCCACCCTGCTGGCTTGTGACTAGGTAACTGCTCATCCCCAGAGACCTGGACTGAGTGTCCTCTTGAGAGCCAGTGTCTTAATACTTAGAAAGATTTCCTCTCGTTGAGACCTCTTGCTGATGGATTTCCCTTCTGTCACTAGGGTGGCCTTGTGCTCTCTTGCTAATGAATTGTCCAGGAATCAATGGCCCAGGCATAGTGGATGGACATTGCCATCCATGAGGCATAAGACACAGCTGCCAGCCCTGTGTAACTGGAAACCGAGTTCAGAGCTCCTGAGGTGATTGCAAAGCTGCACCATTAGCCACCTTCACATTTCCTTCCTGTGCACAGGAAGCCCTGCAAATACGCCTTCACTTGCTAGCCTTTGGTGAGAAGTGGTTTAGGCCTGCCAAGTGGCTAAGCCTTCTGATTGCATTTACCTTCCTAAGTATTGTGATTTGATAAACGTTTGAATCATGGACTTGGGGAACTGAAGGAACCTTGTTTCAATCCTTTTATCTTGAAGTGAGAAAACAAAGGCTGGAGAAAGGAGGTCCTCTTCTTGACTTGGTTTTGTCAGAGCTCAGGGAAGAAAGGGAAGCAAGCTGAGGCAGTCCCCTGACCTGTGCCTGCAATTTTTCTGGGTTGCTGCTTCTGGATATCCCCAGGGAAAATGCTTCTGAGGCTGATCCTGTTGGCTGACAAAATGGGAGGAGAAACCTCATCAGTCTTCCAGTGGACTTGGATGGTTTCTTCTTCATGCTCTAATGTTGAGCATTTGATTTTGTTTTGGTTATGTCTATCCACAATCATAGGAATAGTGGTGGCGAGTGCTCAACCACTCTTTGCCAGGTGAACGAGGATCAGTTGTCATGTTAGAACACTCCCTTGCTCTTCAGGTTATTAAAGAACTATTAGTGCTGTCCGACAGGCATGTAATAAATGAAGCCTCCCGGGGCTTAAATAGCAGTCACAAGTGCCTTGTTTGCACCTAAGGATTCGCTTGCTCACTCAGCAGGATCTGGGTCAATAGACATCATTTTCATAAGACATTTATCTTTCTTTTTCATGTTAGACAGGCTTATTATTTTTTTTTTTTCTGGAATTTGCCTTAGGGGCAATAGGCTTTTGGGAAAAAATAAAACTGGCAGATTATAAGAATAAAGCTTGAATCAAATTTAGGTATTATAAGACATAAAATGTGACTTCCATGGAACCAAAGCACTATACCATTTCCATTTCTATCAGCCCTTCACCATAATGAGGTTTAGATTCAAAATTCAATTCTGAGTTCTGTAAGATGACTGCTCATCAGGAAGGATGTAGATAGGGCCACTAGTAATGGTGCTTGGAGGGTTGGAGAGGGCGTGTAAGGACGGCGATGAACAGCAAGAGGTAGGGGTTGGCCCCTGACACAGTCAGAAGATTCCACATGTGAGCGTCCCCCTTACCTGTTCATTCCTGTGGATCTTGGTCTTGCTCTTTTTTTTTTTTTTCAATGTTATTGGGGAATAGTGGACTTACAGCGTTTTGTTAGTTTCAGGTGTATAGCAAAGTGAATTGGTTCTGTGTGTATTTTTTTTTTTTAGATTCTTTTCCCATATAGGTTATTATAGAAAATTAAATTGAGTTTCCTGTGCTATACAGTAGATCCTTATTAATTATCTGTTTTATATATAGTGGTATGTATGTGTTAATCCCAGCCTCCTAAGTTATTACTTTCCCCCACATTTCCCCTTTGGTAACTATAAGTTTGATTTCGATAACTGGGAGTCTGTTTATGTTGTATATTGGTTTTGCTCTTCGATGAACATCCTTCCAAAGCTAGGTGTACATACTTTGTCCCAGAGTTACATTCTTGGGTCATGAAAATGCTCTTCTGTCTGCATGGACTGAATTGTGTCTCCCCAAAATTCAGATGTTGAAACCCTGACTCCTAATGTGACTGTATTTGGAGACAGAGCTTTTAGAAGGTAATCACAGTTAAAGGATGATAAGTCTTAACATTGATAGCATTGATGACCTTAAAAGAAGGGGAAGAGAGATTTCTTTCTCTCTGCCACATGCGTACACAGGGAGAAGACAGCCATTTGCAAGTAAGAAAGGGACTCTCACCCAAGCTCACCCATGCTGGCACCCTGATCTCAGATCTTTGGCCTCTAGAGCTGTTAGAAAATTAATTTCTGGTCTTTAAGCTACCCAGGCTATTGTATTTATTTATTGTTGTGGCAACCCAAACTGACCAATATTTATCCTCCCATCCTCCTCCTCCCTTCCTTCTTATTTCATGCTGGCAGTTCCAACTTAGGTCTATAAATTTCACTTGTTTATAAGTGAATCATTAGGCAGCTGTGGATGCATTTTGCCCTGGAAATAACATTACCAAGTGGCCCTGAAAAATCTGTGTAGCCATGGTGTGGCTAAATAGCATGTTATGAAGTATCACACGGTATTTAGAAATGGATAGCAACATTCACATTGTTCAAAAAGATCTAAATGGAGTTTCATTTCTGTCCTACCACCATCCATCCCACTTCTACTGTTGCCTCCCCAGCTTACCATCCTTATTAGTTTGAAAATACACGTGTACATAAATTTAACTTCCCAAGACCTTTAAAAAATTTTTTCCAGATGGTCTTTTATTGTACTGTGATATTCATATTTTATAGTTACAATATCTTTTTTATCCCTCTGAGGATGTTAATCGTGATTATTTTTGCTTTCTTCCCTTCCTGTAGAGTCTTTTTTTTTTTTCTTTTAAGTTTCTTGCTTTAATTTCTCCTCTGTTTTGATCTCTCTCACGATCATAGCTTTATTCCAGTGTCAGATAATGTTTAGTTATTGGTTTGTCTGGATGAGGGGCTTTGAAGCTCTTTGGAGGCTTTTGTGTGTGGGTGGGGCTCCTTGACGCTGAGTCTCCCTGTAGGGTGTTCTGGCTGGGATGTCTGATTAAGAATCTGTGTTGGCTGAGTAGTATTCCGTTGTCTCTTTATAGACCGCATCTTCTTTATTCCCTCTTCCATCAGTGAGTGTCATGTTCTTCAAGACCAGGACACTTAGGTTGTATCCGTATCTTGATTACTCTTAATAATGCTGTGATGATCATAGGGATGCACATATTTTAGATGGTAAAGAATCTGCCTGCAATGCAGGAGACTCAGGTTCAATCCCTGGGTCAGGAAGATCCCCTGGAGAAGGGAATGGCTACCCACTCCAGTTTTGTTTCCTGGAGAAACCCATGGGCAGAGGAGCCTGCCAGGCTATGGTCCATAGGGTCTTGAAGAGTCAAACACGGCTAAATGACGGACACTAACAGTGTCTTTGTATTCTTTAGATAAATACCCAGAATTGGAGTAGCTTGGTCATATGGAGTTCTATTCCTATTTTTTGAGGAGTCTCCATACTGTTTTCCTTAGTACCTAGTGGGTGATGGTGATGCATAGACATGTGCGCACACACGTCCAGCAGTTGAAATGCCATGTACACATACAATGTATATAATGTTATAAACCAGTGGAGCCAGCGAGTCAGTGCTACTGTCTCCTGCTCTTTCCTCTTGGGCTGCTCAGACTCTCCAGAGACGACTCTTACCATCTCCTCCCTGGAATGTGAAGGTCAGACCATCAGAATTACTGATGACCAGCGGGGAGGAGAGGGTTGGGGTGTGTATATGTGTGAGATTATCTCAGCATCCTCCTTTGTTTGCTTAACCCTCTATTTTATGTGATTTACCTTAGCCCTCAGGCTTCCCAGGTGGGTGGCTCAGTGGTAAAGAATCTGCCTGCCAATTCAGGAGATACAAGAGATGTGGATTCAATCCCTGGGTCAGGATGATCCCAAATGACAACCTACTCCAGTATTCTTGCCTGGGAAATCCCATGAACAGAAGAGCCTGGCAGGCTACAGTCCATGGGGTCACAACGAATTGAACATGACTTAGCAACTAAACAACAACACCAACCCTAGCCTTCATCCTATGTGGGGGTCCCTCAGTGAAGAGACCCTCTAATACCCCCTGTCCTTTGATAACCTCCTGTGTCTTGCCTTGGTAGAGAAAGTGCAGTGCTCAGCTCTGCAGAGTGGCAGAGGGCATCTGGGGACTCTGTTGCTTCTTGATCTGAATTTCAGTGAACTCTTCTTTAGGCCCTTACACCATATCTCAGGAGGAACCTCAAAAGGAGGAGTTTCTCAGCCTTTTGGTATTGAAATGGTTATGGGTTGGTTCTTAGCTTTCCCTGTTGCTAGTTTTTTAAGGCTGTTTATCAGGTCAGCTGAGACTTTAATGAGTGAGGAAGCCCAAGGCAAGAGAGGAGAGTCACTTGTCTGTTGTCACTTAACTATTTAGCACAAACTAGAGGAAAAACTAGATCTTTTGACTCCTAGTCTAGCCCTAAAACCACCCCGTGTACTCATTGGTGTTGGTTAGTTACTCAATTGTGTCCAACTTTTTGCGATTCCATGGGCTTCCCTGTCCTTTACTATCTCCCAGAGTTTGCTCAGACTCATGTCCATGGAGTTGATGATGCCTTCTAACCATCTTATCCTCTGTCGCCCCCTTCTCCTCCTGCCCTCAATCTTTCCCAGCATTAGGGTCTTTTCCAGTGAGTCAGCTCTTTGTCTCAGGTGGCCAAAGTATTGGAGCTTCAGCTTCAGTCCTTCCAACGAATATTCAAGGTTGATTTCCTTTAGAATTGACTGGTTTGATCTCCTTGCAGTTCAAAGGACTCTCTAGAGTCTTCTCCAGCACCAGTTTGAAAGCATCAGTTCTTTGGCGCTCACCCTTTTTTATGGTCCAACTCTCATATCTGTAATGACTACTGAAAAAAAACATAGCTTTGACGACATGGACCTTTGTTAGCAAAGTGATGTCTCTGCTTTTTAATACACTGTCTGGGTTTGTCGTAGCTTCCTGTAATGCACATACACGCACATGTACACACTCACTCACACTCTTCCCTCCTCCTCTCTGTTTCATGTGAAATCACCCACCAATCCTTTAAGGTAGGCTTGAATATCTTGATTTTATAAACAAGGAAATTGAAACTCAGATAAATGCCTGGATTTGCCCATGACCACAGAGCTATTTGGTGGTAGAGCCAGTGTCAGATTCCCAAGTGCACACTCTTAACCCTTACATTGAACCTTCTTAAGTCATGTGTTGGGCATTGACTGAAATACCAGTCTATCTGTATGCCTTACTCACTCTTGTGATGGCTTTGATAGCCAACCTTGACTTGGGAAGCCATAGGAATCACACTGTTCCCTATGATCCAGTGTGATCATCTGGTCTATGCCTTACTGTTCCCTCTGCAAGGCAGTGGCATGCCCTTTAATTCCTTTTAGCTGAGAGAAGACTCTTTATCTTTCTTTTTAATCTTTTGGTGAGAATTCAGATAGATCATCAGGTTGAGCTTTGTGGCTTCTCTGTATGCATGTTCATGTGAGCGTGTTCCTCTAAAGGAAATCCTGATGAATGAAGTCTTCTTATATAGTGAACAGTGGTGGTAAACTGGCCAACACATGTTAGGAAAATTGCCTGTGACACTCCGTGCCAGACTCAAGTTCACTGAGATGAGGCACTTGTCCTTCTTCTTGGGCTTGTTTAGGTGTAGCTCCCAGGGGCTGCTTGGCTCCATATTTCCCTTCCCTCTTAAATCTGTCCCGTGATGATTTCCATCTCTCAGGTACTCAAGGTATTATCTGGAGTATTCCTCTCTTTTAGTCCCATATCACATCCATCAGCAAGTCCTGTCATCCTATCCTTAAGTATATTTCATTAACCCAAAATATGCCTGACTGCATCTGGAGTCTCTGTCTCCCCATCGCTGCTGTGGGGCAGGCCCCTGTCATCTCCTGTCACAACCAGTGCAGGAGCCTTCCAGCTGCTGGTCTCTGCCTTTTGTCCCTATATCTCTCCTTACTTTTCCCTCCCCTACTCATTGAGACAGAAGGTAGAATGGTGGTTACCAGGAGCTGGGAATAGGGAAGAAATAGGGAATCATTGTTGAATGGGTATAGAGCTTTGCAAGGAGAAAATGGTTCCAGAGATTGGTTGCAGAGCAATGTGAAAGTATGTAACACTTTTGAACTAGACAGTTAAAAATAGTTTACATGGTAAATATGTGTATATTTTACAGTTTAAAAAAGGTAAAAATGGCTACAGGGCTTCTTTTTGAGCTGATGGTTGCACAATTCTGTGTATTAAAACCATAAAGTCATACACTTCAAGTGGGTGAGTTGGATGGCATGTGGATGGTATCATTAAAATGATCTGTTTTTGTTTCAAACCAGTTTTTTAAAAAGTATTCTTCAGGGCTGACACCATCCTGACTCAGTTTCACTATCCTTCTGTTCAAAACTAAAGTCTCCTAGAAGGACGTTGACTTGCTTGCGCCCACACCTTAGGGAAGAGTGGAAGATCAGAAGTCTTCGGGAGAGTGTACCATGATAGACAGAGCTACCAGAGATAGTTCTATAAATATTTTAAGATGATCTCTCTCTCTCTTTTTTTTTTTTAATATGATGTGAGTATTGATCATGATAGACCTGTCACGAGCCTGCTGTATAGTTTAGCCAACTCAGGTCTTCCACATCAGGGCTTTTGAACCCACTTGTCATCCATTTGCTATTCGTCCTTTCATTCATTCGTGAAATGATGAGCCTCTCTGTCAGAGTTTGGAGAGACAAGTGTATCCTTCACGACGTGGTGCTGAAATTGAAGCACATTATTTCACACCATCCTTGCTTGGTGTAGTCTACTTATGAGTAGAAATAAATAAGACTCATAGAAATAGCGTAACAAGAAATGTTGGAGAATCTGTGTGAAGAAAATCACAAAAACGTGTTGACTGACAAAAAAAAGGCTTGAATAGATGGGGATGAGGGCTGCCAGTTTCTCCTAGTGTGATGAAGATGTCAGTTCTTCCCAAATAATGTATCATTTCACCCCAGTCCAATCAACATCATAACTTGGAGTTTCTTTCTTCTTTTTGGGGGATTGTGTCAAATTATTCTCACACTCTTAAAGAATCAGCTGTCTGGAATTGCCAAGAAAATTTTGAAAATGATGTATAATCAGAGGAGATTTGCATTTCAAGATATAAAATGTACTCAGTTCAGTTCAGTCGCTCAGTCGTGTCCAACTCTTTGCGACCCCATGAATCGCAGCACGCCAGGCCTCCCTGTCCATCACCAACTCCCGGAGTTCACCGAGACTCACGTCCATCGAGTCAGTGATGCCATCCAGCCATCTCATCCTCTGTCATCCCCTTTTCCTCCTGCCCCCAATCCCTCCCAGCATCAGAGTCTTTTCCAATGAGTCAACTCTTCGCATGAGGTGGCCAAAGTACTGGAGTTTCAGCTTTAGCATCATTCCCTCCAAAGAAATCCCAGGGCTGATCTCCTTCAGAATGGACTGGTTGGATCTCCTTGCAGTCCAAGGGACTCTCAAGAGTCTTCTCCAACACCACAGTTCAAAAGCATCAATTCTTCAGCGCTCAGCCTTCTTCACAGTCCAACTCTCACATCCATACATGACCACTGGAAAAACCATAGCCTTGACTAGACGGACCTTTGTTGGCAAAGTAATGTCTCTGCTTTTCAATATGCTATCTAGGTTGGTCATAACTTTCCTTCCAAGGAGTAAGCGTCTTTTAATTTCATGGCTGCAGTCACCATCTGCAGTGATTTTGGAGCCCCCAAAAATAAAGTCAGCCACTGTTTCCACTGTCTCCCCATCTATTTCCCATGAAGTGATGGGACCAGATGCCATGATCTTTGTTTTCTGAATGTTGAGCTTTAAGCCAACTTTTTCACTCTCCTCTTTCACTTTCATCAAGAGGCTTTTTAATTCCTCTTCAGTTTACAGACTTTACTAATTAAGACCATGTGGTTACTAGCCCAGGGACATACTGTTGAATGGAGCAGAATAGTCTAGAAACAGAGCCTAATGTGAGAGGGGGTATAATGCATTAAGGGGAAGGGGGAATTGTTTAATGAATTCTAAATTAATTACTGGAAAAAATATGATTATAGCCTTTCCTCATACAATATACCAAAATAAATTGTGATTGGATTAAAGAGTTAAATGGAAAACAATTAACCACCACAAAAAATAGAAACAAAGAAAAATTGTACTTGATGCTGATATTAGGAGAGAAAATTTCAAAGGAGGAAAATGATTGCTTTACATAAAATTAACATTTCTAGAAGTCAAAACTTCCCAAAGAAAACACAAATGCCAGTTTGAAAAAAAAATTTTGGAAAAATATACTCAATAAATGATTAGTTTCGTTAATGTATAAATAAACAAGAATGATACTAAAACCATAGTAGGAAAATTGGCAAAGGCTGTAAACCAGGCTGTTAACAGAATAGGACATACAAATAGCTAATAAAAAAAAAATTCAGCCTTTTAAAATCCCTCCCCTTACTTATAGAAATACATTTTATGTGATGGTCAAAGAGTATTCACTAAGAGAATCATGTTTTCAAAGAACCTTCATGGTTCCAATGTTACTTGTAGTGGTATTTGAAAACAGGACAAAGTAATATATCAAGATTTATAAAACAGAGAAGCATGCAGAGAGAATTGGCAAGGCATTCACTGAAAGTTTAATAATATTGGAAAGGAAAAAAAAGACAGGTCTCAATTTTGGGTGTTCATTAAACTGCTGGTAGAAATGTAGATTGGTATAACTTTTAGTTAAAGCAATTTGGCTATTCTTATTAGGAGTCTTAAAACGTTAATGAACATTGTCCCAGGAGTTTGTTTCTGAGAATCCCTCCTAAAGAATGAATCAGAGCTGCTGATGCAAGTTTATGTAAGTGGATTATGAATCAGTTTACTGTTGAAGGCTTGAAACTTGGGAGCAAACTATAAATGCAGAAATAGATTGTTTTAAAAATTATGTTAAATGTGCTTGAAATAATGTTTGATGATACAATGGGATATAAGACTATACATATAGCATGTTTACGTTGTGATAAAAATGTGTATGCTTAGAAAATACACTGGAAGGAAAAGGCCAAAATGTTAATTGTGGTTAAGTATGGTGGTTGGTGGGATTGTTGGCAAATTTTCATTTTCAGTTTTGTACCTTTATGTGTTTTCTGCATGTTTTTTCCTTTAAGCGTTTACTAGTTTTTTAATCAGAATCTTGTCCTCATGGATTACTTAGTATTTAAACAAGCATTTCATTGAGACCTCAGGAATTATAGAACTTTTTGAGGCTATTAATATTTGACTGTTAATGTTCTTAAGAAATTGAAGAAGGAAATCTCTTTTTCTACCACTTAATGACTTGCACTTTCTTCCTTGAGGCCTGAGATAGTTTGGATGTAAGACTTGAAAGGTAAGGAGTGGAGTTGTTTCCATTTATTCTGGTGATCTATCGAAGATCATTAGAATGGGGGATATGGTATAGGAGTTGAAGTAAATTCTATTGTGAAGGACTGAAGATCAATAGAGAAATGTCTCTCTTTTTTTAATTTTTTTGAAATGACAGTTGATGAAGAAAGATAGATCATTACTCAGTGCCTATTTGGAGGCTGTTCACGAACTGCTTTTAAAAACCAGTGCATGGTTCAGCAACTTAGCCATTTCTTCAGCTGGCCAGTTTCGGTGGATCTATTTAATTAGATTTCAACACGGCATCTGTAGCCCCAGTAAATTCAAATAATTAAGCCTCATGATTTCCTGTGTGTTATAAATGTCGCTAAAATTGCCGTTGCAGAACAGATCATTTCTTTGGTAATTGCAATTTCTGTCATGAATTGTTTCATCACTTACAGCGATTAGAACTTTGAAATAATTTCTTAAAATTGGACTCAATTGAAATTTTTTTTGCATTGACTCTCCTTATCCATGTTTTTTTTCTTTTCTCTCTTAATTTTTTGTGCTAGTTTACTTGCCTTCCAATAGAGAAGGACAAGGGCCAGTGCTCTCCAGGAGCCAGATGCCTGGGTTTGGAGTTGAGCTGGAAGTGGGCCAGTGTCCCTTTAGAAGGGAAGCCCTGCTCTGTCTGGTGGTGTTGACCCCTCTGGGAGCATGCATGCTAAAGGCCTTTGGGAAGCTCAGACTGGCCTGTGGTGTCCTGCAGTAACTGAGGTCTTTGGAGGTGATCGTGGTGGCTCCTCACTCTTTTTGGAAGTAGCCTGGGAACCGCTGTAGGAGGGATTTTGTCAGCTGAGTGGGGTCTGCCCACTCTGATGACCAGTTCTAGTCATTTGGAGCATCTCTTCAGAGGCTGCAGTCCACTGAATGAGTTGACAGTTTTTGAGGACTTGCGCTGTGCTTAGAATAGTCTTAGGTCCTGTGGATCCAAGAACACTTATCTCAGTCCTCCTCTACTGAAATAAAGATAATGGCTGCCTTCCTGGTGCTCAGGGCTTCGTTTGGCTCTTATCTTTCCTGTTCATCCTAATGCATGATTCCCTCTAACCAGACAAATGCTCTGTCACCTCTGCTCATGTTGCCGTTATTGCTAGCTGGAAACATCTTTAAAACCACTTCTGTTTCAGCAATAAATGTTCTTGATCTTCACATCTAGCTCCCCGTGCCATCTCTTCTTCAGAACTTTTCTCAGACTCCAAAGCTTTGAGCAGTGGCTCCGACCTGTGAAGACCCTGCATTGTTTCTGCCTCTCTGCATGGCAGATGTTAAATTCTCCTTTGCAGGGTGGCTATTTGTGGATACCTTTTTGACGGCCTCAAGGCAGGAAGCCATACAACTCCTGTCTGACTTCCTGCAGAGGTAAAGAGTTGTGTTTACTTGCTGCAGGAGTGTAATACCTTTTAGAGCCTTAGATTTGGGGCAAATCCACAAGGGACAAATACTGCTGGACTTCACCCAGGGTGGTGGTCTGCCGTGGTGTGGTCTGACAAGCTGTGAATTCATTAGGATGGTTTTTTGCATTTTATTTATTTTCTAAAGTTATTTTTTTGTAATTTTTTAATTAAAAAATGTGGTAAAATAAGTATAAGATTACCACTGTAGCCCTTTTTAAGTGTAGTTTAGTCTCCTTGAGTATAATCACATTAAGAGGACTTGTCTTCAACATTCATCACCAAACTTTTTTCATCTTGCAAAATGGAGACACCAATCCCCACCTCTGTAGCTCCTTATAACCACCATTCCACTTTGTGTCTATTGAATTTGACCAAGTTCCTCAGTGAATAAAATCATATGGTATTTGTCTTTTTGTGACTGGCTTATTCACTTAGCATGAAGAACATCTGTGTTCTTTATATGGTTCATTTACGGTGTAGAATGTGTCAGAATTTCCTTCCTTTTTTAAGGCTGTATAATACTCCCTTGTATGTGTACCACATTTGGTTGATTCATTTATCTGTTGATGAACTCTTGGATTGCACAAGTCTAAGACTCTTGAGAGTCCCTTGGACTGCAAGGAAATCCAACCAGTCCATTCTGAAGGAGATCAGCCCTGGGATTTCTTTGGAAGGAATGATGCTAAAGCTGAAACTCCAGTAGTTTGGCCACCTCATGCGAAGAGTTGACTCATTGGAAAAGACTGATGCTGGGAGGGATTGGGGGCAGGAGGAGAAGGGGACGACAGAGGATGAGATGGCTGGATGGCATCACCGACTTGATGGACGTGAGTCTGAGTGAACTCCGGGAGTTGGTGATGGACAGGGAGGCCTGGCGTGCTGTGATTCATGGGGTCGTAAAGAGTCAGACACGACTGAGCGACTGAACTGAACTGATTGTGTATAATGCTACTATGAGCGTGGTGTACAAATATCTTTTTGATTTCCTGCTTTCATTTTTTAAAAAATACCTACCCAGAAGTGGAACTATAGGATCCCCTGGTTATTTTATGTTTAATTTTTTGAGGAACCACCATACTGTTTTCCATAGTGACTGAACCTTTTTACATTCTTGCCAGCAGTGATAGTATTTTCATTTTTAGAAGGTGGAAACTGAACTCTGAGGAATTAAATAATTTGTCCAGACTCATGTGGCTTGTAAGTGAATGAGTGGGTACATAAACCCAAGTGTGTCTAGTTTAAAGGCATGTGCTCAGTCATGCCCTGAACTATGTATTCCAGGACTGTGTGGCTGCAGGTAACAGAAAATCTCTGCTGCAGTGGTTTAAACAACCAGGACTTGGTCTTTCTTACTTCGTACGAAGAGTAAAGGCATAGAGCTGCTGTCATTGTCTCAGCAGCTCAACAATAGCAACAAGAATGACTCTGACTCTCTGAGTCTTTCCCTTGTGACTTGCTAATTGCTTCCTGTTTGCAAGTTGTCTGTTACAGCTCCAAGTGTCACATTTCTGTGTTGTAACGAGGATTAGGGCCAACCTAGCTGGGACTCTCTGTTCTTGTAATCAGACCAAAAGCATTCCTAGAAGCTCTGGAACAGATTCCTACAAATATTGCAATGGCTGGAACTAGGTGATCCCTCAGTGAAAAGGAGGCTGGCAAGCATCTGACTGTTAGCCTCGTTGTGAAAGGTAGCCCAGGAAAAGGGGGATTGCTGTGGCTTTTGGACAGCCACTCAACAGTCTGCCCACTGTATGTTTCTAGAGGAATCTTGTCAATTTGTTCCTCGCTACTAAGAATTCTTTAGCTGAAAACAAGGGTAATTAAGCTCCTCTGCCTGATTTTAACTGAAAACAAATTTGACATCAAATTGTTCTCAGACCAAAGGAACCATAACAACAATAATAAAAATACCAGGAAAGATAGATAAAGGTTTAAGTGCAATCACTTAGTAGATAGTAAAATACTATGTAAATATAGTTCGCAGGACTGTGAGCTTCCTGGAGCAGAGGCTGTGTCTCATCATTGCTGACTCCCCAGGGCCTAACACCGGGCCTGAAACATCATGGGAAAAAATAGGTAATTATAGAATTGACTGAAACATCATTTTAATATGCTAGTGGTGTAAAAGCTTCCAGGACACTGATTTCCTGCACACAGCCGAGGCTGTCTGGGCATTGGCTGAGTATGAACTGGAGTGATGGATGGTCTTGTTTGTCCATGTGGAAATCAAGCCTTTGGTATATTCAATAATAATGCTATGAGCACATTTAAATCAGAATTTAAATTCCTCATAAACACATGGCTGGCAGAAATCAGTTAGCTGGCAATGCCATCATTTTAAGACAGATCACTTGCTACGTGGCTCTGTGTGCCCACTGTTGAACACACATATCTATGTGGTAAGATTGGTGGGCCTGTGTTTATCATCTTCCTCCATCCCTGTTTGGGGGCAGAGGACAGTGACTGCTCATTAGGAAGGGTTTCCTGTCTTCCTAAGGACTTGGCTGTTCTGGCCTGATCAAGATGACATGTGGAAATTGAAGAACAGACTTCGTAAGTTATGCTAAAATAGCTGAGATTAATAGATTATATATGCCTGATCCTATGCCAATCACTGTATATATACCACTTCATTTAATTCCTGTCACAACCTTGTAAGGTTTAAGTGGCAAATCTAGGACTTGAATACAGGTCTTTGGTCTCTGTAGTTTAGATTTTATTCTCTCAATTGGATCATGGGTGGATTGATCACTAAGTGTTAGAGCAACTTAGGTGTTAGAGCAACTTAGGTGTCAGTGTGGGCTAAGGATTAAAGAGTCTAGGGTTTGAACTACGGCTCTGATAAAGTTAAAAAGACTTATGTTCTCTGGCTTCCTTTTTTTTTTAAATCTACATAAGAGGGTTGAATTGACTAAGCCATATTAACATACTGAGTGTCTACTATGTGTGGGGGTACTGGACACAGTATGAAGAGGCCTCTTTGTGTGAATGGATGGCTTTTGATCATAGATATTCTTGTTGCATATGAATGTGTAAGTGGGCATTATGAGTTATAAACTGGTCTCATGTTTGTTCAAAAGGAATGAGTTAGTTCTTAAGCTCATCTCCGCTGCAAAGCTGAGCGCCAAAGCTTGCTTCAGGTCACCTTTTGAAGCTCAACCAGAAAGAGTCCTTATTTCTTTTGAGGATGTCAGCTGCTATCCAGGATATAGCATAAAACAAGTTGAACACATTCCTGCTTTCATGGAGCTTAGATGCTGGCAAAGGAGACAGCTATTAAAGAATTGTCCAAATAAGTTTATGAAGTTAAAAGACTTCTTGCTCCTTGGAAGAAAGTTATGACAGCATATTAAAAAGGACAGACATCTCTTTGCCAACAAAGGTCTATATAGTCAAAGCTATGATTTTTCCAGTAGTCTTGTACAAATGTGAGAATTGGACCATAAAGAAGGCTGAGCACTGAAGAATTGAACTTTGGTTCTAGAGAAGACTCTTGGGAGTCCCTTGGACAGCAAGGAGAGCAAAGCAGTCAATCCTAAAGGAAATCAACCCTGAATATTCATTGGAAGGACTGATGCTGAAGCTGAAGCTCCAATACTTTGGCCATGTGATGTGAAGCACCAACTCATTGGAAAAGACCCTGATGCTGCAAAAGATTGAGGACAGGAGGAGACAACAGAGAATGAGATGGTTGGATGGCATCACTGACTCAATGAACATGAGTTTGAGCAAACTCCGGGAGATGGTGAATGACAGGGAAGCCTGGCATGCTGCAGTCTGTGGGATTGCAAAGAGTTGGATGTGACTTAGTGACTGAACAACAACAATTACAATTATTATAAATAAATAATTATTATAATAATGTTACAGAGGAAAAGTATAATGGAATTATATGTTTTTCATACATGTAATTATTTCCTTTATGTTATATATATAGTCTGTTTACATATATTCAAAGCACAATGTAATATATACCATATGTAATGAGAGAATTGATGTAGTGGGGGTGGGTGGGCTGGGAAAGCTCCTCTGAGAAGCTGGCTCTCTCCTCCACATACAGCTGTAGTGTAGTACACCTCTGGGTTGGTGGCCTGGGAAGCCCTTGAAGATTGTATCCTTCATAGAGATATCAGCATTCTCGAGGTGCTGCTGGGGTAGAACATTGCAATAGAGGGGAGCCACAAGGGGAAGGATTATGTGTAAGTTTGTGTATTTTACTCCCAGAGATTCCTAGGAATAACTGGATGGGACTTCTGGAAGCTGGAGGTCTTATGTCT
Source organism: Bubalus kerabau (assembly GCF_029407905.1). Taxonomy (NCBI): domain Eukaryota; kingdom Metazoa; phylum Chordata; class Mammalia; order Artiodactyla; family Bovidae; genus Bubalus; species Bubalus kerabau. Next base: position 217,738,232 of record NC_073624.1, on the reverse strand, counting down.
TGTTGGGGAAGACACTGGGGAAAAGCCTGTATGTTGATAAAGTTTGAGGAAACTTGGATTACATGTAATGAGAATTTTCCAGTGTTTTGCTCAGGGACACTCTCCACATTCTTTAAGTAGAAATATTCTTGAAATGTAGGAGAATAACTCATCAGGCTGCCATTGTTAGAAATATCCTTTGAAAGCTTGTCATTGCCTTGGCTCTCATTCTCTACTCATAAGGCAGGCTTTTGCTGGGTGCTGTGGTGTCCTGGGAAGCCCCATTCAGCATGAAGAGGCCTCTTTGTGTGAATGGCTGGCTTTTGATCATAGATATTCCTGTTGCATATGAATATGTAAGTGGGCATTCTGAGCTATAAACTGCACTTATGTTTGTTCAGAAGGAGTGAGTTAATTCTTAAGCTCATCTCCACTGCAAAGCTGAGCACCAAAGCTTGCTTCAGGTCACCTTTTGAAGCTCAGCCAGAAAGAGTCCTTATTTCTTTTGAGGGTGTCAGCTGCTATCCAGGAAGTATACTGTGTTTGAGTAAGAGTTCCTGAAAGACTGTGCTTCCTGACTGGGTGTCCAGAATTCTTAGAGTGAATAGTCAGTAATCTCTGGAGAAGGGTACTCCAGTACTCTTGCCTGGAAAATGCCATGGATGGAGGAGCCTGGTAGGCTGCAGTCCATGGGGTCGCTAAGAGTTGGACACGACTGAGCGACTTCACTTTTACTTTTCACTTTCATGCATTGAAGAAGGAAATGGCAACCCACTCCAATGTTCTTGCTTGGAGAATCCCAGGGACGGCGGAGCCTGGTGGGCTGCTGCCTGTGGGGTCGCACAGAGTCAGACACGACTGAAGCGACTTAGCAGCTGTAGCAGCAGCAGTCAGTAATCTATTACTGAATGGATTGCAGTTGATACACAAAAAGTTTGTGCTGTGGTATATAGGAATTAAAAAGCATAATAAGGCAACAATGATGATAAGGCAGCTAACATTGATTGATCACTCACTATTGGCCAGGCATTGAGCTGGATAGTACTTTATAAACTATGTACTATCGGCATCTCTCTTTTATATATGTAGGAAAAGAGATAGCTCTTTTCCTGGTAGCTCTTCCAAGGTGCTAATGTAGATTTGTGGCCAAGCCAGGGTTGGTGTCCTGGATGTTGGGTCTGGCACCTGACTGTATAGGCACTGAGGTGGAATGACTTGGTAGGGGATCAGGGACATGCCAAGAGCTGGGTTTTCTGATCTCTGTCAGTTTAATGGCTTTAGTCATACTTTGGTTCTTCTGGCAGCCTTTTCTTTTCTTTCTTTTTTTCTGGACAATATAGAAAAGGGAACACATACCTTAAAAGGATTTGAGGATTTTAGAATTAAATCTGGAACTGCGATTGCAGGTAAGAAATGTCTTGAAAGTGTCTTTTTAAAAATCTTAACCAATTATGTGAATATTGCTTACTATTCAGTAATACGGCATGACATTTACCCTAAAAACATTTTCTCCATTCTAAATTTCCATATAAAATTGATGCGTCAGAAAAGATACACCATATTATTTTGTTGTTTGCTGTGCTTCCTAGTAAAATGCAGGGTGCTGCTTGGGGTAACCACTTCCCAGGTTGAATACCTTCAATAGACGTTGGCTAAAAGATGTCTCATCAGCTTTCAGGAAGTGGGGTGTGAGTATGACGGCCTGAGCAAGTCACAGTGCTCTGCAGAGCTGAGTGGTATTGTAATTCATCAATATCATTATGGTTGCTGTTTGGTTTGCTTCAGAAAATGCAGACATATTTCTTCTTCATTTTTTTTTTTTTTTTTGGAGGTGAATTAGGTAGCAAAATTCCAGGTCATTCTGTTTTGCAGGACAGGTTAGGAAGGATGTTTGCATGGTAGCATAGATAGGAAGATACACATGTGAGCAGAAGATGTTATGCAGTGAGGTGTATTTGTGTTGAATATTTCTGCTGTGTTTCTAGCATCATACCAATGGCTTTATGGAACTCTGGAAAATAAACAACCATGGCAGATCAATAAGTACATTAGTAATAAATGTGTCTCCACTAGGTAAGGCCATTCATTGTGCTAGTCCAATCTTGAGTGTTACTTTAAAATATTAGCCTTGTGAAAGCATTCTAGAAATAGTCAATAGAAATGAGGGGTAGCCCAGCATCTTTATATCTATAAATGTGATCTTTTATACTTATGAATATAGACAGACTCTTGGGTAAACTTGAAGAATAGAAAACCCATACTGATAACAGTGAAGGCTGCTTTTCAGAAATCAATTTTGTTGAGGAAAAATTTGCCTGCAATACAATACACCCATTCTGAATGTTCAGTTTTAACGAATGTACACACCCATGTAAATACCACCACAATCGAGATTTAAAACATTTCCATTACTGTAAGTTTCCTCTGGCTCCTTTGTAATCTGTCCTCTAGCCCCAGGAGACCTGATGTACTTTCTTTCACTGTAGCTAAACTTGCCATATAAATGAAATAATATGATGTTTAGTCTTTTGTGTCTGGCTTCTTTCTCTTAGCATAATATTGTAAAGATTTCTTCATGTTATTGTGTGTTATCAGTGATACATTATTTTTTATTGCTAACTGCTGTTCTGTTGCATGGATATAGCATAATTTGTTTTTCCATTCACCAGTTGGTGGACATTTGCGTTATTTCTAACTTAGAACTATTATGAATAAAGTTGCCATGAACATTCATGTGCAAAGCTGTTGTAGACATATCACTTAATTTTGTTGGGTAGTTACTTAGGAGTGTCATTGCTGAGTCATAGATCAGTGGAGCAGAACAGAAAGTCTAGAAACAGGTCTCTACATGTATGGTCAGTTGTTTTTAAAAAAACAAAAGTGCCAAGTTAACTCCCTGGAAAGGGGCAGACTTTTCAACAAACAGTGCTGGAATAGCTAGATATCTATATGAAAAAAATAAGCATATCACATACCACATGAAAATAACCTTTAAACGGGTTACACACTTAAACATTAAAGCAAAATGTAAAGCTGTAAAGCTTCTAGAAGGAACATAGGAGAAAGTGTTCATTACCTTGAGGAGGCATATCCTTGATATTTTAGATAGGATACAAAAAACACTTGTCATAGAAGAAAAAAGTGAATGGGATCTTATCACCATTAAAAACTTAGGAAATGGGCAAGAGGTTTGAATAAAAACTTCACAAAAGGACATGTACAGATGGCCAGTGAGCACATGCAAAGGTATTCATTGACAAAGATATTCAGTACTTTAAAGATGCTGCTCCTTTGCTTTGTTTCCATCAAGAAACTTTTTTCTTGTTTGTTTGTTTTGCTTTCCCCCTGTCCCTCTGTATGTAACCAGTAGTCACCTGCTGAGTCACTTCAGTCATGTCCGACTCTGTGCGACCCCATAGACGGCAGCCCACCAGGATGCCCCGTCCCTGGGATTCTCCAGGCAAGAACACTGGAGTGGGTTGCCATTTCCTTCTCCAATGCATGAAAGTGAAAAGTGAAAGTGAAGTCGCTCAGTCATGTCTGACCCTTAGTGACCCCATGGACTGCAGCCTTCCAGGGTCCTCCATCCATGGGATTTTCTAGGCAAGAGTACTGGAGTGGGGTGCCATTACCAGTAGTCATCAGGGAAATGCAAATTAAAGCCATAATAACATACTGTTTCACATCCATTATACTTGGTAACATTGAAAAGACTGACAGTACCTAGTGCTGGTGAGCATGTGTGACACCTGGAACTCTTATGCATTGCTGACAAGAGTATGAAATGGTACAATCACTTTCAAAAAGTGTTTGGCAGTTTCTCATACATGTTATTATTGGTAGCCTTCTGAATTCTTTCAGTGTGTTATAGGTTCCTGCTGTCACTGTATATGGAGAAGGCAATGTCACCCCACTCCAGCCTGGAAAATCCCATGGATGAAGGAGCCTGGTGGGCTGCAGTCCATGGGGTCGCTAAGAGTTGGACACTGAGCGATTTCACTCCCACTTTTCACTTTCATGCATTGGAGAAGGAAGTGGCAACCCATTCCAGTGTTCTTGCCTGGAGAATCCCAGGGACGGGGGAGCCTGGTGGGCTGCTGTCTGTGGGGTCGCACAGAGTTGGACATGACTGAAGCGACAGTCACTATATGTTTTATTTTATTTCCCTCAATTTTATAGCTCTTTAGGGAGAGTAATACATTTTCTCAAGTCTTGATATCATTATCTTTGAGCAGGATTATATTGTTATTACTTTTGCTCTTCTACTTAACCCAAGGCAATGTCAAAGAAAGCCATACTGTATAGGTGGGAGTTAAAAGAATAAAACACATGTTCAACAAGATAATTATTCCAAAGAAAGCAGTTAATATATATGACAATGTTGATTCTGACAACCCATGTAGTTTCTCCTTCCAGAGCTCTTTATATCTTTGTGTAGATCCATATTTACATCTGCTGTAGTTTTCCTTCTGCCTAAAGTATTATTTAACATTTATTGTAGTTTAAGTCTGCTGATGAGGAATTCTCCCAGGTTTTGTTTGTCTGAAAAAGTCTTTAATTCAACTTTATTTTTTGAAAGACCTGTTTGCTGGGTATAGAATTATAAATTGACAGTCTTTTCTTTTAGTATCTTTAAAGATACTGCTCCTTGGTCTTCTGTTAGTATTGTTTCAATAAAGAAATTTGTTTTTTTTTTTTTTTTCCTTGTCCCTAGTTTCTCTGTGTGTGACGTATATTTTCTCCTGGCTATGTGAAAGATTTTCTGTTTACCACTTATTTTGAGCAGCTGATTAAGATGTGACTTCAGATAGTCTTCTTCATGTTTCTTGTGCTTAAGGTTCATTGAAGTTCTTGGCTCTGTAGGTTTATAGTTTTTATCTGCTAAGATTTCTGTGTGTTTAACAAGATGACCTGAGATTTTAGAATATTCAGGAATATGTGATTTCTCAGGGTTGCTAAGGTAACAATCAAGTATGCTAGCCAATGAATTTTCATTCAGTTGAATTAGCAGGGAAATAAGTGGCTATGGTTTAGTAAGTTTCCACCCCTACACCAGAAGTAAGGTGGGCTTGCTGCCAGACTCTAGGCTAAGAAAATGAATTTTCCTAATTAATGAAATTAAAAGAAATTTAAATTTTGATTCATCTGGGTAGTTGACTGGTTAAAGATTTCCCATTTGTGGCTTTGTGGCTTGACTCTTGGGGTAGAACTTCTAGGATGCATTGAATGGCTTGTCTGGACTCAGAACTGATTGACTATTTACCCCATGAGGGGAATCCTGGTGATTTACACTATCCTTTATAGTGGAGGGAGAAGGCAAGACTTAGCTGTTACCTCGATCCCATCCTTGCAGACCCTTCCTACTACCTGTGGTGTAAATCATTCCACCCTAGGCTTGTAAAGGCCACAGTTTTCCCCTCAGCTAGTAGCCTTCAACAGCTGCACAAAAACACAGGTTGGATTTATTCTTTTTCTCTCACAATTATATTTCAAAAGTCAGCCCAAGGGGTTACAGTAACGTTGATTCAACTGAAAAGTATCTGTAAACTTTTAATAGGAAAGGACTTCCTTTTATGATTGGAATATCAAAACATTTGGGACCTTGTTTATCTATCTTGTCTTTTCCCCTAATTCAGGAATTATTTATAAATACCGATATATGTATTTATCCTGAAATACCATTTTTCCCCCTTATCTAATTGGAATTTAACTCTCCCCAAATGCCTCATATCCTCAAAATAAGACTTAAAAGCATCAGCTTGTATAGTCTCTTCTGATTTATTTATAACTATGCTAGCTCCTAAATCTAAATGCTTCTCTGATCCTATTTGAATGCTCATTTGTGGATTTAGACCAAATTCAGAATTAAGGAGGTCTTTGATTGACCACTCTTTGACCAGCAGACTTGTAGCATATGAGGCACAAGATGTAATCTCCTCCAGTTAGTAAGGTGGTTGGGGTAGGGAAATCCTTGGGATCATCTGTGACTCCTTTTAGCACCAGAATATACAGCATTTGAAGCACTGAACCTTAGGGGTTAAAACATGAGATCTTGGAAAGTATTTTCTAACATCTCCCAGGAACACAGAATGCTTATTGCAGGAATTACTGAAAATGTAAATCTCTGTTGTTTTCTTTTTCTAGTGATGTAATTGATAGCTAGACACATAGTCACATCCCAATTTAATAAAATTTCTCTAGCAATAAATCATGACCAGAAGGGTATTTTTGATGTTTTGCCACCAGCAAGAGAATGTCTTCCATTTAATATAGGGAAATGTAAACAGAGCAAGCATTCCCATTTCTTCAGGTTTTAAAATCATTAATAAAGATGTCTTTACCCTTGAAGGGAAGGGTGGTGAGCAGTCACATTTTTATTATTCTACTGAATAAGTGAATTTACCCGGCACATAAATTAGCAAATGCATTTTCTCCCTGCAGCACATGTTGACATTTTCCTGCAGATGGCTCAGCAGAAGGAAGGGGGGGATGAGAAAGGTGGTTAGTGACAAAGGACAGGCATGTTTGGTCACTGTCTTTTACCATCCAGGAACACTGGCCTACTTGCCCCTCTTACCTGACCAGGGGGTTTGCTGGGCAGGGACGGGCCTGAGATTTCAAGTACTGTGGTGAAGGACAGAGCACGGGTAGGAAGGAAGTCAAATCTGCTTGACTCCCTAGAAGGAACTTTTCTATATTAAATTTGTTCATACTGTTATGAGTTGGACAAAGCATTTTCTGTGTTTTCTTTCTACTTGGAATCATTTCTCATAGTTTGTCTAGAGATGATCTTTTCTTGAACCTTTTGTTGGAAAGAAGCTCTTTGATTTGCAGAGTGCTTACACTGAGCTTTCAGAAGAATTGGAGGCAGGATTTGTGGATAACAAGAGGGTGGAGAGAGCATGATCTCTGTAAAAACTGAATGGATGCAGAGATGAGTAAATACAGCCTCCTGTCATCCGTACACCTGTTGGCCCCAGGTGATTGATGAGCTGGTTGTTTATGGGAACAGGTAGAGGTTCTGTATGATATTTTTGCTATTTCAGTACTGTGAGGGGTAAAGTATTCGAGTATTTGGGACTGAAGTTTGTCTAGAGGCAGCATATTTCCATATAGGACTGTGAAATCTGGGTGTGGCACAGCTCCCTCCAAAGGTCGTGGTTTCAGAGATGCCAAGAATATAGCTCAGGTCTTGGTTGGAGGGCTATGATTTATGCCTGGGTCGGATGAAGCTCAGTCCAGGAGCTACGAGTGAGTAGGTGTGGCAAAGAAGAACCTTCAGGGAGGCAGGCCAAGATCAGCTGGAGCTACCCAGATGTGTGAATATGAATTCCAACCATCTGCCCACTTGCCCATTAATTATCAACTTATTAAAAATATAAAGTAGCAAAGTCACTTTTGAAATAAAGGAAGTTAATAAATTCATGGGTTATGGTATATATGTGTATATTTTCTTGCTGGTATGAGTGGTTATTTTTCTACAAACAAAAGAGAATCAGTGTTTGTGTGTATATTTTAATTTTTTTTGAGATTTAATGTTTAGAATGAAGAGTGTTCTTGGGAGAAAAACCTTGGGATAGACTGAGTGCTTGTACTCATCCATGGGAAGCAGTACAGTTCTGTATTCAGCAAACTGTCTGGGAGAATTCTGAACTCATGTTCTCAGTTACAAAATGAGGTAATAGTAGATACCTGTCCCATAAAGGTTTAAATGAGATGATGATGCCTGTAAGTATCTTGATACAACACCCCAAATAGTGAACTCTTAAGAATTTATAATAGGATATTACTAAACACATTGTGTTCAAAAGTACCATGTTTTCCATTTAATGTCAGATTTTGGTCAACTTTATATGCTGGAATGCAGAGATCTAATCAAAGTGTGCTTAGAGTCCCTTGTTTTCCAGTTTCTTTTGAGATTTAGGTCTCCTGCGCTTGTCTCCCTCACAAGCCTCTTGCTTGAGGCCTTTGAAAAGGCAGCACACACTTCCTGTGTTGGGCCCCAGGCCAAGGTAGAGACTCCACGGATGTTCCCAGGCTTCCTCTGATGGGGAACTGGGGAAGAGTCTGTCCTCTTCCTGTGCCTGGGCGGGGATCTTAGTGTCACAGAATCCTTGAGTGCCTCTTGTCCCGAGTTCTTCTTTCTCCTTGATGGCTGCATTAGTCGTGCAAACCTCCTCTTTCTTATGAACGTGAGGACTGGAGAGACCAGTGGAGGCTCCCACTCAACACTTATTTCTGTTTTTGGATCTAAATAGATTTTTTTCCCTGGAGAGGCTAGAATGATGGGACGAAGTGAGACTTGGATATTCTGGGGATGGTCATGATCACATTGTGTTGGTTTGACCCATTGTGGTTCACACTGCTTTCCTTTGATGCTTGGAGCTTCACATGCCCTGGTGAGGCCATCAGGGTCTGGTTTTGGTTCACCCTATTTTATGGATGATGAAGTGAGGCTCGGGAGGGGAGGCAGGTCATCCGAAACCACACGGCTGGCAAGCGGCAGAGTGTGTGCAAGTCCGGGCCTCCTTGCTCTGAGTCCAGGGTTCGTTCCAGAACTGCATGTTAGTTACCAGTTGTCTTCATTGTTCTTAAAATCCTCCAGGACTCTGTGTTGTTCAGACTAGAGTCCAAACTCTCAAGGAGCCGGGCAAGGTCCTGGGTGATTTGGCACTACCTCTCTTTCTGCTTCTCACAGGCTTGCTCCAGCCATATGAACAAACTCTGTCCTGCCTCCTGCCCCGAGAACATGCTCATCTCTCTGCTCCACCCCGTTTCTGTGGATGCTCTTGACCGATCCTTCAGGCCCTGGCTCAGAGTCCTCTTGGTCTGGGACCATGTGTGTGCTCAGTCACTCAGTCATGTCTAACTCTTTGCACCCCTGTAGACTGCAGCCTGCCAGTCTCCTCTGTCCATGGGATTTCCCAGGCAAGAATACTGGAGTAGGTTGCCATTTCCTGCTCCAGGGGATCTTTCCGACCTAAGGATTAAACCCATGTATCCTGCATTGAGTCTTTACCACTAGAGACACCTGGGAAGCCCAGGAAAGAGATGCTTTGGCATGGGATATCTTTTTCTAACCCATCCAAGATGGGCAGCATGAGTTAGTACCATCTTCTGGGTGTCTTTGTGAATAGTCAATGCTAACTAAACTTAATATCCTTTGAACAGCAAGTTAAACTTGAAGCCTTGGCTAAATCTCAGTCTGGGTTAAAAATGTCTCTCAGCTGCTTGTGCAGCACCCTGTTGTGTGTGTTGGTGTGTGTCCCCAGCTGTGTAGCTGAGCAGGACCCTGTGGGGCCTTCCTGGGATAGACCCCCCTCCATGTCCTCTGCTGTAGCTCCTCTCTGAAGTACCCAGATAACAGTATCGGATGCACATTTTCCGAGTTGTCTTACAGATACTAAAACCCCCACCAAATGGAAGAAATGAACTACTTGGTGGCCATGAACACATAGCCCTCAGGCCTACTGGTCTCTGAAGATTGATGATGTTCAATTAACCACCCTGTTATCTCACCATCAATCAGAGAATTGTGCACAAGCTGATCACAGACCCTGGATGCTAGTCCCTCACCTGGCCTTAAAAAATGCTTTGCTGATAGCCTTTGGGGAGTTTAGGGTTTCTGAGGCGTGAGCTACCCATTCTCCTTGCAGAATCTTGTGATAGAGCTTTCTTTGCTCCAAACTCTGACGTTTTGGTTTGCTTGGCCTCACTGTGCATCTGGCACGTGGACTTGTGTTCAGTCACAGCTGGACTTTGATGGCAGGGACCTTGCTGTTCTCCCCTGAATCCTCAGTATCCCCAGCACTGTGCCTGGTCTGTAAGAAGGGGCCAGGTAAGGACCTTCCTGTTGGAATCCATGCTGCCACTGGTACCAGGAACAAGGGAATTTGTGACTGGACTGTGGAAGATGCTAGGAAGCACCCTTCTGTGGCTTCTGAACTTGGTGGGATCATCTGGGGGTCTGGTGTCCTTCTCAGGCAGCGTTTCTGCCTCTCCCACCCTGTGCACCCTTTTCTCCCTCCCTCCTCCAGTCACGCACCTCTCCATTCTGGCCTCTGAGGAGAGAAGAGCGCCCTCCTTTGTGCCGGGCATGTCTCTGAGTGTACCCCTCAGAGTGCTGACCCACACATGCCCCTCCAAACTAGAGCTCATGCTCAGGGCTGTGGACAGCAAAGGCAGCACCCACTGTGCATGCCGGCTCTCTGGAATGTGCCCTAGGCTGTGTGGGGCTCGGTCTCTAATACTTGCTGGCTCCATTAAAAAAAAAAAAAAAAAAGAGAGATGTTTTTGTAGGCAGTTATCCATTGAGCACAAACCAGAACTTGTCTGGAATAATGAAACTAATAACAGAGCCCAATGGCAATAATCCATGCAGCCACTGAGACGGTTATCGAAAAGCAGCCTTCACCCTGCCTCCTGCAGCCAGCGTGCTTATAACATCTTAAAAAGGCCTGGTTGTCATGATAAACCTTCATGGCCATCAGTTCCCAAGGGCTGGTACCCCTTAACATCTTGATAAGTTCTTAAAATTAATTATCATCGGGAACAAGCGAAATGATACCTCGGAATGATCTTTTTAAACACTAACAGGCACGATGGTGGAGTTCCCAGATAAGAGGAAATATATCAGCTGGAAGATGTTGTAATAAACCAGCCCAGCACCTTGATTAAGTGCCTGTGAACACTGAATATCAGGGGCATGATAATCAGGGTATAAAATGGGAAGACTTGAAAAGGTAGCTGTGTACTGATGTGAGGATTTGAGGTGTGGTGGTGCCAAGGGAGGCAATGAAGGCCCCAAGGGATAGCAAGCAGCTCACAAGGGTCCATTGTAAGACCATCCTGGTCTGATTCAGCTTGGCCTCTCTTCCCCTAATCCCCTGGCCTGAAATGCTGAACTGGGCTAAACTCTGTTTTCATTCACCCATTAGTTCCCCACGGGCCAGGCAACTCTTAGTGAGTCTGCTGCTGCTGCTACTGCTGCTGCTAAGTCGCTTCAATCATGTCCGACTCTGTGTGACCCCATAGATGGCAGCCCACCAGGCTGCCCCGTCCCTGGGATTCTCCAGGCAAGAACACTGGAGTGGGTTGCCATTTCCTTCTCCAGTGCATGAAAGTGAAAAGTGAAAGGGAAGTCGCTCAGTCGTCTCTGACTCTTAGCGACCCCATGGACTATAGCCTACCAGGCTCCTCCGTCCATGGGATTTTCCAGGCAAGAGTGCTGGAGTGGGGTGCCATTGCTTAGTGAGTCTAGAACTTAGCAGATGTTGAACCACCGAGTGAATGGGGTTCAGTTCAGTTGCTCAGTCATGTCCAGCTCTTTGCGACCCCATAGACTGCAGCACTCCAGGCTTCCCTGTCCATCACCAACTCCCAGAGCTTGCTCAAACTCATGTCCATCAAGTTGGTGATGCCATCCAACCATCTCATCCCCTGTCATCCCCTTCTTCTCCTTCCTTCAGTCTTTCACAGCATCACGGTCTTTTCTAGTGAGTCAGCTCTTTGCATCAGGTGGCCAAAGTATTGGAGCTTCAGCTTCAGCATCAGTCCTTCCAATGAATATTCAGGACTTATTTCCTTTAGGATTGACTGGTTTGATCTCCTTGCAGTCCAAGGGACTCTCAACAACTTCAGCAGTCTTCTCCAACACCACAGTTGAAAAGCATCAATTCTTCAGTGCTCAACTTTCTTTATAGGCCAACTCTAATATCCACACATGTATGGATGGATGTATGGGTATGAATGGGGTACTTGCATGTACAAACTTCTAGACTGACAGAGAGACAGAGGAATATAAAAAAGCAGAACAAAACTAATGTTACCAACCCAATGATGCTAACACGACCGCTGGTCTTCCTCGGGCTGCTGCTCTATGCCTCTTATCCATGTAGTTATTTATTGTGTGCTGAGTGTTTTATGTGCATCAGCCCAGCCCTCACAATGACCTTATGTGGTGGGTACTATTATGCCATTTTACAGAAAGGAAAACAGAGCCTCACACAGTAAGGATGTGGCAGATTTGGGATCTGAGGCAAGCTGTGCTCTGAGTCACTTGGACAGACCACCTCGCCTGATGTCCTCTGGCCTTCAGTTCAATCCCATGAAGGTTTGGGAGCCTCATGCCAGTGTATTTAATGCAGCCTGCCTCTTGTCCTGTACACTGTTTGTGGATCTAGATTTCCCTGAGCTCATGCTTTTGTTCAGCCCTTCTCCTCAGGTGTCCTATGAAAGGGATGACAAATAGGACTTGAATTCACCCTCACCTTTTGGTGTTTCAGCAGTATTGCCTCCTTCCAGACTTTGAATGAAGTAAGGGAACTCCTCTTGAAGGAAGGGGAGGTGGTTGGACCATATCTGGCATTTCCTGGATGGGGTTGGGGAGACTTATCATGACAGTTTGGGGGTCTGAAGGTGGTGTGGGTCCCCTCAGACTTGGAAGTTCCTGCTCAGGAGTCTAGTGGACTGTGTTATGAGGTACATCTTTGAGGGAGGGTTTGAGGAGGAGATGGGACTGACCTTGCTTGAACATAAGCTGCGTGTCAGGCACAGTGGTGGACCCTATGCACCCATCCATCTACTCACCACCCGGGGAGGAGGATGGATTTATCCTCCCATTTTACAGTTGAGGACGCTGAAGCTCAGGGAGTCTAGGAAGCATGGCCAAGGCCACACAGCTAGTGGAGTAGAGATGGAATGTCTCCCCATCTGTTTCATGCCAGGATTCATGTTTTGTGTGTTTTTTTTTTTTTCCTTGACATCTTGTTCCACTTTCCAGGGGAATCAGTCCTTGGTGGGTTTACCTGGTATCCTTTACCACGATGTAAAATCAGAGAATGTATGAGCCGCAAGTGACCTTAAAAGTCACACAGTCTGAAAAATAAAGTAAATAGGATCCAGAGAGTGTCTTCCTTACATGTTGGCCATAGCTGGGAGCTCAAAGCCTTTCCCCTCTTCCTTTTCTTACTTTTTCCCAAAGGTAGGTTGGAATCAAATATAAATTCTTTATTGTTGAGGAGGAGGGCAAGGAGTGATGTATTTCAAGGTCAAGAACACTTAGGAGTTGTTGGTTTCCAGAGGTGGGGCTTATAAGGTAATGTTGGTCCCAGCAAAGGGGCATGGTTTCTCTTCTTGGACATCAGTGGACTTTGGACGTGGTTGACATATCCTCAGTGGGCCTGGACAGGATTTAGGTATCCCTGGGTCACTGTCGGCTGGGACCAGTGCATCATTCCCTAATGTGATCACCACTTCCCCTTGTCAGCTGCAGCACCTAATAAATGCCTGCGAGAACCCTGGGGGCCTGGGTCCCAGGCGGGTGTGATTTTTACTGTAACATCCTGCCCTCTGGGTTAAGCCTGTCACTGCTGCCCTTTCTCTGGCTCCTGTCTCTTCCTAAGTTTTTCCTCAATTGTGAAATGTAGCTTAAAGCACAAAAGCACAGTGTTGTCACCTTGCCCTAGAGAAAGAAAGATCAATGGCTCTGAAAGGCCCATTCTCCTTGGACAAGAGCTGGCTTAAAGTGACAGCCATGGAGTTGAAGTCCAGATCTTATATGTCTTTTCCCAGACCGTGAAATTATGCCCTACACCAGTACATATTTCACTGATATAATTAAGCTGTTAGTGCTTCTTGAGTTTATTTCAACCCTATTTCAGCAGCATCTCAAGATGCTGTTAACGTTTCACAGTGGTTAAGGGCGAGACCTCAGTTCAGGACCCAGCTCTGCCACTTACTAGCTTTTTGGCCTCAGGAAAATTACTTTTCCCCATGAGCTTCTGTTTCCTCCATGTAAAACTGATATAACAGCAGAAGCTAACGGTAGCTAACATTCATACTTAGGCTATCAAAGCACCTACTTGAATAATTCATTTAATCCTTATAACAACCCAACATGGAAAGTGCTGTAATTATTTCCATTTTACAGAAGTGAATACTAAGGCACAGTTCAATCATTGGCCCAAAGTCACTCAGCTATAAAGTATCAATAGAAGATCTGGGATATGAAACCAGAGCCTGTGTTCTTAGCACCTAACTAAACTTCCCTTGGAGACATCAGTGGAAAATGTGAGCTCTGCCCTAATCACAGTGCCTGCTGAGTGTTCTGCGCCCTTCCTGAGTCTGCCTCTGATTCTGAAGAGTTGTCCTCTTGGAAGCCTTCTAAGTAGAAGGGCAGAGGCTTTGAATCCAAATGGGCTTTCTGCTGATGGTGACAGTCCCTTGGCACCTGATGCTCAAGATGGATTGCATGCTCAGCCAGGAGGCACTGACACAGTAGAGCTGTCTGGAAATTGGTGATCTGTCATGGCTCCCAGTCATATCAGCTGCCTTCAGGAGGGTGGGCAGGCGTCCACTCCTGCTGGCCTGGGCTGCTCCTGGTGGAATCTGACATGCTTCTCAATCCCAGGTTTAATACCTTCCTGCAGATGTCTTTAGCACCGATGGCAGCTGGCACAGGCATGGAGCACCAGGGCCGATGCCACTTCTGTGTCTCTAAGAGTGACTGCCCTGGGAAGAGGCTGTGTTTATGAGGACACCTGGCCTGGGGCTGCGGGTTCCTATCCGTGGAGAGTTGCTGGGCGCCTCCAGTGGGTAAACTGCATCTCCTCATTTTGCCTCCTGGAACTGTGGACGTCTTCTCAGCAGGAGTGGGGCAGGAGCCTGGAGGGCAACAGCTTACCTGGGTTACTGAATTTCAGGGATTATGGGGTCAGAATCCTGCCTGGCCACAGGAGTGTCTGTTTTCTCTCTCCTCTCAGTGGGGCCAGATTGGGAAACACAGAGCTGGGGCTCGGCTCTTGCAGGAAGCCTGTGGGTGACTTGGCTTACCTGATCTGTGCTCCCGGAGGTGTGGTGAGGCTGCATGGTTGATCCACAGCACATCTGTGGGTTCTTTGCTTTTCTAACTATGAATAAAGATGTGTCCTCTCAAATTAGGAATTTTACTGTATTTGGCTAAATTGGGAAAGGAATTAGCCAGATTCATGTCTTTCCTTGGCCTCTGCAGTATGGGCCTTGTCAACCGGCTTGTTCCTCGTGGTCCTTTTCCCTGGATTGTTGGGGGGAAATCTGGCCCCCCTCCCAGGTGGCAGGGGGCAACAGGAGGAGCCCCCTTTGTCCCAGTGGGGATCAAGGCAGCTCCTTGGCTTGTTCCTGGTGAGAAGGATGGGATGGGGGGCGGTGGGGAGGTGGCACTTGTCCCTGCTTGGCCCTTGGGAAGACCCCCCTTTGTGCCTGGAGGGCAGGGCATGTGAGAAACAGTTGCCATCTGTCTGTCTGCCTTCTGCCTCCCTCCCCTGGCCCTTCTACAAAGCACACCTCAGGCTTCTCTCCCCTTTCAGAGACGTGATGACTTGTAGTTCAGCTGATTTATGGGACTAAAATAAGCTCATTATGTGCATTGTCAGTAATTATATGAATTGATGAGGGGATTTCCCTCTTCCTTCCCATGGATGCTTGTAGAATCATCGCAGGTTGATTTTGCATTCTTGACCTGACAGCGATGGATTTAGACATTAGCTTCTTTCAGTTCAGGATAACTTCTGAGCTCTGCATCCAACGCTTTGTAAAAAACATGTCTTAGATGAGGTTTCTGATGATGTGTTCTAGCATCGCACGTGACAGAGGCTCCTTGCATCTTTGGTAAGATTGTGATGTCTTTTTTTTTCCTAATTATCGAATATTTATTAAGAGCATTACCTCAAAGGACTTAGCCTTCTGGTTCCTTTTGTCAGTGCTTGCTGTGTTTACAGCCAGGTTCAAAGTGACCGATGGAGGTATTCTTGAAGATAAAAACCGTGAGCACCTGGAAATGTAACTGTGTGGGGAGTGCTCATGTGGTGTAACTCTTCCGCTGTTATTTGGCCTGTTTTTCAATGACTGTTTAAACTGCTTCTGTCGGTGCACCAGAGGTGACAAACCGATGGGTTGCACCCACCTCTCTGATGTGTTCTTTTGGACAGTATATTAAAAAGAATTTTTTTGAATCAGATATTAATATTAAAAAATTAGAAGATGCCATCCAAAACCCTATGTATCTGGAGTTCCTGTTTCTCTTGGAAAATCCTCGGACATGACCTCAGGGGCCTGTGGTCCATTAAGGAGATAGTTGCTAGTGTGATGGTGGCTGCCCCTTCCAGTGGGGCGTGCGCACCTTCTCTGTCAACTCACTTCTGTTTCCACCTCATGTGCTTTGCTTAATTCATCAGCTTGGCCCCACCTGGCATTTGAGTTTGTGACCCTACAGCCACAGTGAGTGGAGGTATTTATGCCCAGTGATTGACTGCCTGTCCGCTCTTGTTGCTCCTGTCCTGGCTTGAGCTGACGTCTTGTCTCTGGGCTACTGCAGACACCTTCCCACAGTCCTTCCTGCCTCCTTTTCCTTTGCATCCTCGCTGCTCCCTCAGCACTGCTCAGCTCCGGAGTCAGACTGGTCCTTTTAAAACATAGCAGACCATTTCACTCCTTTGCTCACAGTGTTGCAATCTCTCCACATTTGTCTCCGAAGAAAAGCCACAGAGCTCACCATCCTACAGGCCCATCATGACCTGGCCTCCTGGCCTCTCTGAGCTGGTTTCCTCCTCTCTCCCTCACTTATTCTGTTCCAGCTATACTGACCTCCTTGTCCCCTGAATGTGCCAGATCTCAGGGCCTTTGCTCAATCTCCGTGGAAGCTCTTTTCCTAGATACCTCTTGGCTACTTCCATCACTTCATGTAAATCTTGGCTCAGATCTCACCTTATTAGCAAGACCTCCCTTTACCACGTCATTTACTATTGCATCTCACCCTTGCTCACCTTCTGTATTTGCTCACCACTTACCTGGCTCCATATTTTTCTACAGTACTTATTCCATTTAAACACAATAGATGTTTTCTCTAACACGTTTATTATTTGCCTCCTCTCTCTGCTGAAATGTGTATGCTGCAATGACAAGGGTCTTTGTTTTGTTCACCATTTTATCCCAGGCATCTAGAACAATGCCTGGCACACAGCAAATAGTAACCAGTGTCTGTTGTTGGATGCTGCTGAAATCATGGCGTGTTTGCCTTGAGCTCTGAGGTGCTTGAAACCAAGAATGGTGGAAATAGGGAGTGGTTTTCCCATCCTGGTGAGTGCCACCCGGAGGGGAGCTCACCAGAGAAGTGGCAGCCTCCCTGCAATGGGGCCTGAGGTGGGAGGGCCAGGATTCCAGGACTTTCCCATGATCTTGTTTCCTACTTGGTCTTCTCACTTGGCCTTGTCACTTTCTCTCTTCCTCTGTAACTGAGGATGAAGGGGGTAGCGTCCTTATTCAACATAGCAAAGAGGAAGTGGGGAAAGAGAGGGGACAGGACACATGCAGGTGGCTCCAGTTCTGAGTTTATACAGCTCTGTCACTGCTTACACATTTCTGGGCTTCAGTATCAGCAGCCATAAAATGAGCCTGTGGTTTCAGACCCTCTCTGAGGATATCTCAGCTCTTTATTGCTGTAAATCAATAGTTCTGACAAGGTCTTGGTCCACACTGAATGTATTTCCCACTTCAGAGGAGAATCTCCAGGTAAAATCATTGGGCCTCTCCCCTGCGCTGTACTGTTCCAAGTTGTTTCCTGAACAGGGATCTGTATTATTTAAAATGCAATTTTTCTCATTTGTCGTATTTCCATTAGCAATTTCTCTTGGAATCAGACACTTTTCTTCTACTTCCTGAAATACAGTGTGATTCCCAAGTTCTGCCTTACTCAGTGTGGTTTCGTGTCATCTCTTTTGGGGACATGCTGAGTTCTTACCCCCTTGGGCTGCTTTTGGGAGCCTAGCTTTCACACTGTGGTGTCTAATAGAATTGTGTGGCCTTGCACCTCCATCCCTACTTACTAATAGAAAATTAACTAGTCATATGTGAAATAGTATGGGCCAACCATCACCTCGGCCAAGTGGCATAAAACACACCTCATCTCCACTCCAGATGGTTGTCAATAAAAAGCGGCGTTTAAAAATGCTGACTAAATTCAAACCTGCGAAGTGTTTTCTTCCTTAATTTCATTTTGGGGGGCGATGTTTGGGTCTGTTTTGTTATAATGCCTGTAAGCAGATTAATCTCACAAGAACTAGAATATGTTTTCCTAAAAGCTTTTCCAAGAGAAACCAAACAGCTTCTCCTGAAACAAATGCAAACCCCCTCCGACTCAGGGGAACTGAGATAAATGGGTCTATTTTCTCGTAGACACAACAGCATGGCACTTGTAACCTGTCTTCCTGAGTTTTTCTGTGCTGGCCTCAAGGTGAAATCTTCATGAACAGATGGGGCTCCTCAGAGCTCCTGGGGTAGGAGATAGAAATGCTTCTGAGATAACACTAAACAATGTGCTTCCTCATAGTGCCCCTTTCTTCCCAGACAGACCTGAAGCTCAAACCTTAAGATCTCAGAGGGTTAGAAGCCATTCTTGTGTGGCCTTGGGCAAGTCATATAACCTCTAAACCTCCGTTTCCCAGACAAGAATGTTAATAGCAGCAGCTGCAGGGTCATTCTGAGGATTAAATAAGATGATGGAGGTGGAGCCAGTGCATGGCTAGCACAGGATAAATGTTGCTTTTATTAGCTATCATTTTGCCAACTCTCCCCCGGCCCCTTGGGTTAGCCTGTTTCTTATCTATTAGAACAATGAGAAGATATAAACTCATCCAGCACTGCTGCTTTTTCTCCAGCTGTAATGTTTCCACAAGTGGGACTGGTACACACCTCCCCTGGTGACTGGGTCTTCTAGAACCACCGGGGATGGCTTCTGGTTCCTGGCCCCTGGTTCCGTGTTGGGTGTGGTGCAAGGATGCTCTGCAGCCTTGAAGGGAGACAGATCCTCTCTTCTCTTTGCCTCACACCCACCCACTGACTCTTCCCAGCAAAGGCAGCACACTAGGGGATGGGTGGGGTGGGGTCTCCAGCACGGGCTCCCTTGGTTGAGTCTGTAAGCAGCTGTGCAAGGATCTCCCTCTGGGAAGAGGGAACACCCTTGATTTATCTGGGGCTGGACTTCCTTCTCTTTGATCCATTCCTTTCCTCCCTCTTTGCCAGCTATTCTTGGGAGCATCTGAGCTTGTGTGTTTGCCCACATAGCACCCAGCTCCCTGGCTGGGAGTGGAGCCTAAGTCTTCTCAAGGGCCCTCTGAAATTGTGAGTGCTGTGCTGAGGGTTCCTGGCCACTGCAGTGCTCACCCTCTGCACTCTCTGTGAAACTCAGTTATGGTAAAAGCTCTTCCTCTTGACTCCTCCAAGTAGGAGTAATGGGTTGTAACTCAAAGGCCCTCCTTCCTAGGAAATGCAGTGCATCTTGCAGATGGGCTGTTTTGGCTGGATGGGATGGACAAGACAGGACCAAGCATCTCTTGGGCACAGGTGGGGGTCAACCCTCCATGTAGCTTCCTTGCAGACCTCAATGGTCCCTTTGTCTATTTGAGAATCTTGTCATGCAGAGCTGGCTTGAATGCTTGCTCGGTGGAAGCTCCAGCACTAATGAGGCTCTTTCCCTTAGTCATTTGCCTGTATTGTGGGAACCTGCAGGCTGCCTGGGTTACCATAGGCTCCTGGGTGCAGCCTCTGCCCCTGGGGACAGGCACTGAAGATTGGCCTACTCTGGGGCTGCATGAGGAGTAGTGTCCTCTTCCACCCTGTGAGTGGTAGATAGTCTGAGCTGGCTAGAGGCTGCCGGGTACATGACCACAGCCTTGTGACACACAGTTGCCAACAAAGAGGCGAGAAGATCATGCCCACCTTACAGTCCATGTGTGGAAACCAGACCTTTGCAGATGAGCCAGCTTATCTGTAGTTGGCACCCCACTTCAGTACTGTTGCCTGGAAAATCCCATGGACAGAGGAGCCTGGTAGGCTGCAGTCCATGGGGTTGTGAAGAGTCGGACACGACTGAGCAACTTCACTTTCACTTTCATGCATTGGAGAAGGAAATGGCAACCCACTCCAGTGTCCTTGCCTGGAGAATCCCAGGGACGGGGGAGCCTGGTGGGCTGCCGTCTATGGGGTCACACAGAGTTGGACACGACTGAAGCGACTTAGCAGCAGCAGCAGCAGCAGCAGACAATTCTGACAGATTGGAAAGTTATTCTGTTGCTTTCCAGGGAAAATTGACCTCAGAGATAGTGGGGTCAGAAGAAAAGTTAGGTGGACTTTCCCAGAGTTAGCAAGTATTGTGATCTCTTTATTCCTTATTAAAATATATATATATTTTAATATAAATTTATTTATTTTAATAGGAGGCTAATTACTTTACAATATTGTATTGGTTTTGCCATACATCAACATGAATCCATCACGGGTGTACACATGTTCCCCATCCTGAACCTCCCTCCCACCTCCTTCCACGTACCATCCCTCTGGGTCATCCCAGTGCACCAGCCCCAAGCATCCTGTATCATGCATCGAACCTGGACTGGCAATTCATTTCATATATTTTTATAATAGCATGTTGATTTGAAAAATGCAGTTTGAAAAAGTTGACTTGTAACCCCTACACAAAGCTTTCCTCTGTTGTTGTCAGGATCTTCCCTCTCCAGTGCAAATGATCTGTGGTCTTCACTCCAGACCACAGCCAGTTGGGAGCTCTCTATTGGTGGTGGGCTTCTGCACAGAATCGTTTGTCAATGCTGGCAACAGAGGCACAGTTTTTTTTTTTTTTTAATGTTTAAAGAGGCAGTATAGCCCAGCAGTGAAGAACCTGGGCTCTGGATACTTCCTGGTAGGTTTGCTAGAATTAAAAGAGCTCTTGGTTTCCACACACAATACCCAACTCTCAGTAACTCTTAGTTATCATGGTTACATTATGCAATCTTTCCTTGACATCCTCACCCCTGGTTTATTTCAAACACTTTCTGGCATCACTTTCAGCATTCTATGTGGGCTGCTGTGCTCAGAAAAATAGAACTTTTAGGGAAAATCAGCAGTTTACTGAAATATTGATGATACGTGCGCATCTCCTGGAGCACATGCATCTTCTCCCTACCTCCCGTGTGTACCCTTTGGGCTCACTGGTACACAGATGGCCCTCCCCCACCCATTCACTTGGCTAAAACCTCTGGCTGTCTTGGGTTTCCCCAGCTGTCTGCAGTGTCAGGTAGTTGGGAGAGCCACATGGTTTGGTGCACGGTGTACCCACCAGGTTGGTCTCTCTGTTCTGTCCGCAGTCTCCAGGTTATCGCAGGTTGGTGCATTTTGAAGCCATCATTATGTGTTTTTAATGCTGTTCATTCATTTTCAAGAATAAACAGGTGCTGTAGTATTAGATTTTATTGATCACTTAACCAGTAAGAAATTATGGAAATATTATCCATAAAATCGCCTTGAAACCCTGTTAATCTGCCAAATTTCCAAACCAGAGAATCAATTAGATTTGTAGAGTATTTGTTTAGCTTCAGTCTCCTGGTGACTCCTGCTTTATTTACTCGTATAATTTCCCCAAAGATTTGTTTCTGTCTTCCTGAGAGAAGGGTGTGTTCTGCATATCCTATGAGAAGCTACTAGAGGGGATAGGGGCACAGAAATGAATTAAGCAAATATTTTAGATTTGTTACTGTATTTTCATGAGCCATATAAGTTAATGATCCAAGGCCAGAGACATTGCTTTATGCCAGACACAATCATGCTGAGTTCTGCTTTTCCTGGGGGAGCTGGGGATGGATGACAGTTCAGGTTTCCCTGGCCTGTCTCCTGGGGTGATGGGGACCTGCCTTGTGCCACTTTATCTTGAACTGAACACTTGGTCTCCAGGCACCAATTATTTCAAAGGCACGAGTTATTGTCATGGTACCACCTTATTGCAACCCATCAGCTAGTGAGGCTGCCTCACTGAGGTTTGCACATACCCAGAAACTGCAGGCAGGTCTCACTGAAAGCCTCATAGGTAGCAGAACGAGTCCCAGTGTCAGTGAAAGAGGCTGCCCCCTACATCCGTGAGTTGGTGGGGAAAGGGTGTCCTGGGCAGGCTCCCTGGGCTACCGAAGATCGACCTTCCCACTGCCATTTCAGTAGGTCATCCTTCTTCTTTTAGGCCTTGAGGATTCTCCTTTGTTTTGGAAATTCTCATTAAATATTGACTGGCTAAATATTTATGGAGCTACTGCTGTGTGCCAGGTGGGCCTCCAGCCCACCCTCTGTGGGCTGGAGGGTGGATGTATCCAAAAATGCTTCTCAGTCCCAGGCAGAATAAACCCAAGGAGGAACACACTGAGACACATGGTAATCAAACTGACAAAATTTACAGACCAAGATAAAATATTAAAAGCAACAAGGGAAAACAACAAATAACATACAAGGGAACTCCAGTAAGCTTATCAGCTGATTTCTCAGCAGAAACTCTACAAGCCAGAAGGGAATGGCAGGATGTATTTAAAGTGATAGAAGAGAAGAACCTACAACTAAGAATTCTCTATACAGCAAGACTCTCATTCAGACTTGATGGAGAAGTTAAAAGCTTTCCAGATACGTAGAAATTAAGAGCATTCAGCACCACCAAACCAGTTTTAACAACAAATGCACTTCTCTAAGCAGGAAACATGAGAGAAGGAAAAGACCTACACAAAATAAACCCAAAATAATTAAGAAAATGGTGATAGGATCATACCTATCAATGATTACCTTACCGTAAATGTAAGTGGATTAAATGTACAAACCAAAAGATAAAGACTGGCTGGGCAGATGAAAACATATGTATGTATGTACTTCCATTTACCATATCACTCAGCCCCCAAATTTTGTGTAATTATTTTATATTGTTAGGTTAATCATGTTTCCATTATGCCTTACAATTATAAGGATCTTTTATTTTTTCATCTGGCTATTGATTGTGAAAACTGATAAACGTCTTCTATTATTGAAAAAAACAAAAACCAAAAATGCTTCCTAGAGGAGGTGATGCCTGAACTGAGTCTTGAAGAATATGTAAGTGGCAGGTGAAATGACTCATGCTGATTCTCTCAGTTGGACCCCTTAAAGTTGTGAGCAGTAAGGCATTAATGTTATTTCCACTTGGAGGAGGAACTGACTCCAAGAGGGTGAGTGACTTGCTGGAGGTCAACAATTGGTACCTGAACTTGGAAGTCTCTCTCCAGAGTCCTATGTAAGCTGGGGGAGATGAGACTTCAAAAGGCTGTGTTTAGAATATGTATGTGGGCTTGGACAAGAGTTTGAGAAGGACTAAATTATGGGTGGTTTGATCTGTGTGTAGAGATGAAACTATTGTGTTTCTGTACTTGACCACCGAAGTCTTACATAGCAGTGATAGGAGCACATTAAAGGGTTTGGTCCATGGGACTTCCCTGGTGATCTAGTGGTTCATGCAGGGGGCATGGGTTTGATCCCTGGTTGTGGAACTGAGATTCTGGCAAAAAAAAAAAAAGGTCTGGTCTTTTGGCCAGGAAAAGAGGATCCAAAAGTAGTGATGACTTAGCCAGGATGACTAAGGAAAAAACAAGAATGACTAAGGGAAGGAAACAAAGGATTAAAGAACTATTTTGTGTTTTGATGAATTAATGTGTTCAACCTATAAATATTTATTGAATACTTAGTAGGCACAAAGCACTGTCCTGAATTTAGTGAGAGATATATAATATGTGACACTCTACTTGTCTCAATAAGTTTGTCATCCCTGAGCTAAGATTAATTCATTCTTTCAATGAATCAATCACTCATTCATTCGTAGATTCACTTTTTTAGCTTTACTGAGGGTTTATTATGCGCTAGATATGTGACCCTAGACATTAGGATTGTAAAGATGAGGGGAAGCTCTGAAACTAAGAGTCATGAGGGACTTCCCTGGCAGTCTAGTGGTTAAGACTCTGAGGTTCCATTGCAGGAGGCATGGGTTTGACAAGTCATGGAACTGGGATCCTGCAGGCCATGCAGTGCAGCCAAAGAAAAAGAAAAGAGGGAGGGAGAGAGTCATGAAAATACATTGTAAGAATGTTCAAGAAGAAAGTATTTAAGTGAGCATAGGGAAGTGTCGAAAGGCTTCACAGAGAAGATAATATAAATGAGATGGGTCTTAAAAGATGAGTCAGACTTTGATAAGGGGCTTCCCTGGTGGTTCAGCG
This sequence comes from Bubalus kerabau, assembly GCF_029407905.1. Classification (NCBI taxonomy): domain Eukaryota; kingdom Metazoa; phylum Chordata; class Mammalia; order Artiodactyla; family Bovidae; genus Bubalus; species Bubalus kerabau. The sequence goes on along the minus strand of NC_073624.1, from coordinate 217,714,176 downwards.
CTAAAGAATCTGCCTGCAATGCAGGAGATATGGGTTCAATCCCTGGGTCGGGAAGATCCCCTGGAGAAGGAAATGGCAACCCACCCCAGATTCTTGCCTGGAAAATCCCTTGGGCAGGGGAGCCTGGTGGGCTACAGCCCATGGGATTGTGGTAGAGTTGGACATGACTCAGCCACTAAGCAAGAGTCCACGTGCTCATCATCGTAACTTCACGGTGGACAGACAGGCAAGATCCACTGTCTGACTCCATGTTGGCAGGGAAAATAAGGAGACGTTTGTGATGAGTGAGCGGACAGTGAATAAACCTCACAGCCTTCAGGGCTGTCATAGAGGAGGGCAGCTTGAGCTGGTAAAGATGGCTTGATCCCCATCCTTGGGAACTTAGGATCTAGTTTGAAAGACAGAGCTGAGAAAGCCTCTGTGGCTCACTTTACTGGGCCACCTTGGGCAACTTGCTCACCACCTCTGGGCCTGTTTCCTTCTTCTGTCAAAGGAAAGTGATACTGTAAGTTTAAGTGGATACTGATGGATGTGAAAAGCTCAAAGTTTAAAAGTATAAGGCTCTTTGCAGAGCACATTCTTAATGTAATACTTTTTTATTCTGTGCAGTGGAAGGGAATAATTCACCACTGAGATGCCCTCTAGTATGGCAATACATTGGTTCAGCCACATTTTCAAGTCAGATGACCCAGTTCATACTCCTGGGATTAGAAGTCTGTTACTTTGGACATCTGCACTACCCACTGTGTTTCTTTCCTCTGTTTTTTTTTCAGTTAAAAGTATTTATCAAAGTAACACATGTGGATAATTTTAAAATAGTACAATAAGTCTTATAAAGAAAAAGATCAGTTTCCCCTTTCTTCTCTATCTCCTATACTCATCCAAGAGGCAATTACTTTCTACTCTCTTAATGGTTTCTTTTGATGTTTACCTGCATATTGACAAAAATTAAGTTTTTACCACTGTTTTCAAATATATCAATTTCACATTATTGCTAGACTTCTGTGATAGCAGTTTAGGCTCCATCCCTCTTCTTTTGTCCATGCTACCTTCTGTCTCCCAATCCTCCCTACAATTATTCCATAATTTTTGGTTAAATCAGTAATGACTGTGACATAATTTTGATTAAGTGAATAATTAGTGTTTTCACTGTCTGAATCCATAGTGATATGTAAACCTGGTTGCTGGTATTCAAGGTGCAGGAGTGAGTTCACTCTGAAGTCTTTTATTTAAGCCATTTTATTTAGTTAGTTTTTTGCCACATTTAGTTCCTTGCTACGCTTGGCTTCCCAGAATCTTGAACCTTTTATGTTTGATTTCCATTGAGAATAAACCTCCATCTCTGGTGTGGGTGGAACAGGGAGCCTGGTGGTGGGTAGGGAACCCACCTGGTTCTTGGGGATGGAGTCGGTGGTGGGGGGGTAGGGGGGAGCCCCAGGCTTCTAACTGAATTGCTCTGTCTCTAGACTTGGATTCCAGGTGTGTGCACTCCTTTTCTGAGTATCAAGTGCGGAGACTAGTTCTGCCTTGCAGGATCATTGTGAGAATTAAACGAGATGATGCGTGAAAGGCGCCTGAAGTCTGCAGAGTGGCTGCTCAGGGAATGTTTGTTTCCTTCCCCCATCACAGCTGAGCTGTGGTGTGTGCTCGTCAGCGGCTGCAGGAGCAGTGGGTGTGGATCTCCCAACTCACCTCCAGTCCTGTGTCTCCCAGACCTGTGGGTACCACTGTCCTGACTTCTGCCACATTTCCAAATACCTGAATTTATTTAAAAATATTTTTTTCTTTAAGTCAATTCTTTTTTCCCTCCACCTTGGTGTTGGTGAAATCACAGGTTTAATACACACAACAAATTTCTTAAAATCCTCAGTGGTGTAGGTGCCACACACAGAAAAACATGGTGCGGATTTTATTCCTTTATGGTAGCTTCGTGCCTATTCAAAGTATTCTCTCTCTTACTTCTCATGAATAAAGAGTGAGGTCATGTTGGAGGTTGGTTGGTGAGGGAAGTCTTTTATTGAGGGAGTTTAAGGAATAGAACTGGCTGAACTGCAGTGGGGAACTCCAAATCCATTTTGGTATTTGGATCCTCAAGTTTAAAATCTCCGTCTCTTTCTGGATGTGCAGTGCTGTGCTTAGTCTCTCAGTTGTGTCTGACTCTTTGCGACACCATGGACTGTAGCCCCCCAGGCTCCTCTGTCCATGGGGATTCTCCAGGCAAGAATTCTGGAATGGGTTGCTATGACCTTCTCCAGGGTATCTTCCCAACCCAAGGATCAAACCCAGGTCTGCTTCATTGCAGGCAGATTCTTTATCTGAGCCACCAGGCAAGCCTCTTCTGGATAGTAGAACCCCAAAGTCTTATCTAAGGTAGTCCTTGACAAAGTTACAAAATACTGAGGAATATTATAGGCTGCCAAAAAATGTAACTTGTGTTGGGGAGACTTTCAGAGCTCTGAATGGGCACCCCTAACATGAAATCATAGCCCTCCAATGAAGTTGAGGAGTGTGGGATCCTTTTGGAAGGAAGCTAAGTGAATGACCTCTGGTTGACATTCCTTTCCAGACTTTTCTCAGGGTACAAGTGCACTCCCTGGGATAGAATCCTACCATGCTAGCAGCCTGCCTTTAGACTGGCCCCCTTGGCTTATTTCCTTACCTCCCAAGAATTTAGCTCCATGGCTTTGCAGGGGTTGAACTTGGATCTCTGTCAAACTGCACTGCAGGCATGTTACTTCTGCTCCATCACCCCTCTCACCTCACCATAGCCCTGCCTTCTCCTCCTCTCCAGTGCACACACACAGTAGCTGCTGCCTGCAGCTTGGCCAAAGATGGGTGATTATTGTCATTATTAAAGGTCGGCACTGGGAAGGAGTCCCCAGGCACTGGGTGCCAGATGTGGAGTTGGTGAGATGCAGGGAGGTGGCAGGCCTGGCTGGAGTGCCCTCCTGTTCACCATGCTGCTTCCTGACAAAGGGCTGCTCATCCCAGACTGATGAAAATGCATCCTGTTTGTCAGGACTGCACATTCATTCTTTTCTGAAGAGAAATGTGGTTTTAATTTTGGAGATCAGACAGGATGACTTGTGTTCATATGGCTGATAAATCATTTCAAAGAAAATTAGTTTGGCATGCTTGACATTTGTATGGATGGCTGATGAATTAAAGGCATGGATCCAGATCACGTCAGAAATATTTTACCATTACAAAAAATTGTCATCTGTGGAAAACAGATTCCGATAAAGCTATAAAGCTGTCTGACCATCCTTCTGAGTTGTAGAAATGCAGCATTCAGGGATGGTGTCATCAGCATAAATATGCCACATGGTGGGCAGTTTGTAATAGAGAGATGGCCCCGTGATGGAAGTGAGGAGGCCTGGGTTCTGGCCCCAGCTTTGCCCACTCCCCACTGTTCACCACTGGGCAGAGGGCATTGTGTTTGGCTGGACCTCAGCTTAGCTGGGGGTTACTCCCCTTGAATATCTGATGAATGCTGTGCCCTCTCCCTGAGAAACAGATGCACATTCAAAAAGTGATTTCCCACAATTCCAGGGCTTGGTGGACCTCTCCAAGCCCATTATGGGCCTCAGGTGAATGACTCCCAGACCCAGCGAGCCCGCCAGTCTCCCCCTGCCCTTGAGACCATCTTGAAGCCTACCTGACTTGGGAACACTCTCCTCTAGTGGAGGAGAGGGAGACCTGGCCCTCAGAGCAGGCCAACTCACTTCCCCTGTGCTCAACTGCCTGGTTCAATGCAGGGAATATTTATTGAGCACATTTTGTATGTGAGGCAGAGGGCTGGATGTGGGAGTACCGGGGTGGATGGAATACATCCCCAGTCTCCTAAGGGAGTAGTTCTTGTGGTCACGAGCTTTGTGGGGAGTGAAGGCCATGAGGGTGCTACATCGACTCTGGGGAGGGAGTCAGGATTTGAGCTCCAGTTCTGGCCTTGTGAAGAGTTTGGATTCTGTCCTTCATGAGAGTAGACAATCTACTGGGCGTTGGTTTCTTCTTAAGTACAATAAGGTCAGTAATTCTAGAACCTTGTGTGTCTTAGCATTACTATGAGACTCCAATATGCTCATGTAACAATTTAAATAAAGTCAATTGTTAACTGCTCTGGGACTGTACTGTTTAAACTGGTTAAATTGTAAAACTTTTGTTATTAAGGGTTTTGCTGTTTACCCATGGAAAAAGACTTTTGCCAATAAAAAGGCAAATTAAAAATGTAAGACTAGAAGGAGAGGGTGAGATGAATTGAGAGAATAGCCTTGTTGTTTATATACTACCATGTGTAAAATAGATAGCTAGTGGGAAACTGCTGTATAACATAGGGAACTCAGCTTGTTGCTCTGTGATGACCTAGATGGGTGAGGTGGGGCGGGGGGCGGGGTAGTGGGTGTTGGAGGGAAGCTCAAGAGGGAGGGTGAGAAGGTGCTTAGTCGTTTGCTTGTGTCTGACTCTTTGTGACCCTTTGGACTGCAGCCCATCAGGCTCTTCTGTCCATGGGACTTCCCAGACAAGAATACTGGAGTGCGTTGCCATTTCCTCCTCCAGCGGATCTTCCCAACCAAGAGTTGAACCCTCATTTCCTGTGTCTCCTGCATTGCCAGTGAATTCTTTACTTGCTGAGCCACTGGGGAAGCCCCAAGAGGGAGGGATTAATGCATACTTATAGCTGATTCACATTGTTGTATAGCAGAAACCAACACAACATTGTAAAGCAATTATACGCCAATAAAAATTTTCCAAAATGAAAAAAAAAAAAAGTACGGCTGGATGCCAGCAGACACAGACTTGGGAGAGAGATGGCATAACCTGGAGTTTGGCTAACCAAGGAGGCCTCTGCCCTGAATCCAGGGTCTTCACCTTGAAGGATTTCATTTGAACTCACAGTCCTTTATTATAGAAATCATCATGTAAATTGTGGAAGAATAGAGAATGCTGCTTACTAAAAACCAAAAAACAAAGCTAAAGCACATGCCACCTGTTGTGTTAACAGTTGGAGGTAACTACTTTAGATCATTTGGTATAAAACCTCTTTGAATGCATGCACATACATGGAAATTCACTCATTTGTTCATTGAATAGTATTTATTCAGAGGATACTAGTTTCGCTAGCCTGGAGTTATGCACTTAAGTCTATAATGGTAAACATAGTGAATGTGGTTCCTCCAGGACATAGTTGACTAGGCTGAGAGACAGTTAAATAAGTAAATATTACAGCTGTGTCGCTTTCTGTGAACACAGGCACACACTCTCTCTCTCAGCTGGAACTGTGCCCTGTGTTACTGCTTTGCTGTCAGTCACTTTTCCTCTGTAAAGCGTTGTTATCTTTTCACCATGCTGGCTAACACATGGATCAGTTACCTGGTGCCTGTCAGACGACCACAGAGCCGCATCGCATCCATGAGCATTGATATCTGGAGTTGGCTGGGCCGGGCTGGTCTTGGCCAGTCTTGCTCGCTGTGGGTCTGCTAGCTGTCAGCTGATCTAAGATGGTCCTGGCTGGCACCACTCCACGTGTCTCGTCTCCCAGCAGCTGGGTCAGGCATGTTCTCTTGGTCATGGCCAAGGCACAGGAGCAGAAGCTGAAATGCTAGAGTACAGTGTCAAACCTCTGCTTGTGTCATGACTGCTAACAAGTCACATGGCTGGGCCCAGGGGCAGAGTGTGAGGGAAACCACTGAAAGATGGTGTGGTCAAGGGTGTGGAGACAGGGAGGAGAGGAGAACTGGGGTCTTTAATGCAGTTGATGTACTACAGTCTGTGTCCTCGTTACCCTTCCTAGTTGCTGCCCAGATTCTGTGTTGGAGACGGGTGGGATTGTACACTTGGGGCGCTTTCAGCAAAGGTGCAGAGGCGGCACTGGGGGTGTGGCTGGCTTTGCCCACCTACTGGGCCCAGAGGGTGGAGAACATCGTGCCAGGAGGAGGAGGCTGAACTCATCTTGTCAGTAACTGGAGATGATGCGATAAAAGTAGGATGTCAGAAGGTAAATTTGAAAATGGTATTTGACATGCATTTAGGTGACTAGAGGCTGGAGAAAGAGAGACAAGTCAGCATGTGTTGGGATAATCTCAGTCTGGGCCTGGAGGTGGAAGGAAATGGAAGGGGAGGGATGGACCAGGACGGTTGAGTTAATGATTGCAGCCTTCATTAGTGGAATTCTTACCGTGGGCCGCCACATCCTGGACACATGTTTTGTGTCATCATCTGAGATTCTTAGAACAATCCTATGAAATAAGTACTTATATTATCCTCCTTAATAGTCTGGGGAAACTGAGGCATAGCAATGAGGCAGCTGGTCTACCTAAGGTTCCACAGCTCCTTAGTAGTGATGCCAGGCTGTGACCCTGTACAGGCTGTCTTCAGAGCCTGCATCCTTTGCTGTGACTCCAGGAGTCACCTTGATAGTGGAGGGTCCTGTTGAAGGAGATTTTCTAAAACTCAGTAACAGTTTATGGAGGAAAGTTATGGAAATAATTGCCTGCCCTAGTCATAGGACTAGTATTCTTGACAGAAGCAGGAAAGCTCGATGAAAGGCATCTTGTATGTTGGAGTTGGGGTTTTTGAAGTTGCTGAGGTTGAGATGAAGTTGGATGTCTGTGGATGGTGAGTGGAAGAAGTGGGGAAGTGGTGGTCCTATGAGATCTGGCTGAGAACAGGGGAATGTGAAGGGCATTGGAGCCTGGAGGCCAGTTTGCAATGGGCAGTAGGAAGGGGAAACAGAGCCAGTGAAGGTGTGATCTGAAAGGTAGATGGAGAACATGGGTAGAATCGACTTATTCCATCCAAACTTTTGGAGGAGAGTGTCAAGATGGAGGGTGGTCTGGGGTCTCGAGTGGGAAGGGCAATCAGGAGGCAGAAAACTGAGATGAGTGGCAGAGTTTGGAGATGCAGAGGTCAGTGCAGGCATTGAGCCGAGGGCTGCCTGGATGGAATGACTGAGGACAGGACTTGCGTGTCCCTTTAGAGCCTGTGCTGAGGGCATTGGGCAGCCAAGCCAGGCCCACTGTGGGTGGTGGTGCCAAGGGCTCCTGTACATCACAGAGTGGGGTGGGAGGAGTGTCAGGAGGAGATAGCTGGTGATGCCTGAGAAAGTGAAAAGTGAAGTCGTTCAGTCGTGTCCAACTCTTTGCGACCCCATGGACAGTAGCCCGCACCAGGCTTCTCTGTCCATGGGATTTTCTAGGCAAGAGTACTAGAGTAGGTTGCCATTTCCTTCTCCAGGGAATCTCCAGTCAAACGCAGGTCTCCCGCATTGTAGACAGACGCATTACCGTCTGAGCCACCAGGGAAGATGCCTGAGAAGGGAGAGCTAATCAAGGGTGCAAACCCCGGAAGGGACACATGGCGAGTGGAGATCAGGGACAGGCAGAGGAGAGGGGATTAGCTGTGGAGAGGAGGGAGGGGTGGGTAGAAGCAACTTGGGAGGCCTGTGCCTGGGTTTGATGTTAAGCGGGGCTGGGAGGAAAGGTCACCACATTCAGACAGCGCAGCAGCAGCACCACTGGATCTTCAGTGGTGCATCTTCACTTGGCTTCAACTTCCCTGTGGTTGCCCACTTCCCTCAGTGCAACCAGTGGCTGTTTTGAAAAGAAAACCACTGATGATACCCGTGTCCTCAGAATGAAGCCTTCCCTCCTTGAAGCAGCCTGCATGTCAGGCGCCCTTCAGCAGTCCCTCAACCCCATTCAGCCGTACCCTCACCCAGGACTCCCACCCTTCCTGTCCCTTTGGCCTTGGGTGCTCGGCCTTACCACCCTCCACCAACTAGCTCCTTCCCTTCTAACTCCAGGCTTCTGTTCTGACAGCTGACCTCTGACTTCCCTCCTGCATTTCTTCTCTGGAAAGGGCCTTGATCTCTGCTGATCAAGCACTCAGCACCATGCCTGGCACACAGAGAGGCTCAGCACAGTGTTGCTGAAGGAAACCGGGACGAGCAATATGAACACACCAGACAGGAAGCCCTCACTGCCTCTGGTGGCTAAGGCATCTCTGGAAGGTGGGGTTTGTCTGATATTTCTGATGCTCATGGGGAGAACTACTGTGTATTTTTCCAAGCCTGACCCACTGCCCTCTGCCCTGAGAGCCTCTTTTTCTCTTTTCTTTTTTAAAATGGAAACAGAACAGGCAGAGTAGACCTCGCAAGGACCTTTTTCCTTTAGACAAATAGCTGGTATTCCTATTAAAATGGTAATTTTCTCTGTTTAAAAAGGCAGATGTGGTCAAATTAAGCTAATCTAATTTGCAATTTTTCATTAAAAATATATAAGAGTCAGGCTGGGAGGCTGTTTGGGTCCCAGGGGTCATTGCGTTAGCAGCCATGGGAACAAATGTCCTTTATCTGCTTATAGATACATGCAGCTTCCTGCAGGCATCATTTCCTCATGGTGACTTCTCCATGACCTTGTTTCAGGCCACAGGGGGTTTCTGTCTGCCAGCTTGTCTTCTGTTTCGCCCTTTTTATTAAATAGAAAATCCCCAAGTACCCCTATGTTGCAGAGTCCCTTATACTGAGAAGAGGAGGAATGGTCTCCTCTAACTAATAGGAATTTGGGACAAAGACATGGGGTTTTATTCAAGAGCAAGGAAGAAGACAAAGTCCTGAGTGAAGCCAAGAGGGGGTAGGGGTGCCCCAGACTCATATGCATGGGTCTGGATGGGCAGGACGCTGGAGGGGGAGTAAGGCAGAGGCCGTGGTGTCCCTGCTTGTTGAGTGGGCGTGTGACATTCTCACATCTCAGGATTTGTTGGTACCGTGTATAGCCTGAGGCTTCCCCCACAAAAAGCCATTAAGCATGCCTGAAACCTACACCCCCTATCTGAACCCTGATGAGAGCTCATGTGCAATTAGGACAGCCCGGCTTAACTGTGTGGAAGCCATGATGTTGTGCTCAACCAAGATGATGCAGTTTTTCTTCCACACTCCAGCCCTGAGGAGTTTGAGTGAAATGCATCCCTTAGCCTTCGTTCTGGCATCTCAGAGACCTGCCTCTGAGCCTCAGCCTTGCCTCATGCAGCTCTGTGGCTCCCAGTCTGTGAGGTGGAGATGCTGTCTTCGTCACCGGTGTCTCTCACCACCAACACCAGCTTTGGGATTTCTTGTCAAGTGTTGGGACCATGCGTGGTAAGTCTTCAATACCAGCGCTCCCTTCTGCTTCCCTTCACCTTTGCAGTGACCCCCTGAATCCTGATGAAGCTGTGGTCCAGCGATTCCTTGTGCAGTGAGAACTTAAAACAAGTCAAAGTAGTGTTAGAAAACAGGAATGGAAATGTTTGGAGTCCACAAAGGCAGGCAGTGAGTGGGTGACAGAGGAGAGGGCTGTGAGCTTCTGAGGGCAGACTGGACCTGGGCAAAGTGTTCTTGGAAATCTAGAAAGCTCTTGGCCTTTCTTGTAATCCTGTGTGACTCTAAAGCATGTGAGAAATTGGAGGTGCTTCTATACTATTTTAAAGAGGGCTGATAGACTTGGGACTGCAAGTTTTATTTGGATTATCATTTGTAAGCCTGTGATAGAAAACCATCTCCCAGGAAGTGTGTGACAGAGTGCTTCATCGGTACCTCTTACATCCTCGGCTTTGGGATGACCCTGAGGTATTTTGCTGTCATTGGCCTATTTTCTTCCCTCCCTAAATTATGCCAATTTGTGCAAAGCATGCTATATGATGGCAAGTGAGTGGTCTGAGGCGAATTCTCTGCTCTGCAGCCTTTTCCTTGTCAGCATCCCAGCTGTGAGCATCAGCAAGTCCTCCAGATAGATTTTCTTTTCCTCTTAAATGTTTGTCTGAAATTAATTTTGACTGTTTGGAAGAGGTTGTTGAGTAGTCAGAGGGCTTTGCAGAGCAGAATCTGCAGCCCTGGCAGAGGAGCTGAAAGCTGCATATTCAGTGGGTGCGTGAGTGCCCCACCAGCATGGAAACTGGCTCCACTTCGTTGTAGAGCTGAAAAGTCAGAGACGCCATCATGCTTCTGAGCAGATCTTGAGGTTGGAGCCTTAAATCCGTCACACTGTGTGGAAGTGAAGGGCAGGAGATGGCATTGGTTAGTGTCGGCCTGCAAACTCTGGGCACTTGGCTGCATATCAGGAAAAAAGAGTTTTGGAAACATACAATTTTGTGACCTTGTTTTTTCTCTGCAGTATCTTGTGAATTGAATGGCAACTCTCTCCATGCCAGTGGCCCCCAGAGATCACATCAGAGAACACAGCAAGAATTTAGCCCAATATTTGAAAAGGATGTCTATGTTGAGTGGGTTTCTTTGTATTCTTTGGGTTTGTAGACTTTGTGTGCCTTCCATTAGCATCTATTGATAGCTCAGGGCTTTCACCCAGGAGATGAGGCTCTCATCTACTAGGGTGTGGGCCGCCTAAGGGCTGGGTCTGCTTTACTTTTTGTTGCATCTCTACTGTCTAGCTGAGGCCTGGCACACAGTAGGAACTACATAAATACCTGTAGAATGTGTGTGTGAACAGACTCTTGATTTGTTGGTTGGATTTTATATGACAAATATTTCCTCTGAGCCATTGACAAATAGTTTATTCCTATTTTTCTCCCTTTGGTTTTAAGTGTACTTAAATTTTGTTTTTATTTTTAAAATTAAAAATTTTTAAGTAAAAATTTAAATTATTATACAATTTGTAAATGTTACTTTCCATTTACCCATGACTGTAAATTGTTAGTTGCACTCCCCGTGTTGTACACTACATTCTTGAGCTTGTCTTATACCCAGTAGTTTGTACTTTTACTCCCCTACTCCCATATTGCCCCGCCCCACTGGTAACCACTGTTTGTTCTATCTATGAGTCTGATTTATTTAAAAAAAAAAATTTATTTCTTTTTTTTTTAATTTTATTTTTAAACCTCAAACACTGTATTAGTTTTGCCAAACATCAAAACGAATCTGCGACAGGTATACATGTGTTCCCCATCTTGAACCCTCCTCCCTCCTCCCTCCCCATACCATCCCTCTGGGTCGTCCCAGTGCACCAGTCCCAAGCATCCAGTATCGTGCATTGAACCTGGACTGGCAACTCGTTTCATACATGATATTACACATGTTTCAATGCCATTCTCCCAAATCTTCCCACCCTCTCCCTCTCCAACAGAGTCCATAAGAGTGTTCTATACAGTGTCTATACATCAGTTCTATACATCAGTGTCTCTTTTGCTGTCTCGTACACAGGGTTATTGTTACCATCTTTCTAAATTCCATATATATGCGTTAGTATACTGTATTGGTGTTTTTCTTTCTGGCTTACTTCACTCTGTATAATAGGCTCCAGTTTCATCCACCTCATTAGAACTGATTCAAATGTGTTCTTTTTAATGGCTGAGTAGTACTCCATTGTGTATATGTACCACAGCTTTCTAATAGCAAATGAAGCAACTGACAAGCAACTAATCTCAAAAATATACAAGCAACTCCTACAGCTCAACTCCAGAAAAATAAATGACCCAATCAAAAGATGGGCCAAAGAACTAAATAGACAATTCTCCAAAGAAGACATACAGATGGCTAACAAACACATGAAAAGATGCTCAACACCACTCATTATCAGAGAAATGCAAATCAAAACCACTATGAGGTACCATTTCACACCAGTCAGAATGGCTGCGATCCAAAAGTCTACAAGCAATAAATGCTGGAGAGGGTGTGGAGAAAAAGGAACCCTCTTACACTGTTGGTGGGAATGCAAACTAGTACAGCTACTATGGAGAACAGTGTGGAGATTCCTTAAAAAACTGAAAATAGAACTGCCTTATGATCCAGCAATCCCACTGCTGGGCATACACACTGAGGAAACCAGAAGGGAAAGAGACACGTGTACCCCAGTGTTCATCGCAGCACTGTTTATAATAGCCAGGACATGGAAGCAACCTAGATGTCCATCAGCAGATGATTGGATAATTTATTTCTTTTTGAGTGTGCTGGCTCTTCATTGTGCTGCACGTGGGCTTTCTCTAGTTGCAGGGAGCGGGGCCTACTCTCTAGCTGTGGTGCATGGGTTTCTCATTGCTGTGGCGTCTCTTATTGTGGGGCCTGGGCTCTTGGTGCATGGGCTTCAGAGGCTGTGGTTCATGGGCTTCGTTGCCCCGTAGTATGTGTGATCTTCCCAGATCAGGGATCAAACCAGTGTCCCTTGCATTGCAAGGCAGATTCTTAACCACTGGACTACCAGGGAAGCTCCTGTGAGTCTGCTTATAAGTGTACTTTTAATCGATCCTGAATAGACCAGGTAGGACGCAGTTCAGTAGCGTGATGTGGGAATGAGATACCTAGATTCTGTTCTCTGCTTGTCTCCTTCTCTCTGTGTGGATGCTGAGTCTTACTTGTTTGTATATCCTCAAAAGCAAGGTCACAGCCTATGGCCCAACACCTGTTTTTTGTAAATAAAATTGTTTTGGAACCCAGCCTTGCTCATTTATGTGCGCATTGTCTGTGGCAGCTTGCATGCCTTGACACAGAGTTAAGTAGTTGTGAAAGAATCCATATGGCCCAGAAAGCCTAACATCTTTACTCTCTGACCCTTTCCAGAAAGGTTGCTGATCGCTACTCATGAGCATCCAAGAGGTGCTTGGCACACGGTAGGCACATACCTGGCAGAGCCAGTGTTCAGTGAATGCCTGAAGGACAGATGAAGGGAGTGGTTTATCCATCTGTGGGGGATGGGTGTGTGTGTTCATTCCTAGGGCTGTGGAGAAGGTGAGGTGGTGGGCTCAATGTTGGCCCTGCCTGTAAGGTCTGCATAAGAATGTAGATTGGCTTAGTGTGATCTGCTGCCTTGACTGGACAATGAGGAGGATTGGCTGGGGGCATCCATTTATTTTGTGATCGAGTGTTGATTGAACTGGGGAAGACTGAGAGCAGGAGGAGACAGGAGAGGATGAGATGGTTGGATGGCATCACGGAGTCAATGGACATGAGTTTGCGCAAACTCTGGGAGATGGTAAAGGACAGGGAAGCCTGGCGTGCTACAGTTTAGGGGGTCACAAAGAGTCGGACACGACTTAGCGACTGAACAGCAGCAGCAGTTGATTGAACTGGACGGTTACTGAGGACCAGTGGTGCATTGTGACTCTAGTTACAGAGAACATACTGTTGCTGGTCACTCTGGGTTATGTATGTGTTATCTGAAGTGCTAATCACATTCCTGCATAGCTGTAATATTCCTTTCCTTGAGATGGTAGTGGTTGATCCCAGACACGGATACACATATCCAAGGCCTTATCATGAGAGGTTGGCAGGGCTGAGTTTCAAACACAGTTCTGTCTCACCTGAGAGCCCCTGAGCTCACCACTGAGACCATGTTCCCCGACACTTTTAGGACTGCTTGGGAAGTAGATTTCAACAAGCATGGTCCCTGCTCTAAAGGAGGTTGTTATCTAGACAGGATATCTGAATTGTCTCAGGTTCTTTTTGGTATCTTCCTGAGGTATCAGGAAGGCTTGTTGCCTTTTCATACTCTTTGTGGGGTTCTCGTAGCAAGAATGGAGTAGTTTACTGTTGGAAGGACTGATGCTGAAGCTGAAGCTCCAGTACTTTGGCCACCTGATGCAAAGAGCTGACTCATTGGAAAAGACCCTGATGCTGGGAAAGACTGAGGGCAGAAGGAGAAGAAGGAGACAGAGGATGAGATGGTTGGATGACATCACCTACTCAATGGACATGAATTTGAGCAAACTCCCAGGGATAGGGAAGGACAGAAGGGCCTGGGCGCATGCTGCAGTCCATGGGGTCGCAAAGAGTTACACATGACTTGGCGACTGAACAATAGCAAAAACCAGGAAGGCTTCCTGGAGAAGGAGATAAAGATGACGACCTGACAATAGTAACTTGTAATGTTTATTTTTTACCTTGTGCTCTCTCTCATGCAACACATGTTACAGATATTCTGTCTTTTAATCTGAGTAGCCCTGTATGATAGGCAGATATTATAGGGTTGAATTATTTCTCCCCCAAAAGATACACCCAAGTCCTAACCTCTAGTACCAGTGAATGTGACCTTATTTGGGGATGGGGTCTTTTTGCTGCTGCTGCTGCTGCTAAGTCACTTCAGTTGTGTCCGACTCTGTGTGACCCCATAGATGGCAGCCCACCAGGCTCCGCTGTCCCTGGGATTATCCAGGCAAGAACACTGGAGTGGGTTGCCATTTCCTTCTCCAATGCATGAAAGTGAAAAGGGAAAGTGAAGTCACTCAGTCGTGTCCGACTCTTCGCGACCCCATGGACTGCAGTCTATCAGGCCCCTCCGTCCATGGGGTTTTCCAGGCAAGAGTACTGGAGTGGGGTGCCATCATCTTCTCCGAGGGTCTTTTTAGGTGTCATTAATTTAAGGATCTTCAGATCATCCTGGATTTAGTGTGGGTTCTAAATCCAGTGACTGATGTCCTTATAAAAGAAAGAATGAGGGGATTTGATGCACAGAGATGCAGAGGGGAAGGTCACATGAAAACAGACCAGCAGGTGGAGGAGGGAAGGCAGGGTTGTCCCCAAGGGCTTGTGGAGGGAGCATGGCCCTGTCACCACTTTGAGTTTGGTATTTCTGGCTTCCAAAAAAAGGTGAAAAAGAGAAATTGAAGCCACCAACTCTGAGATAGCCTGTGGTGGCAGCCCCAAGAAACAAATACAGGCCCAATTATCGCCCTGCTGGGAAACATTGAGTAGCTGCCCAGAGCACACAGCTGGTGCTGCTGGAGCCGGGACTCAAACCCAGGTCAGCCTGCTTTGGCCGCTGGCTGGGGCTTGAGCCTGATGAGCAGACTGCTGTTGCAGGCAGAGCCCCGCTGGTCAGCTCTGCCATCCTCTCCGAGTGAGCATCTGCAGTCATTGCTGAGACACCTCTGAGATGCTCCCAGTCCAGAAGAGAAGGCACCTCTGTGCTCCCCGTGTCCCCATGGAGCTCGCCAGGCCATATGTTCCTGCTATGCTCATAGCCTCGGCCATGGCCCTCGTGCCTGGAACAGGGCCCACGTGGCTTGTGCCAGCTGGGGACAGAGGGCAGCCTGGGAAAATGTGGCCTCCTTCCTGATTGGCTCTCTGAGGTGCAGGACACAGAGATGCAGGAGAGGAGGCCTCTGTGCTTGAACTGGGGGTGGGGAGGATGGCATATGCCTTCTGTGGCCCTTGAGAGAGCAGTGACCTTGTTCTGGTGAGGAGGAGGGACCTGGTGGCTGAACTTTAGTGGAGACTTTGTTTAAAATTGCTGCTGCTTCAGTGGTCCTTGGGAGGAAGGAAGTTAGACTAGACCCCAAGGCCTGAAAGACTGAAGGCATTTCCAGAGAAGGAGCCGGGGGCTGACCGTCTCCCCAGCCCTGCGAAGGTGCCTCCTGTCGCAGAGGGAGCGCAGGGTGATGCCTGAGGTCTAGACTCAGAGGCGTCGGGTGCATCCAGTCTTGTCATTTCCATCATGGTCAGCACTGGCCTGGCTTTAGGCTGCTCCCATCTGCCCTGAGCCTGTGTGTTGCCTTCTTTTTAAAAAAAAATTCTTTTTTTTTTTTTTTTTTTTGCTGCACGGCATATAGGATCTTAGTTCCTTGACCAGGGATTGAACATGCTCCCCGCTGCAATAGAAACGTGGAATCCTAACCACTGGACCACCAGGGAAGTCCCTGGGCTGCCCTCTGGGGTCCCGGCCTGTGTTCTCTCCCTGGTCGGAGGAAGAAGTCAAGTTGCCCTGACTGGCTAGCCGGCCAGCCTTCCTTGTGAAGGCAGCTTGCATCCCTGGGTGTGAGGAGCAGGATGAGGGAGATGCCAGAAGCTCCCCCAGACTCCCCTCCCATCCCCTCTTGGGGAAGAGGAGTAGGTAAAACTCAGCTGCTGATGTTGACAGAATTCATCCATTCACCAGGTCAGCTGTGGAAGCTGAGGGCTAGGAGGGTGGGAGAAAGACAGCTGGAGCTACCGTTTGGTGAAGCCCTCCATGAGCCAGGGAGTGTGCTGAGAGTTTTAAAAATGTCTGCATGTTTCTATAATTTGAGCTTCACAGCAGCTCCTTGAGAAGCTGTCATACCCCCATTTAACAGATGGGGAAGGAGGCTTGCAGCTTAAGTGGCTGATTTAGGGACTCACAGTAAGAGGCAGTGCTGTGACTGAGCCCAGCATCTTTCTGACTCCAAGGCCATGCTCCTCAATGTGCTTTGGGAGCGCGAGTTGCTGTCATGGAGGGGTAGGCCCAGGGTGGTCTGTGTGGAGACTGGAGGAGGGACAGAAAGACAAGGGGACCATCTTTACTTGTTTCACAGTGTTAACCAGTCCTGGCCTAGCAGTGAATCAAACTTCTGAGACCTAGTCATGTTATATGTTTCCATTTTAAGGTGACTCTATTGGGCTTCCCAGGTGGCGCTAGCGGTAAAGAACTTGCCTTCCAATGCAGGAAACGTAAGAGACACGGGTTCGATCCCTGGATTGGGAAGATCCCCTGGAGGAGGGCATGGCAACCTACTCCAGTACTCTTGCTTGGATAATCCCATGGACAGAGGAGCCTGGTGGGCTACAGTCCCTGGGGTCACAGAGTCAGACACGACAGAAGCGACTTCACAGGCACGCATGGATGCATCAGGTTGGCCAAAAAAACCCTTTTGGGTTTTCCTATAAGATGGTCTGGAAAACCATGAACAAACTTTTTGGCTAACCCAACATAATCTGCTTTCTACCCTTGGGCTGTGCTCCGTACTCCCTCCCGCTGGCATCTGTCTCCCTGAGCCTCAGCCTCTTCCAGAGGCTCACACCCACATATTAGATACACACAGACCATTTCATTACTCAATTAGGCATACACGCCCTAAAGACTTCACCAGTGGGGTAGTTGTGTTAATGAATCTTGTGTTGAGTTTTGTCCATTCCTGACTTTGGCTGTGGTCTAGTGCGTCATACTGCCTCTGTGCATTTTCCCCTCCCTCAGTAGCCCACCCTCTCAGTCCTCACCTCTCTGCCCTTAGTGAGTCCGGCTGGTGGGTTGTCGCTCTCTCACATGGCAGATGGTGCGTGATTCACGCACACGACGCTGGTTCTGCCGAGCTGTCGGTCTGGTGAGTTTATTTGGTGTGGGTCTTAGGGAATTGTTATATGAATATATTAGAGGGAAAAGAGGGGAATGATGAATGCTGGGAGCGCTCTTCCTTGACATTCTAATTCTTACTCACTAAGTGTTCAAGTGGCAGTATTTAGTCTGATGGTGCAGTCTGTGCTGGGGAATTGGTTTTAGTGCTCTCACCACTGGGGCTTGTGAATTGATCCAGCATGAAGGTCTAAATTACCTGAGAGATGAGTTTATTTGGACTCTGGGAAGAGAAGATAGTTTTCAACCCCACTCATCTCACAGCCTTTGACGGTCAGGTCCCGGCCGCCGACTTGTGTGATGGTACCACCGGATGTGTCTTGACTTATTGAAGGAAAATTACACATTCCAATCAGATGCTAACTTGATGCATGATTTATAGCTATTAAGCCAAAGCAGTGAGTAAAGAGTTTAAAATTGTGGGCTTGTCTTATGTGATTTTTAAGTAGCACTGGTACCCTCCAGTGGGCAGGGCATGCTGCTCAGTAGCATTGGCAGCTTCCTTGGGAAGCAACCAAAGTCTTAAGGGACCTTGTTGCTTGAACAATGTCTTTCTGAACATGAAACCCTCCTTTTTGGTTAGTTAAAGCCACAGGATGGCACAAAAATGCATTCATATATTATCCAAGATTTTTTTTCCCCCTTTGCATAAAGATAAATCTGTGTATGTTTGATCTCTCTTGTGTTTGAGGGAGATTAAAATAGATTCATTATGATGAAGCTCTTTTTAAATGGTTAGCCTGTCTTTGTTGTGATGGAAAAGCGGAATGAGTTTCCCTGCCAGCGGCTTCAAAACAGTATCTTGACATGGTGAGTCTCGGGGTGGGGGAGGGCTGACAGGTGCTCCCTGCTCGCTGACCACCAGACACTGCCTTGCATAGTAGCACCCCCAGCCTTCCAGGTTAGACTGTGCAGGGAAGGGGTGCTGGGCTCTTTCAGGCTGCTGGGAGCAGAGGCTTGCTCAGGGCAGGAGAGTGGGGTGTACTGTATGGCTCATGTGGGAGGGGAGAGGTTCAGGGAATAGTCTCAGTTGTGTGAAAGGCAAACCCCAAGGCTCAGGATGCAGCCGCAGCCTCTGTGGGCACTTCAGTGTCTGAGGCTGCCTTTCTGCCCCTCAGCCACTTCTGTCTTCTCTCACCCGGTTGGAGAGGGCCCACACTGCAGCTCCCCAGGAGGAACTGAGTTGCTTCTCCAGCACATGGTGGTTGGCTGGTCTGTGGAGGAGAGGCTTTGCCTCGGGCAATGGACCCTGATCTGGCCCAGGAGGAGGACTCCGTGGTCACAGACACGCTGACCCGTGCACCTGATCCTGGAGCCTGTCTGGCCACTTTGCTCAGGAGGGGGGCTGTCTGCATGGAACTGTTTGCAGCATCTTAGTCTCCTCTCTGGCTCACTGGGGAGTCCGGCCTCATTTGCATGAAAGGCCTTTGGGTTCATTCCTGTTTCCAGCTCAAACTGAAGCCATCCATGCCAGAGACAAATTGCTGCTGTTCCGCTCATTCTTCAAAATTGACTTGGATCATCAGCCAGCCAGTCTACATCTTATGGAGCAGGGGTGGCTGTGCCTGTCCTGTATCCCCAATGCCACTTCGTTCTCCCCTCCCCCTTAGCTGTTTTCTCCTCCTTCCTCCAGCCCCACAGCACAAGCATCTGCCTTGGTCTATCCCAGACTGAGTGTCCATCAGGCAGTGATTCCCATGCAAAACGAAGCTAAGAAAACAGAAGGGAGGGGGTGATTGTCTTGTGCATCTTCCAGCTCTGTCTCCTGATTCTCATTTATTTAGTCTTGCCTGATTTCTTCCAGACTCCCGCTAATTTCTCTTTGGGATGAGGACTTCCTTTCAGGACTGATCTGGTTAATTTGTGGACTTTGGAATTTGTCCAGCATTGGGAACATCAAGGGGTTTCTTCTGGGCCCATTAGAAGAGGATCCTGAGTCCTGCTACAGCTGGTGGTCATGTGGAAGCAGAAGCAGTAGCCCCGCCCCCACGATTGATCTGTCAGCTTATTTAATTGCTGATGTCTTGCCTTGTTCCAAAAACTTAATTTATTATTCCACGAGTAATACATGTTCCTTGTAGAAAATTAAAAAAAAAAAGTAACAGGAACAAATTGTTCCTTGATACTTGGAGAGCAAGACATCACACATTAAACATTTTCCCTAAAGTTAAATCAACTTTAAGTACAACCTGCTGAGATAGATGAGAGACCTGGTGTTAGGCATTGCTCAAGGCTCCTACCCTTGAGAGAGGCTTGGGAGACTGAGGGCCTGGTCCACACAGGTGCCGCCTCCACCAGGATCCTGGGACCCAGAGGAGTCAAGCTTCCCCACCCCAACCTGGGAGACCTCTGCTTGCTCATCTCTGTCCAGTGCAGCCCCCTTTATGAGACTATTCCCTGACTCAGTGCTTGAGCCCAGACCAGCATCACGTGCCATACGGAGATCCTCATACAGATGATGTTCCTCACTGGGCCAAGAAATTGAAAACAGAAATTGGAGGAGAGCTTTCAGTTCCTCCCTGCTTCATTCTGCAAGCCACACATAATAACATCCACTCTTCTGTGGAGCACAGAGAACCCAGATCTTTAGAAGTTCAAGCTGGACTCTTCTTCATGGGTTAGGGAAGTGAGGCGCCTTATTGGTGAGAATATTGCAACAAAAACAAAGGGATGAACAAAAAGACACCGATACAGTTCTGGATAATGTACCCTTTTATGAAGGTGCATGCGTGTGTGCCAAGTTGATTCTGTGCCACCCTACAGACAGTAGCCCACCAGGCTCCTCTGTCCATGAATTCTCCAGGCAAGAATACTGGAGTGGGTTGTCATTTCCTATTCCAGGGGATCTTTCTGACCCAGGAATCAAACCCATGTCTCTTAATGTCTCCTGCATTGGCAGGTGGGTTCTTTACCACTTGTGCCACCTGGGAAGTCCACCCCTTTTATGAACAAGTACCCACACAGGGGAAGGCTCAAGTCACCCTTGAATCTGTTCCCTGGAGTTCACATTTTGTTCACATTTCTATGTTCCCTGGGGTTAACATTTTGTCGTGGACCCAGTATTTTTTCAAGGCACATACATGGACGGAGGAGCCTGGTGGGCTGCAGTCCATGGGGACACTAAGAGTCGGACACGACTGAGTGACTTCACTTTCACCTTTCACTTTCATGCATTGGAGAAGGAAGTGGCAACCCACTCCAATGTTCTTGCCTGGAGAATCCCAGGGACGGGGGAGCCTGGTGGGCTGCCATCTATGGGGTTGCACAGAGTCGGACTTGAGTGACTTAGCAACAGAGGGGTGTACCAGAAAGGGTGGGGATAGAGAGACAGTGTACAACAGCCTCTAAAAAAACAAGAACAGATAGGAAAGGAAAACAAGGGCATGAAAACAACAGGAATCTGGGGCTTATTTTCTGTGAGGCTTGTTTGCTTCCCCCAGCACCAGAAGGGGTTTTATGTGGGAAAAAAAAGACTTCCCTTTCCCCCAGAGAGTTTGGAAGGGAAACCTGTATGCATGGTGGGTCAAATTTCCCTTTGATAAGTTCCTCCCTCCCCCAACCCACAGGCCTCTGCTGACTGAGGACCTTGTAATTGTTGAACTGCAATTCAAATCAGAGTGTGATTGTGATCAAACCCAGTGACTCTCATTACTCCTTAGCCTCTTACGTCAAAACCGCTCACAGTGATGGTAGCAAAGGCCAGCACGCTGGCCTGTGATTCGTGGCAGGCCTGCTTCGAGTTGAGTAAGGGGCAGGAGCTGGAAAGAACACGAGGGAGAGGGACTCTGCTAGAGGAGGCTGCCTGGCTCTGGCCTGGGGGGAGGGGCGAGGCTGTGTCTGTGCTGCTCTCTTCCTGGGACCAGAAGTCCCCAGGGCCCTGGGTTGCTTTCAGGGGGCTATGACTGGGTGGGGTCCCCGGCTCTTATGCTAAGTCCAGCTTGTTCCCAGCCCTGGAAATAATTAGAGGCAAGTGTGCCCAGAGAGGTCTGGTAGGTGTGAGAGCCTGGTGGCTGCTGACTTCCTTTTGTCACAGATGCCCATGTCACCTCATGTACTTGGTTGCTGAGATGGCCAGCGACAGTTTTACTGCATTCAGCACTTTTAAGATTGCTTTTGAGTCTCTTGCTGTGCCTTCTGAAAGGGCCTGATGCTCCTGGGTGCAGCGAAAGGGAATATTCTTCCAAGCCCCTTTGAAGTGGTGGGCACGGGCTTTGTTCTCTGCAGACGAGTCTTTCCAGAATCAAACTGGATCTCCCCAGCGGGGCAGGCGGGGAGGTGGCTGGAGGTCAAATATAACCTGTGCAAACCTGGAGCATAAGGCTCCCCCTGGCTAATTCCGCTGCTGAGTGTTTGATTGCTGTGGCTGATGTTTTGTTTGGGTTTTTTTTCTTTTTTAAATCTTTATTTTTATCTTAACAACCAAGATAGGCAATGACCTTCTTTCTTAAAGAAGTCTGGATTCGTTCTTACCAAAACGCAGGATTCTGGATTAAGTAACTTATTGTGATTTTCATTTTATATTTTATTGAGGTATAAGGCAGAAAAGTGCACACATCTTAAGTATACAGCTAAATACATGTTTCTCTCTAATATTTCTCTGCAGTCTTGTCTAGATTAAGATATAAGAACATTTGCAACACCCAAAAAGGTTCATGCTCTTCGCATGCTCCCTTACCAATGGTAACCATCATAGTGACCTTTACTGCCATCGGTTAATTTGGTCTGTTTTTGAACTTGATATAGAATGAGTTCATCCAGTATGT